>NC_134399.1:58509021-59109021 GCF_050003625.1 Haematobia irritans | reverse complement strand
AATAAAATTTGAACAAAATTTTCTATAGAAATAAAATTTTGACAAAATTTTCTATAGAAATAAAATTTTGGTAGATTATTTTTGGCTCCAGTGGCAACCATGATTATGAACCGATATGGACCAATTTTTGTGTGATTGGACCAATTTTGGTATGGTTGTTAGCGACCATATACTAAGACCACATGCCTAATTTGAACCGGATCGAATGAATTTTGCTCCTCCAAGAGGCTCCGGACGTCAAATCTGGAGAATGTTTTATATGAGGGCTATATATAATTATGGACCGATATGGACCAATTCTGGCACGGTTGTTAAAGATCATATACTAACACCATGTTCCAAATTACAACCGGCTTGGATGAAATTTGCTTCTCTTGGAGACTTCGCAAGCCAAATCTGGGGATCGGTTTATATGGGGGCTATATATAGTTATGGGTCGATGTGGACCAATTTTTGCATGATTGTTAGAGACCATGTACCAACACCATGTACCAAATTTCAGCCGGATCGGATGAAATTTGCTTCTCTTTGAGGCTCCGCAAGCCAAATCTGGGGATCGGTTTATATGGGGGCTATATATAATTATGGACCGATGTGGACCAATTTTCGCATGATTGTTGGAGACCATATACCAACACCATGTACCAAATTTCAGCCGGATCGGATGAAATATGCTTCTGTTAGAGGCTCCACAAGTCAAATCTGGGGATCGGTTTATATGGGGGCTATATATAATTAAGGACCGATAAGGACCAATTTTTGCATGGTTGTTAGAGACCATATATCAACATCTTGGTACATGATGTTGATATATGGGGGCTATATATAGTTATGGGTCGATGTGGACCAATTTTTGCATGATTGTTAGAGACCATGTACCAACACCATGTACCAAATTTCAGCCGGATCGGATGAAATGTTCTTCTCTTTGAGGCTCCGCAAGCCAAATCTGGGGATCAATTTTTGCATGGTTGTTAGAGACCATATACCAACACCATGTACCAAATTTCAGCCGGATCGGATTAAATTTGCTTCTCTTTTAGGCTCCGCAAGCCAAATCTGAAGATCGGTTTATATGGGGGCTATATATAATTATGGACCGATGTGGACCAATTTTTGCATGGTTGTTAGAGACCATATACCAACACCATATACCAAATTTCAGCCGGATCGGATGAAATATGCTTCTGTTAGAGGCTCCACAAGCCAAATCTGAAGATCGGTTTATATGGGGGCTATATATAATTATGGACCGATGTGGACCAATTTTTGCATGGTTGTTAGAGACCATATACCAACACCATATACCAAATTTCAGCCGGATCGGATGAAATATGCTTCTGTTAGAGGCTCCTCAAGCCAAATCTGTGGGTCCCTTTATATGGGAGCTATACGTAAAAGTGGACCGATATGGCCCATTTTCAATACCATCCGACCTACATCGATAGCAACTACTTGTGCCAAGTTTCAAGTCGATAGCTTGTTTCGTTCGGAAGTTAGCGTGATTTCAACAGACGGACGGACGGACATGCTTAAATCGACTCAGAATTTCACCACGACCCAGAATATATATACTTTATGGGGTCTTAGAGCAATATTTCGATGTGTTACAAACGGAATGACAAAGTTAATATACCCCCATCCTATGATGGAGGGTATAAAAAACATTTCGAAAGATCTGGGATACTTTCAAACATGACAACTACTTGCATTTATAGTACTCGTCAAGAGCTTTCATTTGATACCAAAAAATGTTGAGCAGGTTTTGCACGGTGGGCGCAGGTGTAAAAATTTTTGGGAAGCTTTCGAAAATACAAAACCACTTGCATTTATAATACTCCCGAAGATCTTTAATTTAGTACTAAAAATTTAGAGCAGGTGTTGCACAGTGGGCCAATGTGTAACAGGTTGGCTGATAAGTCCCCGGTCTTACAAAGACAAACACATTTTTTTGTCAAAATTCGTTTTTATTATTCAACATAGTTCCCTTCAAGAGCGATACAACGATTATAACGACCTTCCAATTTTTTGATACCATTTTGGTAGTACTCCTTCGGTTTTGCCTCAAAATAGGCCTCAGTTTCGGCGATCACCTCTTCATTGCAGCCAAATTTTTTCCCTGCGAGCATCCTTTTGAGGTCTGAGAACAAGAAAAAGTCGCTGAGGGCCAGATCTGGAGAATATGGTGGGTGGGGAAGCAATTCGAAGCCCAATTCATGAATTTTTGCCACCGTTCTCAATGACTTGGGGCACGGTGCGTTGTCTTGGTGGAACAACACTTTTTTCTTCTTCATATGGGGCCGTTTTGCCGCGATTTCGACCTTCGAACGCTCTAATAACGCCAAATAATACTCACAGTTGATGGTTTTTCCCTTCTCAAGATAATCGATAAAAATTATTCCATGCGCATCCCAAAAAACAGAGGTGATTACTTTGCCAGCGGACTTTTGAGTCTTTCCACGCTTCGGAGACGGTGTAGTGATGGAGCCATGTTTCATCCATTGTCACGTATCGACGGAAAAACTCGGGTGTATTACGAGTTAACAGCTGCAAACACCGCTCAGAATCATCAACACGTTGTTGTTTTTGGTCAAATGTGAGCTCGCGCGGCACCCATTTTGCACAGAGCTTCCGCATATCCAAATATTGATGAATGATATGACCAACACGTTCCTTTGATATCTTTAAGGCCTCTGCTATCTCGATTTTTTTGTTGTTTTCGTCGGTAACCGCCTCTTTCGGGTGTCCACTGCGTTCACCGTCCTCCGTGCTCATTTCACCACGCTTAAATTTTGCATACCAATAATGCCTTTAATACTAGCGACGCCATCTATGTGTCAGACCGGGGACTTATCAGCCAACCGTTAGCATTATAGGTCTAACCACTGCCGTGTATAGCCAATGCTCAATTTTTTCAATTTATCACTGAGTGCTGCCCGATTCCATGTTAAGCTCAATGACAAGGGACCTCCTTTTTATAGCCGAGTCCGAACGGCGTTCCACATTCCAGTGAATCCACTTAGAGAAGCTTTGAAACCTTCAGAAATGTCACCAGCATTACTGAGGTGGGATAATCCACCGCTGAAAAACTTTTTGGTGTTCGGACGTAGCAGGAATCGAACCCACGATCTTGTGTATGCAAGGCGGGCATGCTAACCATTGCACCACGGTGTCTCCCACGACCAAAAACCTTCGCGAATCGATCGATCGGAACAAGTGGTAATCGGAAGGAGCAATGTCGGGGCTATACGGCGAGTGGGGTAGGACTTCCGGGTTGAGTGTTTCCAAATAAGTTTATACGGGACCGAGCATTATCGTACTGCAAAATACACATTACAAGCTTCTTACCATGGATATTCGGCTTTGACGTCCATGGCTGGTTAAGCCATGATTTTTTTCGCTTGGGACTGTCCTAGTGAATCCACATTTCATCACCAGTAACGATTCCTTTGTTGCCTTTGGAGCAGATGTTCCCAAGCTTGCCACATATACTAAAAATTAAAGCAAAAGAAAGAGGTTATGAGGAGAATATTTTGAAGAAAATTTCCCTGGATTTTGCGTGAACACCTCTGTTTCATTTCATAACGTCCTTTCACAATTTTGGATCTTCATCTTTATAACCCATTTGCCCTCTCAGTTAGAATACATCGAAATATTTATTGGTTTTTGCACTTTGTCCACCGTTGATGAAACCTTCATTAACCAATGCTTTGGAAATTTGAATTGCAATGTTTCGAGGTGGGAAGATATTCAAAGTTAGTTTTGAAGTTTTGCCGACTATCACGATTTCCATCTGAATGTTGGTTCATAAAGAAAGTTGACTCATGTATTTAGAATTGTGTAGGCGGCTGTACTTAAAGACTCCAACTAACCCGCAGTAATGCCTATGATCGTTCGTCATAATATGGACATATCATATCACGACATGCGACATTATTTGTTTTTCCACTGCTTGATCCATTGGCAAAAGCTTTCACCAATCCATCGATCAGAGAAAAATGTTCGTCTACTTTGTCACCCCTCCTTCAGTGATTGGTTAGTCATTAATTCGATTTTTGTGGCTAAAGAACCAAAAGCCAAAATCTAAGGAGTCAACTAAAGCTCTTTAATCAAAATGATTTCTTCTTACGCTCGCTATCATCATGGCATTCTCATGATGAATGTTTAATAAGTTTCCAGTTAAAAATTTCTGAAATTAGCCCTCGCCCGTGATGGTGATCATAATGACGATGGTCAACTATGATGGACGATGGATAACCCACAATTGTACTCATTGTCCACAGACATGCTGGAATGTCTCTTCGATCATACCTCACTCAGATATATTTAGTGTGTCATTTATGCGTTTGTTATGACCAATTTTATGGATGGTTTTCAATAAATCTATGTCCAAACAAAAGGGGCATGTCGTTTTCTTCTATTGCTGATTTCTCCAAAAATGCAAATGAGCTAGGTAGGATGGGTCTACCCATCTCGAGAGTCTATCGAACTGATTGAGTGTCCAGTCTGTGTGCCATCTCTGCGATTTTTGAATATCAGAAGTCAGTTGTGATGATAGATTTGTTGTGAAATATGATTGCGTTTGACAACTACACTCAGAGAAGAGTGAACCCATTAGCGAGTTATTTTTAACTAACCAGTGTTAATATTGAACTTCGTATGTCGCTAAAGAAGCATGTACCCATAGTAAGTTCAACATTTTCCTATAGGTTAGTAATTTGATTTAACTTTTGTCAAGTTCAAACTTAACTGTTCAGAAGTAAAAAATTAACTAAATAATACATTTTTTAAAAACTAAAAAAATTTATGTTCTGGATTTCCTAGACCATTTGGTGACTTGGAGCAAGGAGACCTCAAGGGGGAGGATCCCCATTTTTACATGTCATATTATATTTAGTACAAACCACTTACTCTTTTGTAGTACAAATCCTTTAGAATCATTTATTAGATTTTATTTTTATCATTTTATAAAATTTTACCTTTTGTCCGGACGGAGGATCGAACAACGTACCATCAGTTTTCTAACTAAACACACTATCCACTGGGCCACTTAGCTCTTATACTCATCAACAACCAAATGTGACTTTGTTTATTCTTTTCTTGCTTTGCTGCATGTATTCATTAACACATACACTCAAGGGTGTCTATTTTTAGAAACACCACACGAGCATATGTTTCGGAGACGAACTATTGTCTAGAAATAGATTCACTTAATGGTAGTTAGTATTGACATGCGTCGTTAGTTTATTTATACTAAAAATGGAAATTTCGTGTCCAACTAGACTTCGTAATATTGCACAGTAAAAGTTCAATAACGCTGAGAAACATCTTCGTACGTTCGAGAAAATACGTATTCCCTATTATTATATTTGCTTCAGTCCATTTACGAACTCATTGGGAGTTCTTAACCATTTTGCTGTTAATGGCCGTAAGTTCAATTTACTTCCTTTGAGTTATTTTTGTTCATCAATAGTTAAATTTAACTAACTGTGAGTAAAATTTTGAACTACTCAATATTATGGAATTTACTTGTAGTTACGACGTTCAATTTTCTGAGTGTATGCGTCTATCACGTTTTGGCAAATACCATTCACACTGTAGGATAAAAGTGATGTAAACTTGGGCTACTAAATGCGCCCATGCGAATCATTTTTGTTAACTTCTACACACAAAAGATCTTATTAAAATTGAGCAAAGAATTTTTTTCATGCACTGAAAATGCGAAATTTGCTTAGGATACAAGACCCATTTCTCTGATATAACGACTTTTTTCCTTGGCCAAAAATCGATAAACTTTTCAATGAAGTCGCTTCGTCCTTATAATTAAGTGATTCGACTTAAAACTGGCTATCCTCATATGAAAGAAAATTTTGTTTGACTAAGGTCAACTTGAATTTAATAATTTTTGAAAAATTCTTTAAAGTTAATGAAATTGTCTTCAAATTGTTCGACTGTTTGTATCTGGACTACAAAGCAAAAAAGTGTTCAAAAATAGGACATGTTTTCCATCACTTTATTTTAAAGAAGTGTTTTACATGAAACCTACAATAATTTCTACTTGAAGTCGAGTTTGAATTTGGAAATTTAAGTTACCATTAAAACGCATTTAAAGGACTTGTTGCGGCCCTTTAGTTTAGGTTCATCATTATTAAATAATTATCGATCATTTTAAATTGAATTGAAATATATAAAACTCTGCTATTTTTATTGCCTATGATGTACTTCTTGTAAGCAGAGAGACTTGATCTCTCAATGTTAATCTGTTATACCACTGGTTCTTTAAACTACTGCATTCCATTGTTGTTTTTGTATTTTGTACATAAATCTGGCTGAATATATAGGAGACAAACAGAACAGTAGCAAATGATTTAAAACGGAATAGACATAAGCGTGAAAAATAAAAATTGAAATAAATTTAGTGTTACATCGACAAGCAAACCGTTTGAAGTTCATTTTTTTTGGCGAACTCCTCCATTTTTTTGGTTTATCACTGCGGTGTAGTTACTCCGTTTGGAAAAAAGCTTCCCAGCGAAAATATTGGCGCCCGAGCAGGGACTTAACAAGGTCCAAAAAGAAATTTTAAGATTTATACGAACTTTTTGTAAATCTCATCGTAAAAGTTGAATTGTCTCACTAGCGGCCATTTATTCCAGTAACCCGAGTATTATTATACAAGACTACAAGTTGCTCTAAATAGAAGTTGTGAGTATATTGTGCCATTTCTCTGGAAACGCTTAAACCTATTATAAAGAAGGGTTCCAGTTAAAAGGTATTAATTTGTAGTAAACAGAAAAGGCAATATATACTTTCGGTATACGCGTGATAATGGTTAAAGGGGCTAAAAGGGAACAAGATCTTCCAAAATCAAGGGATTGTTTGGTTAATTCCTTGAATCGAAGCAAATCGTACATTTTTAAAAATCATGCCTCAATGAATTTGTCCGAGCTTGAAACTCGCTTAAGTTTGATCGAATCAGTATTTACTCAATTATGCACGATTCAAACATCAATTGAACAAGAGTCGGAAGAGGATAGTGAATTAGACAAGCGTCAACGTTTTGAGGAAATATATTGTGATGTAAAATCAAAAATTTTGACTGCTATGAAGCAAAAGGACAGGCGTGCATCTAATACTCATGAGTCAGTATTATGTAATCAAACTCTAAATAATACTAATGTGGTGCCAAGTCGATCATCTAATCTGCCAAAGTTAAAATTGCCTAACTTTTCTGGCAAATATACCGAATGGACAAACTGGTTTAATACATTCTCCTCAATTGTAGATTCTGACCATGATTTAGATGACTTGTCGAAATTTATTCATCTTAGATCTTGTTTAGGTCCGATCCCTTTGGGAACTATAGAGTTTTTGGAGCTCACAGGAGCTAACTATGTTAAGGCATTGGGATTACTTAAGAAACGGTTTGAGAACAGATCTGTGATTTTTCAGTCCCATGTGAAGGAATTATTTGATTTGGAACGAATATCTGTACCCTCTTCAGAGTCAATTCGTAGGTTGATTGATGTAATAAATTCTCACTTGCATTCTTTGGAAAGTTTAGGTTCCCCTGAGGAGTTGAAGAATATGATGGTTTTCTTTTTGGCTCGTTTGAAGCTAGACGATGTGACTTTGGCGAAGTGGCATGAGTGCTCCAAGGTCGAGGAACTGCCAACGTGGAATATTTTGGAATCATTTCTTGTCAAAAGGTGTTTATCTCTTGAAAGCTGCGAGGCGAATTATGATCATAGTGGAAGTAGTGGCATTAGGCGCAATTCTTGTAAATTTTCAGGGCGTAAGGCAAAGGCAAAGGCTCTTTCCGTATCGGTTGGAGGGGGCAAATTATGTTGTCCTTCTTGCAATGCCTCGCATAAAATTTTCCAATGTCCGAAATTTTTAGCTCTTTCCCCTCAACAAAAATATTTTGAGGCCAAGAAGTTTTCGATTTGCATTTTGTGTTTGGAGGCTGATCATGCCGTTAGAGAGTGCAAGAGTAAGAAGTGCGAGAAATGTGGGAAACCTCACCATGTTCTGCTACACAGAGAAAATGTCAGGATGTCTAAGTCTTCGGAAGAGACAGATCTAGTGGACAGTGGATTCAATGCAGCTCTTTACAGTCCAATGATTTCTAAGGCTACGTCAAATTTTTTGGCTACGGCCAGGATTTTAGTTAGGGGTAATAAAGGACAGTTTCGAGAAATTAGATGCATTTTGGACTCGGGAAGTCAATTGAACTTCATCACTTCAAAACTCGTTAGTATTCTTAAGTTACCTAGTGAAAGCTCTTCTACTTTAGTAAGTGGCATAGGGAATTCTAATTCCCATATAGAGGGCAAAGTGAATACGCTAATGAAGTCTAGGGTAACGGATTTTTGTTGCAAACTAGATTTGCATATATTACCGGTTATTACCAATTATTCACCTACCCCTGAAGTAAATGTGGAGAATTGGAATTTGCCAAATAACATAAAGTTAGCTGATCCTTACTTTCATCAGCGAGGTGAAATTGACGTTCTCTTAGGTGTTGGGGTGTTTTTCAAGTTGTTGGCAGTTGGACAGATTAAGTTGGCAGACCATCTCCCGATATTACAGAAGTCTTTATTAGGGTGGATTGTGGTTGGAGACTGCAATACTGATTCCGAAGTAACTTCCCTTGTAGCCTCCAATGGCATTCGTGACGATGATGGTAAGTTGCGAGAATTAGTGGAGCGTTTTTGGTATTGTGAGGAACTTTCACCTGAGTTTGTTTCCCCTCTTTCTCTAGACGACCAAATGTGTGAAGATATATTTATTTCTACTGTACAACGATCTCAGTCTGGGCGTTTTATTGTTCGTTTGCCGTTCCGTGAGTTAAACTGTTCACTTGGAAAGTCGTACAATGTTGCACTTAAACGATTTTTGAATTTAGAGCGTAAACTGGAGCTAGACTCAGAATTGAGGAACGAATATTTAAATTTCATCGATGAGTATGAGTCTTTGGGACACTTAGAAACTCTATCTGATGATGTCGACATAAATTCAGTCAGGTACTTTATGCCTCATCACCCTGTTTTTCGGTTGCAGAGCTCAACGACTAAATTGCGTGTCGTCTTTGACGCATCGTCTAAAACCGATAACGGTTTCTCCTTAAATGATCATTTACTGGTCGGGGCTCGCCTCCAGCCAGACATTTTTGATATTTTGATACGTTTTCGCTCATATAGGTACGTTATAACGGCAGATGTGGCCAAAATGTTTAGGCAGGTCTTGGTCCACGAGGACGATTGCATGTATCAATGCATTTTGTGGCGTCCTAAAAAAAACGGATGCAATCAAAGTTTTGAAATTGAGAACAGTAACTTACGGCACTAGTGCCGCCCCTTTTTTAGCGGTTAGGTGTTTGAATTATTTGGCCGATCATTTTAAGGAAAAGTGTCCATTGGGTAGCCAAGCTATTTTGGAGAATTTTTATATGGACGATATGCTTGCGGGTTCTAATTCTATGGAAGGGTTATTGAAGTTGAAAGATGAAATCATTGAAATTCTTAGTTCAGGAGGGTTCGATCTACACAAGTGGAGATCTAATTGTATCAACCTCAATTTCACACCTGAATGCCTTAATATAAAAACCGAGGATTGTGCGAAGGCCCTCGGGATAATGTGGGACTCAAGAAAAGATATTTTTTATACCCACCACCATAGAATGGTGACGGGGGTATAATAAGTTTGTCATTCCGTTTGTAACGCATCGAACTATCGATTTCCGACTATATAAAGTATATATATTCTTGATCAGGGAGAAATTCTAAGACGATATAACGATGTCCGTCTGTCCGTCTGTCTGTCTGTCTGTCTGTCTGTCTGTCTGTCTGTTGTAATCACGCTACAGACTTCAATAATGAAGCAATCGTGCTGAAATTTTGCACAAGCTCGTCTTTTGTCTGCAGGCAGGTCAAGTTCGAAGATGGGCTATATCGGTCCAGGTTTTGATATAGTCCCCATATAAACCGACCTCCCGATTTGGGGTCTTGGGCTTATAGAAATCGTAGTTTTTATCCAATTTGCCTGAAATTTGAAATCTGGAGGTATTTTATGACCATAAAGAGATGTGCCAAAAATGGTGAGTATCGGTCCACGTTTTGGTATAGCCCCCATATAGACCGATCTCCCGATTTTACTTCTTGGGCTTATAGAAACCGCAGTTTTTATTCAATTTACCTGAAATTTGAAATCTAGAGGTATTGTAGGACCACAAATACGTGTGCCAAAAATTGTGAGTATCGGTCCATATGTTGGTATAGCCCCCATATAGACCGATCTCCCGATTTTACTTCTTGGGCTTATAGAAAACGCAGTTTTTATCCAATTTACCTGAAATTGGAAATCTAGAGGTATTGTAGGACCACAAATACGTGTGCCAAAAATTGTGAGTATCGGTCCATATTTTGGTATAGCCCCCATATAGACAGTTCTCCCGATTTTACTTCTTGGGCTTATAGAAACCGCAGTTTTTATTCAATTTATCTGAAATTGGAAATCTAGAGGTATTGTAGGACCGCAAATATGTGTGGCAAAAATTGTGAGTATCGGTCCATATTTTGGTATAGCCCCCATATAGACCGATCTCCCGATTTTACTTCTTGGGCTTATAGAAACCGCAGTTTTTATTCAATTTACCTGAAATTGGAAATCTAGAGGTATTGTAGGACCACAAATACGTGTGGCAAAAATTGTGAGTATCGGTCCATATTATGGTATAGCCCCCATATAGACCGATTCCCCAATTTTACTTCTTGGGCTTCTAGAATCCGAAGTTTTTATCCTATTTGCCTGAAATTGGAAATCTAGAGGTATTTTCGGGTCACAAAGAGGTGTGCTGAAAATGGTGAGTATCGGTCCATATTTTAGTATAGCCCCCATAAGAACGATCTCCCGATTTAACTCCTTGGGTTTCTAGAAACCGTAGTTTTTATCTGATATGCCTGAAATTGTAAATATTCTGGTATTTTAGGCTCACAAAAACGTGTATCGGATTAAGTTTTTATCGGTCCATTTGGTAATGCCTCCATATAGACCGACTTCACTTCTTGAGGGTGTAGAAGGCGCACTGATCATGAAAATTGCTTGAAACTCAATGTAAAATTTCCAGATTTTACTTCTACAGATTTAAGATTTCAAATCAAGACGTTATTTTATAATTTTCTTGCACACTTACAAGAGATGTTAATGATTCCTCTAAACCTCAAACAAAAATGGTTCTTATAAATCCAGAATCTGATATAGTCCTCATAGGTGAAATCTTTAAATTTATCTTCGGGTTGTGTCCTCAAGTCCTCAAGCCCTCCTGAAATTTCAAAGGAAACCCTAATATTTGGTTCATGGTGGTGGGTATTTAAGATTCGGCCCGGCCGAACTTACTGCTGTATATACTTGTTCATTTTCATATGTTGATGTTCAAAATACGAAATGTTCGAAACGAATTGTACTTTCCGAGGTGGCCAAACTATATGACCCATTGGGACTAATAAATCCTGTTGTTGTTTTAGGAAAGATTTTTCTGCAACACTTGTGGTGTTTGAAATTGGATTGGGATGAGTCACTGCCTCAGGAGTTAGTTACCCGTTGGATACGTTTTAGGAAGGAAATTCCTATTCTGAGTGAGATTGAATTTGCTAGATCGTTTTGGAGTACGGGTGAAATGGTCTCGATAGAATTACATGGATTTTCGGACGCTTCTCTTAGGGCATACGGAGCTGTTGTATACGCTAGGGCATGCGACGCAGATGGAAAAATCACGGTGGTTTTAGTAGCGTCTAAATCGCGAGTGGCCCCATTGAAGTCTCTATCGCTGCCGCGATTAGAGCTTCAAGGTGCGGTGTTATTAGCTGGTCTTATGAATAGGGTGAAGAAATACATTGCCTTCGGTAACCCTGCTACCTTTTATTGGACTGACTCGACACTCGTTTTGCAATGGTTAGCGTCACACCCATCTAGATGGTCTACATTCATAGCTAATAGAGTGAGCAAGATTCATAGTACATCATTAGTCCAGGATTGGTACAAAATTGAAGGTCGTGATAATCCAGCAGACATTGTTTCTCGCGGTATGTACCCCTCTGAACTGAAGACTTCTGAACTTTGGTTCAAGGGTCCAAAGTTTTTGAACAATTTGAAGGAGTCGTGGCCAATAATGGGTTCTGAACCATTGCAAATTTCTGAAGAGATGGAGGAGCGCAGGGCGGAATTTACTTTAACAGCTACTGCTAGTGATGAACATATTGACTTTGTGTCCACCCGTAAATTCAGTAATAATTTTCCTAAATTACAGAGAGTATTTGCTTACATATACCGATGGCGCATGAGCATTAATTCAAAGTTCACCTCTAGCCACAAATCTTTTTTAACAATTCCAGAATTGAACGGTGGTTTAGAGTACATAATTTTCAATATACAAAATATTCATTTTTTTGAAGAGAAACAGAATCTAATATTAAATAGAAGTGCAAATTTAGTATCTATTCAAAAGCTAAATCCATTTTTGGACAACTCGAGATTGCGTTTACTTAGAGTTGGCGGTCGCTTGACAAAGGCAGAGCTTCCTTTCGAAGTAAAACATCCTATCCTATTGCCGGGAAATCATGTTATCATTACTTCGTTAGTCGATTATATTCATAGATTTAATTTACATCCAGGAGCTACCGCCTTAATGGCCTTTGTTCGCCAGCGTTTTTGGATATTAAATATTAGAAAAATAGCGCGAAGGGTTGTTCGAAAATGTTTGCGTTGCTTCAGACATAATCCTAAGCCTCTTGTTCAATTTATGGGTGATTTGCCTTCACACCGTGTAAATAAAAATGAAAATCCATTTTTTCATTCAGGTATGGACTTTGCTGGACCCATATCCGTCCATTACAAAATAAGAGGCAAACGTCCGTATAAAGTATACCTTGCTATTTTTGTTTGCTTTCAAACGAAAGCCTGCCACTTAGAAGTGGTAACCGATCTGAGTACCGACTCCTTTATATTAGCATTAAAGCGTTTCTTCGCCCGAAGAGGTTTATGCTCGCACTTGTATTGCGACAACGCAACTAATTTTGTGGGAGCTGCTAGAAGATTGAACAATACTATGAGAGCAGTATTCGACGAAGATGGAAAACGAAATATTGATCAGGAGTGCTCACAGAGAGGCGTGCAGTTTCATTTCATACCCCCACGAACACCACATTTTGGAGGATTGTGGGAGAGTGCCGTAAAAATTGCCAAGCAACTAATTGTGCGACACACCAATGCAGCCTCATTAACCTACGAAGAACTGAATACTGTTGTCACCCAAGTTGAAGCTGTGATGAATTCACGTCCTCTCTGCCCTCTGTCGCCTGATCCCAATGACTTGGAGGCACTTACCCCAGGGCATTTTTTAATTGGGAGAGCACTCAATTCCTTACCAGACCACTCTGAAGAAAATGATCTAAATATCTCCCACTTTAACCGATGGAAACGAATTTCAGCTGTACATACTGTCTTCTGGAGAAGGTGGTCAAAAGAATACTTGACTTTGATGCAAGTCAGAATGAAGTGGCATACGAAGGAGAAGAGCGTCAGTGTGGGAACACTTGTACTTATATCCGAAGATAATTTGCCACCCACCTACTGGATGTTGGGACGAGTTGTTGAAACTCATAGTGGTGCTGATGGGTTGATACGTGTGGTGACACTGCGAACCAAAAGAGGAATACTTAAGAGAGGCATTAATCGCATTTGCCCTTTACCATTAGAATAGCCGCAATGAATTCGTTTGTTTTGGAAGAAACTTCCAAGGTGGGGACTATGTTGCGGCCCTTTAGTTTAGGTTCATCATTATTAAATAATTATCGATAATTTTAAATTGAATTGAAATATATAAAACTCTGCTATTTTTATTGCCTATGATGTACTTCTTGTAAGCAGAGAGACTTGATCTCTCAATGTTAATCTGTTATACCACTGGTTCTTTAAACTACTGCATTCCATTGTTGTTTTTGTATTTTGTACATAAATCTGGCTGAATATATAGGAGACAAACAGAACAGTAGCAAATGATTTAAAACGGAATAGACATAAGCGTGAAAAATAAAAATTGTAATAAATTTAGTGTTACATCGACAAGCAAACCGTTTGAAGTTCATTTTTTTTGGCGAACTCCTCCATTTTTTTGGTTTATCACTGCGGTGTAGTTACTCCGTTTGGAAAAAAGCTTCCCAGCGAAAATAGACTTTGATAGCACATGAAGAAAAAAGATGAAAAATCAAATATATTAAAATTTATTTCCTAGAATCAAGTACGTAAAACTTAAATTTAAAAGAGAAATGTGTATTAAATTTGTCCTTATTTCAGTTCTCCTCTTCTTTGACTCGGCATCAATACCAAAACCATTAGTGTAAAGACAAAATCTTTGGAATCGAGTATGCTTTTTTGGTGTGTATACACCGAATCATTTTTATAATACTGCATTGGGCAGCTCGATAACGCAATATATCATAACACATTCAAAGGATACATAGGCTGGAAAGGAAACTCCTAATGATGATACGATTTTTTTGCCACCATAGTGAAATTTGTAAGCAATTTTTCATTGGCGGGCCTCTATCAACTATGAAAAATTGGTCCATAGCGGTTCAAAATCATATATAGCCCCCATATAAAGTGATCCCCAGATTTGGCCTGTGGAGCCTCTAAGAGGAGCAAATTTCTTCCAATTCAGTTGAAATTTGGTGTATGGTGTCAGTATATGCGGTCTTAAAACTCTGTAAAAATTGTTCCATATCCGCTCATAATCATACACTGAAAAAACAGGGAGAAAACTTTTGGTTAAGTTTAGAAAATTTTGAATATTTTTAGAAAATTTTAACTAAACAGTATTACAAATGCTGGCATCACGCCGATATCACAAAAATAAGTAAATATTTTTCGACAAATTCAAGAAAATTTATTAGACATTAATAATTTTTTTCACTTGGTAAAGAAAATTTTGTAGTTTGTAGGAAAAAAATTGGAGTTCAAAATTGCAAGAATGTCTTTAGTGACATCCAAATTTCATGATGGACGAATTGGTAGTAAAATTTACAAATTTAAAGAAATAATGAACTATTTTGTGAGAAATACAAATTTAGTAAATCCTTATGCTTAATTTGTGTAGAATTTTTCCCTTTTTAGTTCATTTAACTAACGTACGCAAAAAATTATTCGAGTAAAGGAAACTTTCTCCAAACATAATAATTCCATGAACTAAAATAAAGTTAAATTGTCTTTAGTGTAATAGAGAGCTCACTTTTTTTGAGTATATATAGCACCCCCATATAAACCGACCCCCAAATTTGATTTTCGGACATTCTTGGAGGTGCATATGTTAATTCATCCAATCCGGTTGAAATTTGGGTACGTGGTGTTAGCAGGGTTGGCCTATGTGACTTTTGCGGCATACATTTACGAAGGTATAATACGTATGGCTCAAAAGTCGTAAACCTAATGTAGAAAACCTACATTTAAATAAAATAAAATTTTTGAAAATGTTTATAATTTTCTGATCACATTTCCTTCTTATAAGAATTTTCCAATTTTTATTCCGCTTGGCAGGATTTATAAACTTTAAAATAATTCTAAATTATATATTACCAAATATTTTTTACTGAATATTGTTAAACTTCATCCTCGGCCTTTATCATCTTATTCACCAAAATCTCACTATGTTCATGCTACTAATTCGAGAAGTGGCGTCCTTTTTTCGCCGACGAAAAAAGTTTTTTCATAATGATCACACAATTTTAAGTTGTGACCATGTTCTTTAAACTAGGAGAACTAGGAGAAAAACATTTTAAGTCGTGACCATTGTGTTTTAATTCAAACAAAAATCTTTTTATCAATATATTAATATTTTGGATGGGGACAATTATATTTTTCTTAGAACCATGTTCACTGAGCCAACATGGTTGCAGGTGAAGATATTACATGGTCACCGCAAAAATAGCTCCTATCATATTATTTTGCTCTTCGAATATGATTGTGACAACCATGTTTCTTCTCTGCGTGTAGGATCAATAAAATTCAATAAAAAATCCAAATTATAACGGATACTTCAAAGTAAAAAATGTTTTCCTAACCTTTAACCGTCTATGTGGTAAAATTAACCACCTCGCACAAATGTTTACATGTATTATAAATAAGACGTGTGGAATAATGTGTATGTTTATTTTTGAAAGTACATATTAGAGGTCTGCACAATTCCGTTTGTAAATGCAGAGTACACGTGTACTTGCTACATGAGTACATCTATTTGAGAGATTCGCAAAACAATTGGTACACATGTCGTTGCTACTCTGATGTCTTCACTACCAACAAACACATATTCCTCTTTCTCTCTTATAGAAGTGTACACAGAGTGATCACGTCGAGTATGTTGCGAGAACAAAACTTCATAGAGTACTCCATGTACCACGTGCAGTTTCAGAAATACAAAAAAACAGTTACTCTCCATAATATATGTTTTGGTTTGTTATAAAGAACGGCAAACGTTAAGGTAAGTGTTGACATACATAAATATATGAAATATGTGACATACATACATATCTATGATTAATAATAATGGAAAGTTTTGCTTCGCACATAACTGAGAAGTACTTGTGGTACCACGTGAAGTGAAGAGAATCCATGTTGTACTTTTTCTCAAGTACTTACATTTTTATTGTTCTTTTTTTTCGGAACACATATTGTTTCGGATAAGTACTTGGTGGTATTTGACAAGCAAGAGTTCTCTTCACTTCACTACTTGCGCTCTGAGAGAAAGACAGTGTATGTACTATATTCGACAGCGAATTACATACATGTAGTGAAAAGTTATTCGATGCAGACCTCTAGTACATATTATATTTCGAAATATTGTTTTATTATAGTTAATCAACAAATGTAATAATGATACAAAAAACTATTTTTATAAACAACAAGTAAGGAAAGTCTACTTTGTAGATCTAAATTTTCGATACCATATCACATCCGTCAAATGTGTTGGATGCTATATATGAAGGTTTGTCCCAAATACATACATTTAAATATCACTCGATTTGGACAGAATTTGATAGACTTTTACAAAATCTATAGACTCAAAATTTAAGTTGGCTAATGCACTAATATGGGAAACATTTTAAGGAATATTAGCAAAAGTTTATTTATGATTTATCGCTCTATATATATGTATTAGAAGTTTAGAAAAATTAGAGTCATTTTTACAACTTTTCGACTAAGCAGTTAACAAGGAAAATGTTGGTATTTTGACCATTTTTGTCGAAATCAGAAAAACATATATGTCAGAGCTATATCTAAATCTGAACCGATTTCAATCAAATTTGACACACATGTCTAAATTACTAATTGTACTCCTAGTGCAAAATCTCAACCAAATTGGGCCAAAACTCTGGCTTCTGGGGCCATATAAGTCCATATCGGGCGAAAAATATATATGGAAGCTATATCCAAATCTGAACCGATTTCAATTAAATTTGGCGCACATGGCTATACTACCAATTGTACTCCTTGTGCAAAATTTCAAGCTAATCGGTATAAAACTCTGGCTTCTGGGTCCATATAAGTGCATATCGGGCGAAAGATATATATGGGAGCTATATCTAAATCTGAATCGATTTCAACCAAATTTGGCACGCATAGCTACAATGGTAAATCTACTCCCTGTGCAAAATTTCAACCAAATTGGGCTAAAACTCTGGCTTTTAGGACCATATTAGTCCATATCGGGCGAAAGATATATATGGGAGTTATATCTAAATCTGAACCGATTTCAATCAAATTTTGCACACTTGACTATACTACTAATTGTACTCCTAGTGCAATATTTCAACCAAATTCGGCCAAAAATCTGGCTTCTGGGCCATATAAGTCCATATCGGGCGAAAGATATATATGGGAGCTATATCTAAATCTGAACCGATTTCAATCAAATTTTGCACACTTGACTATACGACTAAGTGTTATGTTTGTACAAAATTTCAAGCAAATCGGTATAAAACTCTGGCTGCTGGGTCTATATTAGTGCATATCGGGCGAAAGATATATATGGGAGCTATATCTAAATCTGAACCGATTTCTTCCAAAATCAATAGGGTTCTATTCTGATCCAAATTAGGAACATGAGCCAAATTTGAAGGCGATTGGATTTAAATTGCGACCTAGACTTTGATCACAAACATGTGTTCACAGACGGACAGACGGACATGGTTATATCGACTCAGGGACCCACCCTGAGCATTATTGCCAAAGACACCATGTGTCTATCTCGTCTCCTTCTGGGTGTTACAAACATATGCACTAACTTATAATACCCTGTTCCACACTGTGGCGCAGGGTATAAAAATTGTTTATTTACTTTAAGGAAAATGTTGCCGACCATCTAGACAAATTTAAACATTTTTTGTAAGAGTAAGGCTATGGTCACACTAGGCAAATATTTGACCAAAATGAGTGTCAAACATTTTTCCAGAATCATTTTCCAAATATGTTGATACGGTTTTTGGAAAATAATCCTATCATGATGTTATATATCTAATATGAGCTAAATATGTTTTCTGGTTTGGCTGTGGCGGCGGATTCTTTTTTGATTTGTGTCAAATATTTGCCCAGTGTGACCATAGCTTAAGTTAATATTTTGAGACAAAGAAAATAAAAAATATAGAATTAGATTGTGATGAATTTTTTGTTCTTTGTGTTTTGCAGCACTATTTAGTGAAGATCAGTTTGAGTTTTCATATTCCTCTTTATTTATTTCAGTTAATAATTACAATCCATTTAATGAGATGTTATCACAGCAGATATTACAACAATGAGACTCTTATTGAACATATACTTTATATTAGTTATACGCACCTAAATTTTAGGATACACAATTTACACAATGTTAAGGACAATTTTTAAATTTTTAAATAATGAAACTTTAATTAAAAGAACGTTTTTAATTTTTACTTCAATATTTTTTTATTAAATTTAAAGTTGTTTTGGAATTAAGAAAACATTTTTACTTTGAAGTACCCGTTACTGAACAAACGTGGGAGTAGTTTCTAAAATGGACTGTATGTTTATTAATGGTAAACTCCCAAAGTTGTTAATGCAGAAACCAAGACCATTGACCAAAAAAATAAAGAAACAGAAAAAATTTCAAGATTCAGTATACAGGTTTATTGTTGGGGCTCTCAATGATGCTTCTTACCGTCTTCGATGAAGATGTACAAGTGAAGTTGAGAAGTTTAACAATAGTCTAATAAAGCAGTGTTAGTTAAACAATTCAGTAATGAAAAGGACAACTATTTTAATTCATTTGAGCAAAACTATTGTTGTAGTACGGATAAAAAATAGGGTTGCCGTTTTGGCTGAATTTAAAGTTATTTCATTACAATTCAATAATTCATTTATATAGTAGATACTGCAGTTCAATAATAAATTCAAATAATTCATAATTTTTTAATAAAAAAATAGTAAAATTGTTGAACTAGATTCAACAGTTACAGTTTAGATGAAATTACCCTAAACCACGTATAGTGGTCAGGGTATAATTAATTTGAACTGTCAAAAATGTGCCTACCAGAAATGATTTGATTGTAGACCCCATAAAATATCTACCGATCGACTCATAATCACCTCCTGAGTAGGTCTAGCCCACACTGAAAAAAATATTGTCGTGAGGCCAAAGATTTCATGTCCTTAAAATACGAATGCGTTTTTTGCTTACCATAGAAGACGCATTTCTCTGATAGAAATTTTTTTCTTGCCCGAAAGGCGATGAACTTTTCTATAAAGTTGTTTTTTCATTATAATTAAGTGATTCAAATTAAAAATGGATATCTTAAAACCAAAGAAAATTTTGTTTGTCTAAGGTCATCTTGTCTTTAATAACACTAGGTAACAAATAACAAAATTTTCTCTGTGATTTGTTTCTTGCATATTTTTTCTTATTGATTTTGACCTACGAAACACGAAAATGAGTTTTTAAAAAACGACTGTTGGCTAGTGTAATTCAGAAAAAATATTCAAAACTAAAGAAATTGTCTTTAAATTTGTTGTCTTTTTGCATCTTGACAACAAAGCAAAAAGCGTTTAAAAATAGGAGATGTTTTTCAACACTTTATTTTAAATAATGACGATTTTTACACGAGACATAGCATAATTTCTACTTGAAGTTGAGTCTGAATTTGAAAATTTATATTACCGTTAACTCTTTTCTAAATGACTTTAATTGCACATGAAGAAAAAAAAACAGGAAAAACGAATAAATTAAAATTTGCTGTCTAGGATCAAGTACGCAAAACTTAAATTTAAAAGAGAATTCTATCTTAAAAGTTTCCTCACTTCAATCCGTCGCTTCTTTGGCATGGAATCAATACAAAAATCAGTTTTTTTATGTTTGCATTCAAATACACTCAAAACGAGTATTTTTATTTAATCTATGAAATAGTTTCCATATTTTTTTGTGTTTAGAATACCGCTGTCAATTATAGCTTGTATTTTCTTGGAGATTTAACGAGCCGCCAAACTTTTTCTTGTTTAATTGAAAACTTTCGATATCCACTGTATTTGTGAATAACTAAAAGTGCGTGATGTGATCCACTTGTGCATGGAATGGGAATTTAAAAATCACTCAAAAAACTATGAAATCGAATTAAAAGTCTCTTTGATGTGATTTTTGTCGCATGGGCGAATATTTATGATAATGACAAATGTCCGCTCATACAGCCAGTCTTGACTTTTGGTACTTAATTTTTTTTGTCGCTTTAATGTATTATTATTTTAAATAGTTTATATTGTTGTTGTTTCACTTTAATGAAACTCTTTTTCGACTATAAGTTGGTTTTTATTGTAACATTATATTTTTCGTTAATTTGTTGTGTGCTGAATTGTTAATGATTGAAAGACCAATGTTGTGTTGATAGCCCGCCTTGACGGTTGGCTGTCAGTCGAATGCTTGGTCGTTCGCTATTTTCTTGATTTGTACTTCAACAACATTGAGATGGTTAGCCCCCCGTTGTCTGGATGGGTTCACTACATGGGATTTCTTCGAAAGATATTCAGTGATTGTTGTCATCATAATTCGCAATTAATGTCAAATTGAGTTAATGGCATAAATGTTGTAAATAAGCGAATGTTTTGCTACTTTAAATTCGGTGTTAAAATGCTACTGAAGTGCCACAGTCATGGTAGGGTTTATGTTTTTAGGGCGCTTCCATTTCCATATGAGACTGTTAGCATTAATGCAGTCACCTGATATTGGGAACCTATAGTGGTGGAGCGGATATTGTCAACTTACATTGTGGCTATCGAATCGTTCTAGAGGTCATAGAGTTAGCGCGAATTTTTTTTTACCATTTTGTCTTAGTAAATGATAGTATTGATCTAATTTTTACATTCCTAAAAACAAAAACATAAGATCTTTTTGTTTACAAATTGATAGTTCTGAATTTTTATGCAAATTCAATTTTTAAAAATGGCTGCTTGTTAGCAAAATTTGCAATACTTTCACTCGTCAGAATTTGGAAAATCTTGTGTCACGAACTTTAGAATGATGCATGTGAATAACTTTGCCAATGACTCAAGTAGAACAACTTGGAATATTATAACGGAAATTTGCAAAACTTTCTACGGTATATATGCATAAATTTAAATTAATTATAAATTCAATTGAAAGTCAATTTAATTGAGCTAATCTTTATTAAGATAATATGAATTAGAAAACTTAAAAAAAAAATTACAAATAAATTAATTACACTCAAATCCCTATATAAATAGATCTTTATTTCTTATGTACCACGGAGCGTTTACTATTCCCTCAGAACTTTGGTTTGAAATTGTCGGATCATATCAATGATACTGCAGCAGCACAGCTGTATCCCATAGGTCCACATGGGCTTTAAAACTTGTTTATATATTGGATTGATACGGAAGATTTTTGCTAATAAGCCATTTCAACTCACGATATCCATTTCCAGGGCCTTTTGTTTTACATGCTCTTTCCATTTCAACTTTGTAAATTTTACCAAAACTAAGACAATTTTATAAATTCGAAGTCATTTTTTTCAAAGTACAAAATTTTCCTCAATAAGACAAAATTGAATTATATCTAATAATTTTTCTGATTGTTTACAATATAATTAAGTATTTTTTTAAAATTAAACAAAATTTTCTTTCTGGGTGGGTTAACTATTTTATGTGAGTATAAAATCAAATAAATTATTAACTAAATTAAATTAAGATTAATTTAATTCGATAAATCTAACTTAAGTTTAATTAAACTAGACGACCATGTTTGGTCGTTGGTCAAACACCAAATATAGTTTGCAGGAAGCACATCTATTTTTGGATAGTACCGAAATATTATGGTGTTTGTTTTACAGGAACATTTAATATGTTTGGAAGCACTTTGTCCCATACAATATAATATGTTTGGAGACATATTCCCCCAAAAGATTGTGTTTATACTCAAAATAAAAAATATTATTCGCAAGTTGAATACTCGTATAAACATTAACATTTTTCAATCGAATCATATTGTTCTTTAAATATAAGCAGGAACGTTATTTTTAAACACTAAACAATATTTTTTTTTTCAATCCATTCATAAAATTATTTAGGAGTGAACTATTTTCCTCTCAAATTGTTATATTTTTATACCCTCCATCATAGGATGGGGGTATATTAACTTTGTCATTCCGTTTGTAACACATCGAAATATTGCTCTAAGACCCCATCAAGTATATATATTCTGGGTCGTGGTGAAATTCTGAGCCGATCTGAGCGTCCGTCCGTCTGTTGAAATCACGCTAACTTCCGAACGAAACAAGCTATCGACTTGAAACTTGGCACAAGTAGTTGTTATCGATGTAGGTCGGATGGTATTGAAAATGGGCCATATCGGTCCACTTTTACGTATAGCTCCCATATAAAGGGACCCACAGATTTGGCTTGTGGAGCCTCTAACAGAAGCATATTTCATCCGATCCGGCTGAAATTTGGTATATGGTGTTGGTATATGGTCTCTAACAACCAAGCAAAAATTGGTCCACATCGGTCCATAATTATATATAGCCCCCATATAAACCGATCTTCAGATTTGGCTTGCGGAGCCTAAAAGAGAAGCAAATTTAATCCGATCCGGCTGAAATTTGGTACATGGTGTTGGTATATGGTCTCTAACAACCATGCAAAAATTGGTTCATATCGGTCCATAATTATATATAGCCCCCATATAAACCGATCCCCAGATTTGGCTTGCGGAGCCTCAAAGAGAAGAACATTTCATCCGATTCGATTAAGATTCAGGCTCACTTAGACTATTCAGTCCATTGTGATACCACATTAACTAAAAGTACCTATTACATATGGGCACTTCTAGTTTTTTTTCTTTGTTGAACCAACCAGATTGTTCCAAAAACATTGGCAGCCTGCTTAAGTTAACGTTTTCCAGATCCGCCAGTAATCTGAAGCTATATGCTCCTAAAAGTTGCTTGCGCTTTACACAAAATGCAGGACACTCACACAAGAGGTGTTTAATTGATTCTTTTTCCTCCGCATCATGACAGCTCATACAATAGTCATTATACTTCGCGCCAATAGTTTTTGCAAAATCTCCTATCAGGCAGCGACCCGTTATAGCAGATATCAGGAGTGATATCTGACGTCTCGAGAACATTAGCATATCTAGTGTGCGGTTTAAGTTGAAATGGGGCCATATTTGCTTGGTGTCGTTACAACCCTTGCAATTCTCCCATCGAACATTTGCCATCATAACAGCCTTCTCACGCAGCATGAGCTTGCAGGTAGCTAGGGGCATACCAACAAATTCTAGTTCCCCTGGAATATGTAAGGTAGTCCCTAGCCTTGCCAACTCATCGGCTTCGCAGTTCCCCGGTATGTTCCTATGGCCAGGCACCCATATTAGGTGAATATTGTACTGCTCAGCCATCTCATTGAGAGATTTGCGGCAATCGATGGCCGTTTTCGAGTTGAGGAACACAGAGTCCAAGGATTTTATTGCAGGTTGACTGTCTGAGTATATATTAATGCCCACATTATTTGGAACATTACTTCTCAGCCAATTCGCCACCTCTCTTATTGCTAATATTTCAGCCTGAAAAACACTACAGTGATTAGGTAATCTTTTCGCTATTTGAAGTTCCAAATCATTAGAATATACTCCGAAACCCACTTGTCCATCCAATTTGGAGCCATCAGTGTAGAAATCTATATATTCTTTATTCCCCGGGGTCTGTGTGCACCACGCCTCACTGTTGGGGATTAGAGTCTCAAACTTTTTGTCAAAAAGTGGACTCGCCAAAGTGTAATCCACTACGTTAGGCACATCTGACATTGTTTTGAGGACAGAACTGTGACCGTAACCTTTTTCCGACCACAGCGATAGTTCGCGCAACCGCACAGCCGTTGTTGCAGCTGACTGTTTGGCCAAAATGTCTAAAGGCAATAGATGCAGCATGACATTAAGGGAATTTGTTCCTGTCTTGCTGAATGCGCCTGAAATACACAAACACGCCATACGCTGAACTTTATCTAAACCAGTCGGTTTCTGAAGTGCCGGCCACCAGACTACAACACCATATAGCATTATAGGTCTAACCACTGCCGTGTATAGCCAATGCACAATTTTTGGTTTTAGTCCCCACTTTTTTCCTATTGCCTTTTTGCACGAGTACAAAGCTACAGTTGCCTTCCTCGCCCTTTCTTCAATATTAAGCTTAAAGTTCAGCTTCCTGTCCAAAATAACGCCAAGGTATTTTGCACAATCACCAAAGGGAATTTCAATACCCCCTAAGGAAATAGGCCTAACCGTGGGAGTTTTGCGATCTTTGCAGTACATGACTAATTCTGTCTTTGCGGGATTTACCCCAAGACCATTGTCTTTCGCCCATTTTTCAGTCATCCGGAGGGCCCTCTGAATAATATCTCTGATTGTGGATGGGAATTTTCCCCTGACTGCCAGAGCTACATCATCTGCGTATGCCACCACTTTTATCCTTTCTTTTTCTAGAGAAACCAGAAGGTTGTTTATAGCAACATTCCAAAGAAGAGGCGACAGAACCCCTCCTTGGGGAGTGCCTCTGTTCACATACCTTTGTATGTTTGCTTGCCCTAGTGTGGCTGAAATACGTCTCTTCATTAGCAGTTCGTCTAACAGCCTGAGTATACATGGATCAACATTCAGAGTTGTCAGTCCATTTAATATCGAGCTCGGATGGACATTATTGAACGCCCCTTCGATGTCTAGAAACGCCACGATTGTGTATTCTTTGACAGATAGTGAGCTTTCAATAAAGCTGACTAGTTCATGTAGTGCGGTCTCAGTAGACCTGCCCTTCGAGTATGCATGCTGTCGTTTCGAGAACAAACTTGAATCGATGCTAGTTCTAAGATAAATATCTATCATCCTCTCCAGAGTCTTAAGTAGGAATGAGGATAAGCTGATTGGTCGGAAATCCTTCGCCCTCGAGTGAGAGGCTTTTCCCGCTTTAGGTATGAAGACGACTTTTGTTTCCCTCCACTTTCCTGGGATATATGATAAGTTGATACATCCTTTATATATCACCGACAACCAGGGGATAATTTTGTCAGTTACAGCTTGTAACTCCGCCGGAGTAATTCCATCAGGTCCAGGGGATTTGAATGGTCCAAAGCTATTTAGCGCCCATCTTATTCTAGTTTCCGATACAATTTCCTCGACAGGAAACGACCGCTGAGCAACTGTGGCACCGCCAGTACATGGTTCAACCGTCTGATTTCCAGGAAAATGTGTGTCCAATAGTACCTCCAGCGTCTTCTCACTGGACGTTGTCCAATTGCCCTCCGATGTTTTAATGAAACCTGGAGCGGAGTTGGTGGATGCTAGAACCTTCCGTAGTCTGGAAGCCTCGGACGTATTCTCAATACTGCTGCAGTAATCATTCCAAGAGTTATGCTGAGCCTTTCTCAGTTCTCGCTTGTATCCTCTCAGAATCTTCTTGTAAGCGTCCCAGTCCTCAGAAGCTCTGGTGGACTTTGCCTTGTTAAAGAGCTTCCTGCAGGATTTCCTCATATTACTTAATTCCGTAGACCACCATGGTGGTCGATGTTTCCCCCTTGGCTTTCCTCTAGGGCATGCAGCTTTCAGTGAGATGTTGAAGGCCTTAGTAATCCGCTCCACTGCGTATTCGATATCTTGCACATTTCTCATATTTGTCTCTGTTATTTCCGGTATCATCATATTGAACGATTCCCTATACCTATTCCAGTCAGCTTTCCTAACATTTGGCGGAAATATGATCTTGGTGATATGAACATCAAATTTGAAACTGATGTAGCGATGATCTGAGAAGCTGTGTTCACTTAAAACCTGCCACTCAGATATCATTTCATTCAGTTCTTGCGAGGCCAAGGTGATGTCCAAAACCTCTTGCCTGTTTTTAGTGACAAAGGTTGGGACATCTCCCTTGTTGCAAACTACCAGATTAGTACGCAAAATAAACTCTATTAGCGACTCTCCCCTTGCATTGGTATCACTACTTCCCCATATACTATGATGTGCATTCGCATCCCATAATGAGTTTCGTCTTTGTTTTCCGTGACTCCTCCACTAAGGTCTTAACGGCATATGGAGGCATCTCCCTGTCATGTCCCATGTAGACCGAAGATACCCAATATTTGCATTTGGCTATTTCTAAACTGGCAACGACAGTGTCTGTATTGCACATTGAAGGAAGCAGAAACAAGTTGAACTCGTTTTTAGCAATTATACAGGCTCGATTTACATCATTACCACTATACTGCAATAGTTTGAACCCCGGAGTACTTAATTCACATATTTTATTTTTATAAATATATGGTTCTTGAATAAGAACAATATCTATGTCCCCTTTCATCAGGAGAACTTTTAAGGCAGCACATGCAGCCTTACAATGATGAAGATTTATCTGGAGGATCCGTAGGACCATCGAGATTTTCAACAACCGTCACATCAGCCGCTTCAATCGAGTCATCAAGAATGTCCTCTTCAGAGATATCGGTGACTCTCGCAATAACCATAGGTTCAACTTTGGTGAGTTCTGAGGCAGTAGAAGCCTCCTCACGCATACGGTATCTATCCATGTCTTCAAATGTCTTGGTATCCCCCTCGACTTCGCAAGAGGATCCGCTTACTTCTGATTCAGACAGAGGCTTGTCCATTTCTGAATCCTTTAGCTGATCGTTTTTATACACCTTCATTTGGATATAATGAAAGCCATAACATACACGGCCCTGGGACTTTGCTAGATGTGGCAAAGACTGAGTGTTCAATATAAACACTGCATGCCGTCTTGGCCCATCCACTTCATCCAAACGGCCAATCTTCCAATCAGCTGTTGGAAGATCTGGATTGCATTGTTTCAGTCTATTTAAAATAGATTCAGGGTCAGGAGGGTTTGCAGGTATCCACGCATGTGCTCTTGGTCTAGCCGGTATGTCTTTCTTCTCGACTAACTCTAGAGCAGCTCCTTCCCAAACTTCACCAATTAGTATCAGAGCAGCTTTAAAACATTCTATAGACCTCTGGTCCTCAAATGCGACTAGCTTAAATCGTGCTTGATACCAACCAGCCTCTTGGTGTCGAGGATCTGGGCCGGGAAACTTTTCCAGCACCTGTGAGTAGACGGCAGACAAAGCATTCTCAATTTCCCCCCATTTTTGCTTTGGAACCATACCATCCAATGCTCCTTTATTAATGATAGCCATCACAAGGCTGTCTTTAGCAACTGAGGCAAACGATCGTTGATCCCTTTTGGAGGATGGCAGCTCATCCGGTGATCGTTCCCTTTTTCCAGCCTCAAGAATTCCTTGAGCCCATTTTAAGGAATCGCTTTGTTTAGCCGACAACGTGCTTGGGTCGACTGATCCTAATTTCTTTAGGATAAACAAAGCATTTCTGCGTTCTTTGAATCTCTTTCGTGAGGGATTACCTCCTTTTGATGCCGTTACCTTGGAAAAGGTCCGACTTGTCAAATTGTCGCCACCTGTCGACCCGTCTACAGGTCGACTAATTGGGCCTAACTCTTGGTCATTGCCCAAATCTATAACTCCAGTCGATACTCGTCCACTGGGCCCTGAAGTTAGCAACCCAGTGGATGTCTTTGAATTTCTCTGCATGGTGGCCTAATATCCCACCACACTTGAAATTCGTAGTAGGTACTTATTACGATGATTTTATCCGCTATTAAAAAACACGTCCGTTCCGTTCGACGGTTGAAATAAGGGTACATAAGCTTCGGCCTGGCCGAACTTACGGCCGTATATACTTGTTCACTTTTGTGCCAATTGATTTACAGACTATTGTTAAAGTATACGTATATTTTAATCTAGACCGATTTGGATTGTTTTTTTTTTGATTTTCTGCAAATAATCTTATTTTGCAAAATTTTATTTCTATACAAATTTTTTTCAAAATTTTATTTTGCAGAAATTTTTGTAATAGTTTTATTTCTTTGAAAATTTTGTAAAAGTTTTATTTCTATAGAAAATTTTGTTAACATTTTATTTCTATAGAAAATTTGTCAAATTTTATTTCTATAGGTAATTTTATCAAAATTTTATTTCCATAGAAAATTTTGTCTACATATTATTTCTATAGAATATTTTGTCAAAACTTTATTTCTATAGAAAAATTTGTCAACATTTTATTTCTATAGAAAATTTTGCCAAAATTTTGTTTCTATTGAAAATTCTGTCAACAATTTATTTCTATAGAAAATTTTTGAAAATTTTACTTCTATAGAAAATTTATGAAAATTTTATTTCTATAGAAAATTTTGTCAGCAATTTATTTCTATATGAAATTTTGTCGAAATTTTATTTTCAAAGAAATTTTTGTCCAATTTTTATTCTATAGGGAATTTTGCCAAAATTTTATTTCCATAGAAGATTTTATCAAAATTTTATTTCTATAGAAAAATTTGTCAAAAGTTTATTTCAATAGAAACATTTTGAAGAATCAAGAATTCTACCAATTCTACACTGAAAAAAATATTGTCGTGAGGTCAAAGATTTCATGTCTTTAAAATACGAATACACATTTTGCTTAGCATAGAAGACGCATTTCTTTAAAATAAAGTTATTTTCCTTGTCCAAAAGTCGATAAACTTTTCAATGAAGTCGTATTGTCCTTATAATTAAGTGATTTGACTTAAAAATGGGTATCTTAACATGAAAGAAAAAATTTATAGGCTAAGGTCAACTTGACTTTAATAATTCAGCAAAATTGTTTAAATTTAATGAAATTGTCTTTAAATTTGTTGTCTTTTTGCATCTTGACTACAAAGCAAAAAAATCGTTCAAATATAGGACATGTTTTTCAAAACTTTATTTTAAAGAAGTTTTTTACTTCAAACATAGCATAATTTCTACTAGAAGCCGAGTCCTAATTTGGAAAATAAAGTTGCCGTTAACTCGTTTTTATAGGACTTTGATAGCATATGAAGAAAAAAAGCTGAGAAAGCGAAAAATTAAAATTTGCCTCCTAGAAGCAAGTACACAAAACCTAAATTTGAAAGAGAATTGTGTCTTAAAAGTATCCTTACTTGTATTCTCCGCTTCTTTGGCACGAAATCAATACCAAATTTTTTAAAGTAAAGACAAAATCTTTGGAACCGAGTATGCTTTTTTTCAGTGTACGAAACTGTCAAAAATTTACAATTTTGTAGAATTCTACTCACTGTGGCAACCGGCTCAGGGGCCGGCTCTAAGCATTATTGTTAAAGACACCATGTGTGTATATCGTCTCCTTCTGGGCGTTTCAAATATGTACACCCAAAAGAAAGTGAACCCATCGTGGAAGAAAATGTAGGTTTATTTTAGAAAATTTTAACTAAAATAGTTTTCTAATTGCAACATGTTAAAAATAAGTTAATACGTTTTGTCAAACTGAAGAAATTTTTTTAAAAATAATTAATTTTTTTCTGTTGTTTAAGAAAGTTTCATATGTTGAAAAAAAAATTGGATTTAAAAATTGTTAAAATGTCTTTAGCGCCGTACGAAGTTCAAAACAGGTACAATTATAGTAAAATTTACTCATTGAGAAACGTACGAACTCAATTTAAGCAAACTTCTGCCATTTTAGGAAAATATGAACTATTTTATTTTGTAGTAAAATTGTGTACTATGTTATTTGTATACACCTTTTTTTTCTTGTTTTTAGTTCACGTCATTAAAGTTATCAAAAAATTATTCAAATAAAGAACATTTACACATATTGCGCAAAATTTAACTAAAATCAACTAATCTTCATGAACTAAAATAAAGTTCAGTTGGCATTAGAGCCCCTTTTTTCTGGGTGTACACTATCTTATAATACTCTGTTCCTCAGTGTGGCGGAAAAAAACACATTTCACGTTTCGCATTTGCGGACGAATGTGGTAGAGACAATATTCGTCTCAAAAAAAGTTGAGACCCTGGAATAAAAACTAAAATATCCTCATTTTGGAATATGTTTATTTCTTCCATGTCCGCAAGTTATAACATACACCAAGGAAGGTATAGACATCTCAAGTGAATTCATGGCGCTGTAGTTTGTCTGCACACCGTAGAGAACTCTCTTTCGTCTGCAATTGAGTGATTTTTTAATATGGCTTTAATTTATTTTCTTTCCTTTGTTTTCTTGATGAAACACCAAATATTGTAAAAGCATATAACATTCTATACATCCAAACTTTTTGTAATGCAAATTGACTGATTTTTACGGTAATTCTCGTATTCCAAAAAGTAATTGAGTCACTTGACTGCGCAATTGAGTGGAATGACTGCGCACTGCAAATAAACAAAACCATGGTGAATTATCAAAGTATGTCTCTATTTTAATTGGTCTATGGTTATAATTTTTAGAGTTGAGTTGATATCTGAGAAACGTTCACATTTGAGGCAGAATAACTCAATATGGAGTCATTGTGATGAAAAAGTACCAAATGGCTCGCGGTCGTGCCATGGTGCTTTTAGCAGTCGAAATGTTTCAAAAAAGCTTCCACGGTTTCCGTCTCTATTTCTTTAAATTTACTCTCTCATTGTCTCTCTCGCTCTCTAAATAAGATATCGAATTTTGCATTATTATGTTCAGACAGCGAGAGTGTATGGAGAAAGAAATAGAGATGAAAACCGAGAAAGTTGAAAGATTTGAACATATGTAATACAACGAAAGAATTAAATGGGAGTTGCTATGAAACTGCTTGCATATTGTTACGGAAAACTGCTTGGATGAAAAATACTGTTTTGACGTGTTTTGGTGTAAAATCTCTATTTGGGGCCTAAAAACATAACATGTTTGCACAGTACAAACAATTTTCTGTTTGAACAAAATCAGAAAATGTATATATTTTAATATGTTTGGAAGTATATGTAACAGATGTGATTTTTTTGAGGGTGCATGTGTCATTTGCCCGGTATGTAAACAACATACTTTTGCCAAGTTTAGTATCCACAAAACAGTATTTGCGGAATTACTTCTTCTTCAATTGAGAAAAAGTGCAGTTGAAATGCATTGATTACTCACCAAAGCAATTTCTAAATTAATATACCTTTGCATCCACACATATTATATTAAAAAAATGTTATATCCCAAACATAATATATTTTAACATAATAACATATGAGTCGCAAACATGTTATGCTAGTTTATGAACATTATATGATTGCACTTAAAAATAATGTGCTAAAAATTTGAGTTCCTTTAAGGCCGGTATTAAGTTGGCATTATCGATACAAAATAACCCTGTTTTTCCTTTTACTTTTCGTTAATAATTAATTTTAAAGAAAATAAACTTTTTCAATTTTTTTAGCAAAACTCGAACTTAATGCCCGTGTCTATTCTCTTTACATGAGTACTCAAATTAAATAATATTTAGACTTAAGCATATCAAATTTTTGGCCTCATTATAAAACAGTTTTCCGAAACAACATACAAGCATTTTCACAGAAATTGCTCTATTTTGATTCTCTCGCTGTGTTATGTTGATATCTTTCGTCAACCCTCCCGGTTTCCATCTCTATACTCTCTCTCTCTCTGTCGCTCTCTGAATAATATATCACAATATATATATATATATATATATATATATATATATATATATATATATATATATACTCGTCGAAATTTGTAAATTAATATATGTTTACATTCACACATATTATTTTTATGAAACATTCATGCCCCAAACATAATATATTCTAACATATTAACATATGTGTCCCAAATATTTTGTGTTAGTTTAGGAACATTACATGTTTGCAATTAAATATATTGTGTTTAAAAATTGTGCCCGAAACACATTTTGTTTATATCGGAACATATGAAAAACATATTTTTCTAACAGTGTGGAATTATTATGTTTGGGGAAAGTTTCCTGTACTCTAATAATTTTTTGTCTACGTTAGTTAAATTAACTAAAACCGAGGAAAAAATATACTCAAATGAAGCATAATTAAATTAACTAAATTCGTGTCTTCCAATATAGTTCAGAATTTTTTTAAATTTGTAAATTTTACCAAAAATGCGACCATCATGAACTTCGTATGTCACTAAAGACATTCTTGCAATTTTGAACTCCAAGTTTTTCCTTCAAACTACAAAATTTTCTTTAACAAGTGAAAAAACTTAGTTATGTTTAATACATTCTCTTGAATTTGTCGAAAAATATTTACTTATTTTTATGACATCGGCGTGATGCCAACGTTTGTAATACTGTTTAGTTAAAATTTTCTACAAATATTCAAAATTTTCTAAAATTAACCGAAAGTTTTCTTCCTGGTGGGTTCATTGTTTTTTTTTCAGTGTAATAAATTTTCCTGAATTTGTTGAAAAATATTTGTAATACTGTTTAGTTAAAATTTTCTACAAATAATCAAATTTTTTTGAAGTTAACCACAATTTTTATTCCTGGTGGGTTCACTGTTTTTTCAGTGTAGAAATAAAATTTTGACAAAATTTTCTATAGAAAAAAATGTACAAAATGCAATGTCTTAAACAATTTAAATAAAATTTTGACAAAATTTTCTATAGAAATAAAATTTTGACAAAATATTCCACAAAAATTAAATTTTCTATAGAAATAATATTTTGACAAAAGAAATATCTTTAAAAATTTTTATTTTTGCGTTATTTCATACTATCTATTGTGAGTAAATTCCCATTTTTTGTAGATATAGTACCGTTGCTGATGCAAGCTATTATCGTTAAAACATTTAAAATTCCATACATTTATTCACCCAAAAAAATTTCCGCTAATACACAGAAAAAAGTAAACTGTTTTATAGCAAGAATGAACTATCTCGTACGAAAATTGAACTAAATTATACTCCACATTTAGAGATTTTCAAAAGGCGTTTTAAAAACCAGGAAAATTTAATGCCCTGTTGTACTGCAATACCTTGTTGTACTGTAATTGCAGTTCACGAAATAACATCCTTTCATACAAGAAAAAAATAACTAAAAATCATTGGCGCCAAATCATTGTCATTTTAACTATACAATAGTTCATTCTTACTATTTGTGGGAATCGTACGAAAATTTTCTGTTGCATTAGTTCATATTGAACTTGTGTGTAGTGTCATTGAATTTTATACACACGCTTAGTTCATAAAATATTTGAGATATACCTAAAAAATGGAAAATTTCATGGGGCTATGGAAAATTTCTAAAAAAAAAGTAATAAAATTTAACTTCAAACAAATACTTTTTTCCAATAAAAATAAGTTAAATTTAGCGTTGTTTAACTAGGGAAATTTTTTTCGATGTAGGAGGGATCATTCATTCATTCGAAGAGAATATTTTTTTTCACTAAGCACAAAAAATTTGATAAAAAAGAAACGTGGCATATTATTTTGGCACGAGTGACAAGCGTGATGGTAAGTCGTAGTCGGCCACCCGCCGTATAGCCGAGACATTGCTCCATGACCTGGCAGATCATCGGTATCCGTTTGCTCCCAGATAGATGGGACAAAGTAATGGTTAACGATGGACAATATATCGATTAATCAGTGCGTTACAGCATTTTGCGGAACAAATTCACAAACATTTGAAATAATCCAACTTTTTAAATATGCGCTCCCAATATTAAATCGACATTTTTTCTGTGTACATTGTTTTACTTATATAAATTTCCTTTATTTGTTGTACAAAATCAATTTTTATCTATTTATATAAAATTCACACTAAACCAGAACATTAGGATAGTGAGAAGAATTTATAAATGAACAAATTAATGATATTAACGACCTAAATATAAAATATTTGTTAAACTTATGTCCCATATGAAAATATCAAAGGGCCATAAAAATCTAAATACAGCAGCTGGTCTGCACGATACTAAATATCTAAATGTCTTTGTGATCGTCGCTTTTACAATGACTTCGAACGAAAGAACCTCCGTCTACGACGATTCAAACTCATTTGCAATTTCAAAGCAGTAAAAATGGGGATTAGCAGAGAATCTTTGACAGACAATACCTTTTTTGACACGAATGACCCCATTTTGGTTAAAAAAATCACCAAGAAGAAGTCGCTAAAACAGTCATCACCGGTGATTGATTCAATTCACAAACAAACACAAATCACTGTCCGTCACTTTTGTTCTACGTCTGACATCAAAATCTTTTGTCTACTAATGATCCACTTAATCAGCATACAAATAAAATTTATTATTTTAATCATCAGTTTACGGTAAATAAAATCATTTGAAGTGCTGATCTGAAGATCCATTATAACGATCATCATCATCCATGGTATTTGGAATTATATGGCGATAGTTTTATTTGCAAATGAAATGGAAAAGAATTCCATTTCGATTTCATACAAAAAATGCCGAAGAAATTTGTTTTCACCAACCCAGATATGTTCGATAAGATCAGTATCTCAAGTCTGCTACCACAAACGCTCCAAAACAAGTGGTAATTATGCGTATATTACAAGGGTCAGCAACAACTCTTGTAGAGCATTAAATAGATAAAGCAAAGTCGCCCTAGGCGAAATGGCCAAGAGAGAAGAAGAGATAAACAGAAATTACCACAGGCAACCAAATGATTTGGTCAACATCTCGGAAATATTAACTCAAACGGAGACTGAAGACTGTTGAAAGCTAATAAAGAGATGTCTTTGCTGGCGAAAAAGTGTTAAGTACCTTTTCTAGCCAGCTGGCTTACTACGAAAGCCGCCGCACAGTGGCTCACAAACAAGTAAGATTGCATTGAAATTAAACCAACGTTTATTTAATTGAAATATAGAAAAATTTTCATTGAGCACAATTTTTCCTTAATAATACAAAATGTTCGTTATTTAAAAGAAAATTTATTATATTGATGAACAGTTTCGTTATATTTACAAATTAATTTCGTTGGCCCAATTTTAATCTCGCAATTCGTTAATAAAGGGTGATACGGTCAAAATTTGGTCAAAGGAAAATGCGTGTAAATCAGTGAAATCGTTTATTTAAAAAATCAAATTAAATTTCTTTTTCAAGTTCAATTAGTAAAGGGTGATTTGTTAAGAGCTTGATAACTTTTTTTTTTAAAAAAACGCATAAAATTTGCAAAATCTCATCGGTTCTTTATTTGAAACGTTAGATTGGTCCATGACATTTACTTTTTGAAGATAATTTCATTTAAATGTTGACCGCGGCTGCGTCTTAGGTGGTCCATTCGGAAAGTCCAATTTTGGGCAACTTTTTCGAGCATTTCGGCCGGAATAGCCCGAATTTCTTCGGAAATGTTGTCTTCCAAAGCTGGAATAGTTGCTGGCTTATTTCTGTAGACTTTAGACTTGACGTAGCCCCACAAAAAATAGTCTAAAGGCGTCAAATCGCATGATCTTGGTGGCCAACTTACCGGTCCATTTCTTGAGATGAATTGTTCTCCGAAGTTTTCCCTCAAAATGGCCATAGAATCGCGAGCTGTGTGGCATGTAGCGCCATCTTGTTGAAACCACATGTCAACCAAGTTCAGTTCTTCCATTTTTGGCAACAAAAAGTTTGTTAGCATCGAACGATAGCGATCGCCATTCACCGTAACGTTGCGTCCAACAGCATCTTTGAAAAAATACGGTCCAATGATTCCACCAGCGTACAAACCACACCAAACAGTGCATTTTTCGGGATGCATGGGCAGATCTTGAACGGCTTCTGGTTGCTCTTCACTCCAAATGCGGCAATTTTGCTTATTTACGTAGCCATTCAACCAGAAATGAGCCTCATCGCTGAACAAAATTTGTCGATAAAAAAGCGGATTTTCTGCCAACTTTTCTAGGGCCCATTCACTGAAAATTCGACGTTGTGGCAGATCGTTCGGCTATTCGTGATGAAATGTCAAAGCATACTGAGCATCTTTCTCTTTGACACCATGTCTGAAATCCCACGTGATCTGTCAAATACTAATGCATGAAAATCCTAACCTCAAAAGAATCACCCTTTATAAAATTCAGGAAAAATATTCAATTAGGCTTTCGCTTTTTGCCGGGCCTCACGCTTTACACCTGCCATCAGATTTTGTACAGCCACCTTGTCCACCTTCTTCGCCGCAGAAAGCCAGTTTGCCTTGAACTGCTGCTCGTCCTTAGCAGTTTTTTTGGTCTTCTTTAGGTTCCGCTTGACAATATCCCAGTATTTCTCACTTGGGCGGAGCTCTGGCGTGTTGGGAGGGTTCTTGTCCTTGGGAACCACCTGCACGTTGTTGGCGGCGTACCACTCCATGGCCTTTTTACCGTAGTGGCAAGATGCCAAATCCGGCCAAAACAGTACGGAACAACCTTGCTTCTTCAGGAAAGGCAGCAAACGTTTATTCAAACACTCTTTCACGTAAATTTCTTGGTTGACAGTCCCGGAAGCTATGAAAATGCTGCTTTTCAAGCCACAGGTACAGATGGCTTGCCAAACCAGATATTTCTTTGCGAACTTTGACAGTTTTATGTGCTTGAAAATATCTGCTACCTTTCCCCTTCCTTTCGCCGTATAAAACTCCTGTCACGGATGCTGCTTGTAGTCGGCTTTGACGTAGGTTTCATCGTCCATTACCACGCAGTCAAACTTCGTCAGCATCGTCGTGTACAGCCTCCTGGATCGCGCTTTGGCAGTCGTATTTTGTTTATCATCACGATTTGGAGTCACTACCTTCTTGTAAGTCGATAGTCCGGCTCGTTTTTTGGCTCGATGCACGGTTGTAGACGATACACCCAGCTTATTTGCGGCATCGCGGAGAGAGAGGTTAGGGTTTCGCTTGAAACTACCGGCAACTCTCTTTGTCGTCTCAGCGGCTTCCGGTTTTCGATTTCCCCCCGATCCAGACTTCCTGGCTATCGACAAACGTTCCCCAAACACTTTAATTACATTTGTAACGGTTGATTTGGCAACTTTTAGCGATTTTGCCAGCTTTGCGTGCGAGTAGCTCGGATTTTCGCGATGCGCGAGCAAAATTTTGATACGCTGCTCTTCTTGCTTGGACGGCATTTTGACAACTGAAAAGTGAATTCCAAAATCAAAATAGGAGCAACATTCTACACACACACCTTCAAAATGAGGGGTGTTCAGGTTTTTTAAATGCAAAAATGAAAGAAATACGTCAAGTTTATATTGACCAAATTTTGACCGTATCACCCTTTATGTAGAAATCTTAACCGATTTGAACCAAATTTGGCATACATACTTAGTACTCGTATGTTTATTCTACTCTCTGTGCAAAATTTCACGTAAATCGGACCACAACTTTGAACTATCATATTACGGAACTGGTCATCAAGCTCACTTCGACTATTCAGTCCATTGTGATACCACAGTGGTGAACTTCTCTCCATATCGGGCGAAAGATATATATGGGAGCTATATCTATGTCTGAACCGATTTCAATCAAATTTGGCACACTCGACTATAGTACTAATTGTTCTCCTTGTGCAAAATTTCAAGCAAATCAGGGTAAAACTCTGGCTTCTGGGTCCATATAAGTCCATATCGGGCGAAAGATATATATGGGAGCTATATCTAAATCTGAGCCAATAGGGTTCTATCCTGACCCAAAACAGAAACTTACGCCAAATTTGAAGTCGATTGGACTAAAACTGCGACCTAGACTTTAATCACAAAAATGTGGTCACGGACAGACGGACGGAAAGGCGGACATGGCTAGATCGACTCAGGGACCCACCCTGAGCAATATTGCCAAAGACACCATGTGTCTATTTCGTCTCCTTCTGGGTGTTGCAAACATATGCACTAACTTATAATACCCTGTTCCACAGTGTGGTGCTGGGTATAATGAACTACTGTATATTGCAAATGGACATGATTTGGGACCAATGTTTGCTTTTATTTAGTTAGTTTTATTTATATGTAATTTCGTAAAATGTACTTAAAAAGTATACCAAGTCATAACTTTTTCCTTGTTTTATTAACGCACGAGGTATTTCATATTCCCCATAAAACAGTTTAGTTTTTTCTGTATAGTCCAATTCTCCGCTTCTTTGGCTCGGAATCAATACCAAAATCATTAGAGTGAAGACAAAATCTTTGGATCCGGGATGCACATTTTTCAGTGCAGGAAATGAATAGGGATCGTAATCGAAATAGAATCGTCAACTTTTCAAACGTTCGATTCTTGCAAAATTTCAAAAACTCGACTATTCAATATTTTTCAGCTGCACTGAGAAAACTGTGAATCCACCAGGAAAGAAAATTTTAGTAAATTTTAGAAAAAAAAAATTTTAGAAAAAATTTACTAAACTGTATTAAAAACGCAAATGTCATGCCGATTTCACAAAAATAAGTAAAAAATTTTCCACAAATTCAAGAAAATTATAATTTTTCACTTGCTAAAGAAAATTTCGTAGTTTTAAGGAAAAAGCTGGAGTTGCAAAAATGTCTTTAGTGTCATACGAAGTTCAAGATGAGCGCATTATTGGTGAAACTTACAAATTGATTCTGAACTATTTTCTGGCAGACACGAATTTAGTTAATCTTTATGCTTCATTTGTGTATATTTTTTTTCTTTGTGTTAGTTAATTTAACTAAAGTAGGCAAAAAATTATTACAGTCATGGAATCTTTCTTAAAACCTAATAAAACCATGAACTAAAATTGAATTAAATCGGATTTAGTGAAATATAGGGTTCACTTTTTTTTGAGTGTGTCCAATATTAAAAAAATGTAATAGAATATACGATTCTAAGTAAACGTTTTCAACTATAAGGGACATAGCTCTGATGTAAATTCAAAGAACTGATTCACGGTTCAATCGATGCGAAAGCGATTCTATTCACATACAAATTCCACTAAATGAAATAGAAACTGTGTCATTTGGTGTCAATAATTCAATGACCTATGTCGACCGCAGAGCAATAGAGCAAACATCAACACTGTCCGTCCTAATGAACATTAGGATCGAAAATCCAGCACCATCATCGTCAATGATTGCCGTTATCGTGGAGTGAAGTGTAACCTGATGAATTCAAAATTAGAAAATTGGCTTCTCAACCAGTTTTGTTTGAATGTTTGTTTTTGGAATATTCTGGTGCTATGTTGTTGTTGTCTATTCGGCTATGGATATCGGTTAGCTATAATGAAGATGAGCAGAATTTTTGCCAATTTTATTTTCATTTCGACCATACGAAAGAAAGTTTATTATGACAAAAGATGCTACAAGGGAAGTTGGTTGGTTTGTTGTTGTTGTTGTTGGAGATTGAAACTGCTATGATTGCCGTTAAATACGCGATTATTCATAAATTTAAACATTATGATCTTAGAAAGATTCTGCTGCTTTTAGCTTCAGGTCATGGAAAGCTCAAATATTTCGCATGGGCCATTGATGGTTTTTTTTGTGAGGTGCTTTCGACGACGCTGACCATACGAGTCCATAAAAGATAGGTCAAAATGTGAAATGCCATTTAGTTTGTATTTTAAGTTTACGTGTTAAGATCTCTTCTCTGGAATATCCGCTCTAGGGTGGAATAAAATCACTTTAAATATGAACAGGAAATTCCTTTTGCTGTTCTTAGCGCTGTGCCTGGCTGCGGCGGTTGTGAAATGTAATAAAAATAGAATAGAAACAAATTTTATAAAAAAAATTAAAATAAAAACATTTTTTTTTAATTTCGAAAGCAATTGCAAAAAATAACGAAATTCAAAATGAAAGTTACAAAAAAGAACGTTTGCTTTACTAATTGAAATAATTGAATTTGAAAAATGTGTAATAAAAATGCTAAGATGAGTGTTAACACCAAAGGTTTTAACTGCGCATGCCATTGAATGAGGAATAGTGAACTAAAATTGAGTGAACATTAAAAAAATGGTACTATAATCGATTGGGCCGATACGGGATAATAAAGGGTGATACGGTCAAAATTTGGTGAAGGGAAAACGCGTGTAAATCGGTGAAATCGTTTATTTAAATCAAATTAAATTTCTTTTTCAAGTTCAATTAGTATAAAATTCAGGAAAAATATTCAGTTAGGCTTTCGCTTTTCCAAATCCGAATTGCCGGGCCTCACGCTTGACACCTGCCATCAGATTTTGTACAGCCACCTTGTCCACCTTCTTCGCCGCAGAAAGCCAAATTGCCTTGAACTGCTGCTCGTCCTTAGCAGTTTTTTTGGTCTTCTTCAGGTTCCGCTTGACAATAGCCCAGTATTTCTCAATTGGGCGGAGCTCTGGCGTGTTGGGAGGGTTCTTGTCCTTGGGAACCACCTGCACGTTGTTGGCGGCGTACCACTCCATGGCCTTTTTACCGTAATGGCAAGATGCCAATTCCGGCCAAAACGGTACGGAACAACCATGTTTCTTCAGGAAAGGCAGCAGACGTTTATTCAAACACTCTTTCACGTAAATTTCTTGGTTGACAGTCCCGGAAGCTATGAAAATGCTGCTTTTCAAGCCACAGGCACAGATGGCTTGCCAAACCAGATATTTCTTTGCGAATTTTGACAGTTTTATGTGCTTGAAAATATCTGCTACCTTTCCCCTTCCTTTTTCCGTATAAAGCTCCTGTCCCGAAAGCTGCTTGTAGTCGGCTTTGACGTAGGTTTCGTCGTCCATTACCACACAGTCAAACTTCGTCAGCATCGTCGTGTACAGCCTCCGGGATCGCGCTTTGGCCGTCGAATTTTGTTTATCATCGCGATTTGGAGTCACTATCTTCTTGTAAGGCGATAGTCCGGCTCGTTTTTTGGCTCGATGCACGGTTGTAGACGATACACCCAGCTTATTTGCTGCATCTCGGAGAGAGAGACGTTAGGGTTTCGCTTGAAACTACCGGCAACTCTCTTTGTCGTCTCAGCGGCTTCCGGTTTTCGATTTCCCCCCGATCCAGACTTCCTGGCTGTCGACAAACGTTCCCAAAACACTTTAATTACATTTGTAACGGTTGATTTGGCAACTTTTAGCGATTTTGCCAGCGTTGCGTGCGAGTGGCTCGGATTTTCGCGATGGGCGAGCAAAATTTTGATACGCTGCTCTTCTTGCTTGGACGGCATTTTGACAACTGAAGAATGAATTCCAAAATCAAAATAGGAGCAACATTCTACACACACACCTTCAAAATGAGGGGTGTTCAGGTTTTTTAAATGCAAAATTGAAAGAAATACGTCAAGTTTACATTGACCAAATTTTGACCGTATCACCCTCCTTTATACCCTCCTAGTTAGACAATTTATTAGAGAATTCTAAATAATTCTAAGATGGGAAAATACGATAGAATGTTCCGATTGGCCGAATTGTAATTACCATCCACAAAGAACAGCATATTTCCTGAAGACCCCAGCCCGGAATGCTTGGACAATTGTAGCCAATTGTATATTTCTAGAGGATTATAGAATTCTTTATTATTACAGTTCTATACAGGGTAGCTGACCCGATGCCGTATTTTTGTGGGAGTTTTTTTTTTATTGATTTAAATGACAAAAATGTTTGGAAATAATCTAAATTTCAGAACCCTTAGATTAATTATTATTTGTTGATTTAAGGTTATGTGGAACTTGAATGTATTTACTTTTAGTTCGGTTTTCCACCTACCACCATAGGATGGGGGAAGGAATATGATCACCTCCTAGAGAAAAATGTTCCTTCTCTGGGTGTAGAAAGCATATAAAAAGTGTCCGCCTGTCATTCGCCATTTTGATGTAGTCTCCATACACTCAAAAACTGAACTTTATTCTAGCTCATGGAGAATGTGAGGAAATGTTCCTAATTTGAATTATTTTTTGCTTTATGATGTGAACTAAAAATAAGAAAAAAATTGTATACAAATATAATGCACAATTTTACTAAAAATTCATATTTTCCTAAAATGGGAGAAGTTTTCTTAAATTGAGTTCATAAGTCTCTCAAATGAGAAAATTTTACTAAAATTGTACCTGTCTTGTTTGAAACATGTCGCAATTACAAAACTATTTTAGATTTCTAAAATATACCTAAATTTTCTTTCATGGTGGGTTCAAATTTTTTTGGGTGTACATTAATACGTAGCACGTCGGTGTTTTTTAGTGATCTGGGTTTTTTCGATAGTATCATTATTGGAAATAAATATCAATAGAATCTTAAAAATAATACCATCGATAGTTTTTTTTCAGCTCTAACTCTCAGATTGTACATGATTGTACAAACGACATGACTGTACAATCAAGATGATTGATTGTACATTCGAAATGCCCTGATTGTGCAATCGTTTGTAGTAGTTACAGTATCGTCTTCACTCAGAAGCAATGATAACTTTTTGCAACTTTAGTGCTACTTTTTGCTGCTAATGAAACTTTTTATACCCTTCACCATAGGATGAGGGGTATATTAACTTTGTCATTCCGTTGGTAACACATCGAAATATTGGTCTAAGACCCCATAAAGTATGTATATTCTGGGTCGTGGTGAGATTCTGAGTAGGTCAAGCGATGTTCGGCCGAACTTACGCCCATATATACTTGTTTTGTTGCTAATTTGTAGAAATTCTTCAGGAACGGTACTCGGAAGAGCTCATAGCAAATATTACAGAGGTCAAACAACGCCGTACTGACTTTTAGATTTATTTAGTTCAGTTAGTTTGGGCTCACATAGTGTATTCATTGTGGTGCCAGAGGTAGTGAACTCTGCTATCATGTCCTATCATTGAGTGCTGTTCGATTCTATATTTAGCTTAGTGACTGACTATGGACCTCCTCTTATAGTCGAGACGGATAGATGTGTCACACAATGTGTGAAACCACATGTAGAAGCTTTGGAACCCTCCGAAAAGTCACCAGCATTTCTGAGAAGAGGTACTTCTACGCTAAAAAACTTTTTGGTATTTTACCGAAACTGATTCATCATTCGATAACCGTCAAACGATAACCGTTCTATGACACTGTCTTAGACATGTTCATAACTTGATTAATATATGCACTAACACCGAAATAGGTGCAATATAACATTTACCACTTCGAAATGCAAAAATTCTAGCTATTAATAAGTCTATCCTTCACACTGGGAAAATATTTTACAGAAATCAAAAAATAATTAGTCGCCAAAGCAACAAAAATTTTAGCACATATTGGATACATTACATCACGATAATAGTATATTCATATTTTGGACAAATATTTGTCTAGTGTTACCATACACTAAGATTATTGATCTTGTGAGCTTTCTAGGATTCCGTTCAGGTAGCATTTTAAGATTGAAAGTCTATGATAACTAAATATCCCAAAAACATGGCTGCACATTATTAAGACTTTAACTTCTTTGCCATTAGGATTCGTGAGCTCAATCCCTGACTCCTTGCGTCTTCATGACAAAAACTTAGGCAATATGTATTTCTCCTGCCCATGTTTCTAATGCTACGATATTTTCGGAAAACATATTTATATTGTCAATACTTAAATCTTTCGTGTTTTTCATTTCAGCTGAAACAAAAATCGAAGTTGATGAAAATGGCGATGAATATGAGGTGAAGAAATTCTATATTCAGGGACGTGATATAAATGGGGGTCGCAATCAATGCGTTGTAACTCGACGTAAGAGGGCAACGGTAGCTGTTATCCCAGTAGCTCCTGTCGACGTAGATCAGGAGGATCAAAACGAAAGTGAAACAGGTGAAGAAGAAGAAGAAGGGAACAGTGAAGTGACTGTAGTGCAACCCCATGCTATGCTCTTCTATGCTCCTCCTGTTGATGAATATGATTCTGATGAGATGGCCGAAGGAAGCAATGGGAATTCCAATGACAATGTCGAAGATGATGATGAACAGGAAGAAATTGAAGATGATGAAGACGAGTCAGATAGCGATCAAACAGTGGCCCAGGTTATTGTGAATGCTGATGGTGGTCAATCTCTCATCGTGGCCAGAGATCAAATTCATAATGGAAATATTGTTGGAGTTATTTCCCAAAATGCTGAAGAAGATGATGATGATGATGAAAACGAGGACGACGATGAAGAAGCGGAGACCATAGAATTGGTCCATCTTCCCCAAGTTCCAGTTATAGGTCAACTGCATAGCGAAGGTCAATCTTTGGCTGCAATTGCCTCTGCAACATCGGTGGCTGCCGTGGGCGCTGCTAATGCTAGCGAAGCTGCAGTCATAGTTGAATCCGATAAACCGCCAAAAGTTAATCCCCAAACCCATGCTGTCTTCGAGTTGGTCCCAGTTGATCCAAATCAGAAAAAATCACACCAGCAACAGGAGAATGCATTTAGCGTAGACGCAGGAGATGCAGAGGAAACTCCTGAAGAGAATGGTGCCTTTGAGGTGGCCCAAATTGCCCAGGTGGCTAGTCCGGTTCATATCATAGATTTGGGAGAATTTGAAGATGATGAATATGACGATTACGATGAGGATGATGATGGTGTACTCCACTATAACGAAGAACTTAGTCCAGTTACAACCACAGCTATATGGTCAACAGGAGCAGATGACGACATCTCACATCTGTTGCCCGTCAAAAAACCACAAAATAATAGGAATAGAAACAAGAATAAGAAGAAATGGAAGAAGAATCGGAACCAATTCCAAATGGGCAATAGACGTCGTCCCATGCGTCGCAATAAATATCAAAATAACAAAGCCTCTCAATTTGGAGGAACAAGAAAGCGCCCATTCAATAGGAGGAGGCCTTTCAGGAATGGAATGCGTCCCATGAACAATCGTAAGAATAAAAATAAAAAGAAGAAGACTACAAACTCGGATGTGACAAAGAGGACCACCAAAAAGAAGAAGACCACCACAAAGAAGAAGACTGGCTCCACCAGTGTCTCGACCAAAAAGAAGACAACCGCCACTAGCACCAAAAAGAAGGTGACGAGTAGCTCAAACAACAGAAATACCAAAAAGAAGACCAGTACCAAGAGGCGATCCAGTACCACAAAGAAACCCAGTACTTCTACGAAAAAGAAGACCAACAAAACTAAAAACCCCAAGAAGAAGACCAACCAAAAGAAGAAGAATTCAAATTCAAACTCTGCTGTGACGAACTCCAAGAAGGACAAGAAGAAGAATAAGAAAAAGAAGCCCACTCCCATTATCTATTCACCCACAACTTCAGCATACTCCCCCACATCATCTACATCTCCTTCGACAGATTCCGATTACGATCTGAACGAGTTGAATAGCCCAAAAGACAAAAATAAAAACAAAACAAATAAAAATACCAACAAAACCAAAGGAAGCAAAAAGGACAAGAAAACGAAGAGCAAAACGAAAAAGAAGACTGCCAATAGAAATTCCCATAGGGGATTCGATTCGAATGGATCCAAAAAACGGAAAGTTTCAAGTCACTCCAACCACGGTACCCAAACCTTCACGCAGACCATAACTGAGACCGACACTGGACCCGAGGAAGGTGATGTCAACTGCATATACATCAACAAAGATCCTTTGCCAACAACGACTACCAGCACCACCACAACCACAACAACTACGACGTCAACGACACCTCGTCCCTTCTGGAATATTTTGGGACGTAGTGCTCATGCAGCGCCAGTCACCTCGGGCTATTATGGCCGACGCAAGCGTGTGCATTTCCGTCGTTTAGCTTAAGTTTAGTGTAGGTCAGGAGAAGTTCTACGATTATGTGATTAATTTATTGATATGTATTAGCCAAAATGAAATGTAATTAAAAACAAAAGAAAAAAAAACAAAAAACCAGGTATTAAACAAAATTTGATGGCATTTTTAATAGTCGAATGGGTGTGTAATAGGTTCGGAACTTTTTGGAGGAGACGGGCGTCAAGAAGTCTCTTCCTTATCTCATCGTTATATACACGCACAAAATATTTTTTTCCTCCCAAACGAAATTTTTTGAAATCGAAATCGTTTCCCATTTGTTTTTCGCTGTAAGGAAGTTTGTTTGGATGAAATGTTTATGCACATTTGAGAAATGTCCAGTTATGAGAGGTTAATTGTGTTAATATAGTAAACGTCTGCAGACAACTGTCCACATTTGGGAGGTGTCCGCTTTTCAGAGTGTCCAAGTTTTAGAGGTTTCACTGTACTGTTTGTGATAAAAGTTGATTCCTTTACAGGATGTGGCTGTGACAGACAATTATCGCTATAGCCATCAATTCACAGGTAACGTATACAGTCAAACAAGGCCGTATTCAGGGGAGGGGGGGGGGGGTGAGGGGATCAAAACCCCCCCCCCCAAAATGAATGAATATTTTTATATAAATAAATATATATTTTTAGCTGCATAGAAAAATCTTATCGAAGATATTGAAGAAAAGCTGGAGGTTTTATTTTGAAAAACGCTTACCTATAAAACTTGCACAAATCATAGAATACTACACGCAAAGAAAAAAAAAACGTTTGGAAAACGTGTACCGAAAACGTGTTTCTTTTGTTAGAGTTTTTTGAATTGCTTCGAAAATTTTAAACTTTTATCACCAAAAAATTCGTTTGTTACAAAGTTTTTATTTGTTCAATAAAAAAAGTTATTTTTGAAACAACAACAGAGTCCATTTCGTTTATATCAAACACTGTTCTTTTCTGACTTTTGGTCTTTAATAAAACACATTTTACAGTTCAAAATTTAATATAGTACAATGTAATGTTGAACATTTTTTTCGGATTCTTCCGAACATATGTAGAATGTATGTAAAAAAAAAAAAAAAAAAAAACTTTGGTCGAAGCAGGGATCGAACCCACGACCCTTGGCATGAGAGTCAGACGTAGCAACCACTGCTCCACGGTGCCAAACTAAATGTTTGTTTCTGTTAAATAAACTTTGTTTATTCGGTTCGTGGGCGCCGCAAGCTATGCTATATAAATATAACTTATATGGATATTTATCTATTGATGACCATAACAGGTACATAGCTCAGTGGTTAGTGTGTTGGCTTACAAAGTGCATGGTCCGCGGTTCGATTCTCCGCCCAGGCGAAAGGTAAAAAAATTTTAAAAATTTATAAAATCGTATAATTTCTTCTACATTGTTTGTATTACAGAAAAAGGTGCTAAGAACTAAAAATCTTCGTGGAAGTGAGAAAGATGTGAGGGAAAATGCAATTAGCCAGAAAAAATTTTTTTTGAGTTAGTCTTTATGAAATTGTTTTTACATCCTGGAAAAGAATAAACGTTTATCACAAAAAGTATATACTTTTCTTCCAAATACACTTCCTTACAGCGAAAAGCAAATGAGAAACGAACTTTGTTTGTCTAAAATTTCGTTTGGGAGGAAAGAATTATTTTTTTGCGTGTAGTTGAAAAGCCCGTCAAACGAAGGTCGAAAAGAACAAATTGTTTTTGTTCTCGCACCACAAATTTCATTTTTGGAAAATGTCTTTCTGCTTTTTATTTGTGTTTGTTGTTCTTTTTGTGAACATGACTCGCTTTGTTTGGCCATAGCAACAACAACGAAACAGCCAAACACACATGTGTAAATGAAATGGCGCAAAACCTGCGAAAAGAACCTGCCTAATTCAGCGATGGAAGCACTTGGAGAGTGCAATAAAGAGAAATTTCCAAACGTGCATATTCTTTTAAAAATTTTGGTCACTTTGCCAGTTACTCAGGGATGGAAAATACAATTTTTAAGAATGTACAAAAAAGGTATTTTTTGAGCGGAAAGGTACTTTTTACTAAATTTCAACAAAAATTTCACTGGAAAATTATTGTCAAGAGACTAAATTTTAAAGAAAATAAAATTTTGACAAAATTTTCTATATAAATAAAATTTTGCATAAATTTTCTATAGAAATAAAATTTTGCAAAAAAAAAAAAAATAATCTGTAGAAAAAAAAATGTTGCAAAATTTTTTCTATAGAAATAAAATTTTGCAAAAATTTCCTATAGAAATAAAATTTGTACAAAATTTTCAATTGAAATAAAATTTCGACAAAATTTTCTATAAAAATAAAATTTTGCAAAAATTTTATATAGAAATAAAATTTTGACAACATTTTCTACCGAAATAAAAAATCGATAATATAGAATCGCATTCTTTTTTCGACTAAAACTTTCTTGAAGTTCAATAAAATCCTGTTTTTGACTATGTCTTTTACAAAATCGAGATTTTCTTCCCACATGAACATGTCTGTTTTGCCATATTTGTAAAAGACTATAAGCAAATAAGGTTGATAAAGACTTTCTCAAAATATTAAAATATTTTGTCAAAGCTATTGTACCATTAATCTGATATCGACTCAAAAATGTCTACACAAAAGGTACTAAATCATTCGCGGGGGTACTACGGTACTGACCGGGATGAAAATGTATTGAAAAAAGTACTATAGTACTGCATTTTCCATCCCTGCAGTTACTACGTACTCATCCGAACTTTCATTTTCAACAATGAAGAGATTAAAGACGTATCTTAGAAATTCGACTAGCGAGAGTAGACTCAATGGATTGGCATTAATGTCGGTTCATCGCCGAATAAATGTGCCGACTGAAGAAGTAATTGATTTATTTGCTGCCCAAAAAGCCCGTCGGCTCAATTTAATATTATAAAAATATTGTATACATAAATATTGTATGCATAAATAAAATTTTCTACACATGAGATTATATGAATATTTTTTTTAAGTTGAACGCCCCCCCCCCCCCCGCCGAATTAAAATCCTGGCTACGGCCTTGCAGTTAAACAGCTATATTTATAGAGCATAGTTTTGGGCGCCCACGTGCCGATGTAAAGAATATTTCACTGAAACATACCTTTAGTTGGTCACTTTCTTTAAAATAGAACGGAGGTAATAATGTACATTTGTATTTGACATATATTCTAATAATGTTCGCAAAATTTAGAAATAATGATCGGCATTTTAATATGAAACTTCAAAATGGTTCTTATTAAACAAACTAAACTAAACAAATTCAATCAAAGTTTTATTTTATCAAAACAAAATACAAATCATATTTAAAAGGTATATAGCTTAGTACTACCAAGTATATACAGCAGTAAGTTCGGCCGGGCCGAATCTTAAATACCCACCACCATGAACCAAATATTAGGGTTTCCCTTGAAATTTCAGGAGGGCTTGAGGACTTCAGGACACTTCCCGAAGATAAATTTAAAGATTTCACCTATGAGGACTATATCAGATTCTGGATTTATAAGAACCATTTTTGTTTGAGTTTTAGAGGAATCATTAACATCTCTTGTAAGTGTGCAAGAAAATTATATTATATTGATTTGAAATCTTAAATCTGTAGATTTTCACCCGAGAAGTAACATGTGGAAATTTTACATTGAGTTTCAAGCAATTTTCATGATCAGTGCGCCTTCTACACTCTCAAGAAGGGAAGTCGGTCTATATAGAGGCATTACCAAATGGACCGATAAAAATTTAATCCGATATACGTTTTTGTGAGCCTAAAATACCAGAATATTTACAATTTCAGGCAAATCGGATAAAAACTAAGGTTTCTAGAAACCCAAGGAGTTAAATCAGGAGATCGTTCTTATGGGGGCTATACTAAAATATGGACCGATACTCACCGTTTTCGACACACTTCTATGGGGCCATGGACCATTTTTGGCACACTTGGATAAAAACTACGGTTTCTATAAGCCCAAGACTCCAAATCGGGAGGTCGGTTTATATGGGGCCATACCACAACATTGACCGATGCTCACCATTTTTGGCACACCTCTTTATGGTTCTGAAATACCACTAGATTTCCAATTTCTGGTAAATTGAATAAAAACTGCGGATTCCCAAATCGGGAGATCGGTCTATATGGGGGCTATACCAAAACATGGACCGATACTCACCATTTTTGGCACACCTCTTTATGGACATAGAATACCTCTAGATTTCAAATTTCAAATTGGATAAAAAGTACGATTTCTATAAGCCCAAGACCCCAAATCGGGAGGTCGGTTTGTATGGGGACTATATCAAAACCTGGACCGATATAGCCCATCTTCGAACTTGACTTGCAGACAAAAGACGAGCTTGTGCAAAATTTCAGCATGATTGCTTTTATTGAAGACATTATTGAAGACTGTAGCGTGATTACAACAGACAGACAGACAGACGGACATCGTTATATCGTCTTAGAATTTCTCCCTGATCAAGAATATATAATATATACTTTATATAGTCGGAAATCGATATTTCGATGTGTTACAAATGGAATGACAAACTTATTATACCCCCTTCACCATTCTATGGTGGTGGGTATAAAAATATGGCAATATGGATAAACGCATAGTATATTCATACAACTTGCATCGATCAAATTGGATTTAACTCTTGCCATAATTTTTATTTTGATTAATGCTCACTTAATCATTTCGCAATTCCGCTTTGCTCTTTTACAATATTTTTGTTCATAGTTCATATTTGATATAACAGCTAGCAATAACATGGTAGCTCTTATATCAAATGTAGGAAGTTTTCCCATTGCTTTCCCACGTTGATAAGCTTCTCTGCGTATACCACCATGCTGCAGTGAATATCTTCCCATGCTTAAGGCGCAACTAAAATGATAATTCCTGGCATTTAATGTCGTTTAGAGCCATGGCTTCATTACATCCATCCACGTTCAAATTTGAATTAGCGACAGAATGTTTAACGAAGCTTAACGTCTGATAAAAATTTTCCAAAAACAAAAGTTGGAAAGTCTTAAGGGGTTTTTGGGGGAAATAGAAACTACCGATCACGAAGTTGAAGAAAATTCATTTCAAAAATAATTTGCGATAACGCGAGTGTAAGTTGGCATAACCATATGTGGTATTTTTTTGTTTGAAGATTGTTGGAAGATGTCTGTGGGAAAACTTGTGTGTATTAGTTATTCTCTAATCATCAGCTAAAATAAAATGTTATGAGAAACTCAACTAAAGGTATGTTTCTGTTAAGTAACATAAAGTTTCTTTACATCGGCCCGTGGGCGCCCTAAACTATGCTAAGTTTTTGCGGTGATGACTGTAACGATCATTATCTGTTGATTTTAATAACAGCTAACAGTCAAGTGAATATTGTGTTGGCTTACAAACTGTATGGTGCGCGGTTCGATTCCCCGTTCAGGCGATTTTATAAATTAAAAAAAAATTATAAAATCGAATAATTCCTTCTACATTGTTTGTATTACAGATAAAGGTGTTAAGAACTAAATAAATCTCGTGTGACAGATATGAGGGAATATGCCATTAGTCAGAACAATTAATTTTTTGAGTTTCGTTTAGGAGGAAAGAATTATTTATTTGCGCGTATGATCATTATTCTATGAAATTCTCTTATGAAAAAAAATGAATATTCGAAATTTGATAGGAAAAAAAATAGTCGAAAATCGATTTTTGATTAGAAGTCCATTATCTAAAAACCCATATCCTAATTTTAAATATTTAGAGCCTAGACTTAAAATCAGATATTTCCCATGCAAATAACTTTATTTTTAAAAAACAGCATCTTTGGCTCGGAATCAATAAAAAGATCCTTAAAGGAAGGTCAAAATCTTTGAATCCAATTTAACTGTTTGTTTGAGTATTCCAAACGTTGTTCTTGTGTTAAAAATTGTCGGTTTTTATTGGCTTTTTATAAAAAAACTAGTTTTTTAGAAAATTTTTATTTTTTCTGTAAATAAATACATTGTTGAAAAAAAGAAATAGTCAAACGGTTGAATCTGTAAATGGCGTGTATCTACACGGATGAAAAAGACTGTTTTTCATATGTTTGGCTATAAACATTATATGTTTGGAACACAAATTTTTAAACACAATATTTTTGAGTGCAAGCATATAATGTTCATAAACTAGCATAACATGTTTGGGACATATATGTTAGAACATATTATGTTTGGGACATAAAATGTTTGTAAATATAATATGCTTGGATGTAAACATATATTAATTTAGAAATAGCCTATAAACATATATGTGTTTAGTAGCTTGGAGCGCTATTTAACAGGGAGCGATATTGAATTAAGTTGGTGGTTGTTGCTTGTTATTACAAAATTAACATTTTATTTTTCCTTGGGCAATTGATCAGCTACTTCTTTGATCCTTTCAAACTTTGTGGTCCGCTGTTCGAATCCCCGTCCGGCAAAAGGTAAAATTAGAATAAAAAAATCATAAAATTGAATAATTTCTTCTACAATGTTTGTATTACAGAAAAAGGTGCTAAGAACTAAAAAATCTCGTGGAAGTGAGAAAGATGTCGGGGAATATACAATTGGGCAGAAACAAAATTTTGAGCATTCAGGTCGAAAACCTATGTTGTTAGCACCTATATTACCTGTTTATTTTCATAATTCATTATGATTGTAAATATATAAATAAATAAATAAAATTTTGAGCACAATATTGTTTGGGAGATTTTTTTTAAGCATATATATATATATATATATATATATTTTTGGGTGCAAAATGCTTCCAAACATATTATATGGTCACATAATAACATATTGTTTTTTGGAAGACAACATTATTGAACTTGGATGCAAAAATACAAAATGTTTGGAACTTAGACTACCCAAACATATATTATTTAGACCAATATGCTTTCAAACATATTATATATTGGTAGAGATCAAACATATAAATGTTTGGGCAATACCCAAAAATGTATATGCTTGAAGCAAAATATGTTTGGGAGTATATGTTACAGAAGCGATTTTTTGTGAGAGTGTAGTATACATTTACCCAACTACATGGTGACTAATATGTAATGGAACAAAAAAAAGAGCGGGGGAAATCGAAAACCGGAAGCCGCTGAGACGACAAAGAGAGTTGCCGGTAGTTTCAAGCGAAACCCTAACCTCTCTCTACGAGATGCCGCAAATAAGCTGGGTGTATCGTCTACAACCGTGTATCGAGCCAAAAAACGAGCCGGACTATCGACTTACAAGAAGGTAGTGACTCCAAATCGCGATGATAAACAAAATACGACGGCCAAAGCGCGATCCCGGAGGCTGTACACGACGATGCTGACGAAGTTTGACTGCGTGGTAATGGACGACGAAACCTACGTCAAAGCCGACTACAAGCAGCTTCCGGGACAGGAGTTTTATACGGCAAAAGGAAGGAGAGGTAGCAGATATTTTTAAGCACATAAAACTGTCAAAGTTCGCAAAGAAATATCTGGTTTGGCAAGCCATCTGTACCAGTGGCTTGAAAAGCAGCATTTTCATAGCTTCCGGGACTGTCAACCAAGAAATTTACGTGAAAGAGTGTTTGAGTAAACGTCTGCTGCCTTTCCTGAAGAAACACGGTTGTTCCGTACTATTTTGGCCGGATTTGGCATCTTGCCATCACGGTAAAAAGGCCATGGAGTGGTACGCCGCCAACAACGTGCAGGTGGTTCCCAAGGACAAGAACCCTCCCAACACGCCAGAGCTCCGCCCAATTGAGAAATACTGGGCTATTGTCAAGCGGAACCTAAAGAAGACCAAAAAAACTGCTAAGGACGAGCAGCAGTTCAAGGCAAACTGGCTTTCTGCGGCGAAGAAGGTGGACAATGTGGCTGTACAAAATCTGATGGCAGGTGTCAAGCGTGAGGCCCGGCAATTCGGATTTGGAAAAGTGAAAGCCTAACTGAATATTTTTCCTGAATTTTATACTAATTGAACTTGAAAAAGAAATTTAATTTGATTTTTTAAATAAACGATTTCACCGATTTACACGCGTTTTGTCTTGACCACATTTTGACCGTATCACCCTTTAAGGGGGAATAATCATTGAAGGTACGGCGGCCTACATCATCTGGTGTCTAATCGAAGGTGTAATTTTCCCGTCCCCTTTTTGCAAATAAATCATCATTTTGTTTACAAACTGCTCAATTCAGAATGGCTTCTCATCGAAGAAAACCAAACTCGGTAACTGGCCACTTTGGTGCATTTGAATCAACTTCTCGGCTTTTTCCAGTCTAACTTTTTTGTGCATCGGTGACTCTTTGGAACTTCAATGGTTTTTGTCCAAGCAAATTTTTCAAAGTGTGTTGCATCCGCTCTCGAGATATTTTCAGCTCACGAGCAAGTTTTTTACCACTGCGACTTAGATTTTGATCACTTTTCGGATCATTTCTGATGTTGTTACCGTTTTTCTCGTCCACTTTTTGGATGCGATGCAACACTGCCAGTATCAGTGGTACGAGAAACAATTTCACAATTTATTCATATTATATTTTATTCATATTCATATTAAATTTATTTATATTAAAATGACTCTAACGATAACCACACGGACAAAAAAGACTTTTTTTCATATGTTTCGGTGTAAAAATTATATGTTTGGAACTCAAAATTTTTAGAATACTATTTCTATGTACAACAAGTAAGGAAAGTCTAAAGTCGGGCGGGGCCGACTATATTATACCCTGCACCACTTTGTAGATCTAAATTTTCGATACCATATCACATCCGTCAAATGTGTTGGGGGCTATATATAAAGGTTTGTCCCTAATAAAGGGTGATTTGTTAAGAGCTTAATAACTTTTTAAAAAAAAAAACGCATAAAATTTGCAAAATCTCATCGGTTCTTTATTTGAAACGTTAGATTGGTCCATGACATTTACTTTTTGAAGATAATTTCATTTAAATGTTGACCGCGGCTGCGTCTTAGGTGGTCCATTCGGAAAGTCCAATTTTGGGCAACTTTTTCGAGCATTTCGGCCGGAATAGCCCGAATTTCTTCGGAAATGTTGTCTTCCAAAGCTGGAATAGTTGCTGGCTTATTTCTGTAGACTTTAGACTTGACGTAGCCCCACAAAAAATAGTCTAAAGGCGTCAAATCGCATGATCTTGGTGGCCAACTTACCGGTCCATTTCTTGAGATGAATTGTTCTCCGAAGTTTTCCCTCAAAATGGCCATAGAATCGCGAGCTGTGTAGCATGTAGCGCCATCTTGTTGAAACCACATGTCAACCAAGTTCAGTTCTTCCATTTTTGGCAACAAAAAGTTTGTTAGCATCGAACGATAGCGATCGCCATTCACCGTAACGTTGCGTCCAACAGCATCTTTGAAAAAATACGGTCCAATGATTCCACCAGCGTACAAACCACACCAAACAGTGCATTTTTCGGGATGCATGGGCAGTTCTTGAACTGCTTCTGGTTGCTCTTCACTCCAAATGCGGCAATTTTGCTTATTTACGTAGCCATTCAACCAGAAATGAGCCTCATCGCTGAACAAAATTTGTCGATAAAAAAGCGGATTTTCTGCCACTGATTTTGGTAATAAAATTCAATGATTTGCAAGCGTTGCTCGTTAGTAAGTCTATTCATGATGAAATGTCAAAGCATACTGAGCATCTTTCTCTTTGACACCATGTCTGAAATCCCACGTGATCTGTCAAATACTAATGCATGCAAATCCTAACCTCAAAAGAATCACCCTTTACATACATTTAAATATCACTCGATCTGGACAGAATTTGATAGACTTCTACAAAATCTATAGACTAAAAATTTAAGTCGGCTAATGCACTAGGGTGGAACACAATGTTAGTAAAAAACCAGTAAGGAAAGTCTAAAGTCGGGCGGGGCCGACTATATTATACCCTGCACCACTTTGTAGATCTAAATTTTCGATACCATATCACATCCGTCAAATGTGTTGGGGGCTATATATAAAGGTTTGTGCCAAATACATACATTTAAATATCACTCGATCTGGAAGAATTTGATAGACTTCTACAAAATCTATAGACTCAAAATTTAAGTCGGATAATGCACTAGGGAGGAACACAATGTTAGTAAAAAAATATGGGAAACGTTTAAATCTGAAGCAATTTTAAGGAAACTTCGAAAAAGTTTATTTATGATTTATCGCTCGATATATATGTATTAGAAGTTTAGGAAAATTAGAGTCATTTTTACAACTTTTCGACTAAGCAGTGGTGACTTTACAAGGAAAATGTTGGTATTTTGACCATTTTTGTCGAAATCAGAAAAACATATATATGGGAGCTATATCTAAATCTGAACCGATTTCAACCAAATTTGGCACGCATAGCTACAATGCTAATTCTACTCCCTGTGCAAAATTTCAACGAAATCTGAGTTAAAAATTGGCCTCTGTGGTCATATGAGTGTAAATCGGGCGAAAGCATTATATGGGAGATATATCCAAATCTGAACCGATTTCAAGCAAATTTGGCACGCATAGTTACAACGCTAATTCTACTCCCTGTGCAAAATTTCAACTAAATCGGAGCAAAAAATTGGCCTCTGTGGGCAAATGAGTGTAATTCGGGCGAAAGCTATATTTGGGAGCTATATCTAAATCTGAACCGATTTTGCTGATATTTTGCAAGTTTTTCGAGACTCATAAAATATTCGGATGTACGGAATTTGAGGAAGATCGGTTGATATACACGCCAATTATGACCAGATCGGTGAAAAATATATATGGCAGCTATATCTAAATCTGAACCGATTTTTTCCAAAATCAATAGGGATCGTCTTTGAGCCGAAACAGGACCCTATACCAAATTTTAGGACAATCGGACTAAAACTGCGAGCTGTACTTTGCACACAAAAATACATCAACAGACAGACAGACAGACAGACAGACAGACGGACAGACAGACGGACAGACAGACGGACAGACAGACAGACGGACATCGCTAAATCGACTCAGAATTTAATTCTAAGCCGATCCGTATACTAAAAGGTTGGTCTATGATTACTCCTTCTTGGCGTTACATACAAATGCACAAACTTATTATACCCTGTACCACAGTAGTGGTGAAGGGTATAAAAATATAATGTTCATTAACCACATGGACAAAAAATACTGTTTATACCCTTCACCACTACTGTGGTACAGGGTATAATAAGTTTGTGCATTTTTATGTAACGCCAAGAAGGAAAAGTCTGAGACCCATCGTTTAGTATACCGATCGTCTTAGAATTAAATTCTGAGTCGATTTAGCGATGTCCGTCTGTCTGTCCGTCTGTCTGTCTGTTGATGTATTTTTGTGTGCAAAGTACAGCTCGCAGTTTTAGTCCGATTGTCCTAAAATTAGGTATAGGGTCCTGTTTCGGCTCAAAGACGATCCCTATTGATTTTGGAAAAAATCGGTTCAGATTTAGATATAGCTGTCATATATATTTTTCACCGATCTGGTCATAATTGGCGTGTATATCAACCGATCTTCCTCAAATTCCGTACATCCGAATATTTTATGAGTCTCGAAAAACTTGCAAAATATCAGCCAAATCGGTTCAGATTTAGATATAGCTCCCATATATAGCTTTCGCCCGATTTACACTTATTTGCCCACAGAGGCCAAGTTTTTGCTCCGATTTAGTTGAAATTTTGCACAGGGAGTAGAATTAGCATTGTAGCTGTGCGTGTCAAATTTGGTTGAAATCGGTTCAGATTTAGATATAGCTCCCATATATAGCTTTCGCCCGATTTACACTCAAATGACCACAGAGGCCAATTTTTTGCTCCGATTTAGTTGAAATTTTGCACAGGGAGTATAATTAGCATTGTAGCTATGCGTGCCAAATTTGGTTGAAATCGGTTCAGATTTAGATATAGCTCCCATATATAGCTTTCGCCCGATTTACACTCATATGACCACAGAGGCCAATTTTTTGCTCCGATTTAGTTGAAATTTTGCACAGGGAGTAGAATTAGCATTGTAGCTATGCGTGGCAAATTTGGTTGAAATCGGTTCAGATTTCGAAATATCTCCCATATATAGCTTTCGCCCGATTTACACTCATATGACCGTAGAGGCCAATTTTTAACTCCGATTTAGTTGAAATTTTACACAGGGAGTAGAATTAGCATTGTAGCTATGCGTGCCAAATATGGTTGAAATCGGTTCAGATTTAGATATAGCTCCCATATATATGTTTTTCTGATTTCGACAAAAAAGGTCAAAATACCAACATTTTCCTTGTAAAATCGCCACTGCTTCGTCGAAAAGTTGTAAAAATGACTCTAATTTTCCTAAACTTCTAATACATATATATCGAGCGATAAATCATAAATAAACTTTTGCGAAGTTTTCTTAAAATTGCTCCAGATTTAAATGTTTCCCATATTTATACCCTTCACCACTACTGTGGTACAGGGTATAATAAGTTTGTGCATTTGTATGTAACGCCAAGAAGGAGTAATCATAGACCAACCTTTTAGTATACGGATCGGCTTAGAATTAAATTCTGAGTCGATTTAGCGATGTCCGTCTGTCTGTCTGTCCGTCTGTCTGTCCGTCTGTCTGTCCGTCTGTCTGTCTGTCTGTCTGTCTGTCTGTCTGTTGATGTATTTTTGTGTGCAAAGTACAGCTCGCAGTTTTAGTCCGATTGTCCTAAAATTTGGTATAGGGTCCTGTTTCGGCTCAAAGACGATCCCTATTGATTTTGGAAAAAATCGGTTCAGATTTAGATATAGCTGCCATATATATTTTTCACCGATCTGGTCATAATTGGCGTGTATATCAACCGATCTTCCTCAAATTCCGTACATCCGAATATTTTATGAGTCTCGAAAAACTTGCAAAATATCAGCAAAATCGGTTCAGATTTAGATATAGCTCCCAAATATAGCTTTCGCCCGAATTACACTCATTTGCCCACAGAGGCCAATTTTTTGCTCCGATTTAGTTGAAATTTTGCACAGGGAGTAGAATTAGCGTTGTAACTATGCGTGCCAAATTTGCTTGAAATCGGTTCAGATTTGGATATATCTCCCATATAATGCTTTCGCCCGATTTACACTCATATGACCACAGAGGCCAATTTTTAACTCAGATTTCGTTGAAATTTTGCACAGGGAGTAGAATTAGCATTGTAGCTATGCGTGCCAAATTTGGTTGAAATCGGTTCAGATTTAGATATAGCTCCCATATATATGTTTTTCTGATTTCGACAAAAATGGTCAAAATACCAACATTTTCCTTGTAAAGTCACCACTGCTTAGTCGAAAAGTTGTAAAAATGACTCTAATTTTCCTAAACTTCTAATACATATATATCGAGCGATAAATCATAAATAAACTTTTTCGAAGTTTCCTTAAAATTGCTTCAGATTTAAACGTTTCCCATATTTTTTTACTAACATTGTGTTCCTCCCTAGTGCATTATCCGACTTAAATTTTGAGTCTATAGATTTTGTAGAAGTCTATCAAATTCTTCCAGATCGAGTGATATTTAAATGTATGTATTTGGCACAAACCTTTATATATAGCCCCCAACACATTTGACGGATGTGATATGGTCTCGAAAATTTAGATCTACAAAGTGGTGCAGGGTATAATATAGTCGGCCCCGCCCGACTTTAGACTTTCCTTACTGGTTTTTTACTAACATTGTGTTCCACCCTAGTGCATTAGCCGACTTAAATTTTGAGTCTATAGATTTTGTAGAAGTCTATCAAATTCTGTCCAGATCGAGTGATATTTAAATGTATGTAAAGGGTGATTCTTTTGAGGTTAGGATTTGCATGCATTAGTATTTGACAGATCACGTGGGATTTCAGACATGGTGTCAAAGAGAAAGATGCTCAGTATGCTTTGACATTTCATCATGAATAGACTTACTAACGAGCAACGCTTGCAAATCATTGAATTTTATTACCAAAATCAGTGGCAGAAAATCCGCTTTTTTATCGACAAATTTTGTTCAGCGATGAGGCTCATTTCTGGTTGAATGGCTACGTAAATAAGCAAAATTGCCGCATTTGGAGTGAAGAGCAACCAGAAGCAGTTCAAGAACTGCCCATGCATCCCGAAAAATGCACTGTTTGGTGTGGTTTGTACGCTGGTGGAATCATTGGACCGTATTTTTTCAAAGATGCTGTTGGACGCAACGTTACGGTGAATGGCGATCGCTATCGTTCGATGCTAACAAACTTTTTGTTGCCAAAAATGGAAGAACTGAACTTGGTTGACATGTGGTTTCAACAAGATGGCGCTACATGCTACACAGCTCGCGATTCTATGGCCATTTTGAGGGAAAACTTCGGAGAACAATTCATCTCAAGAAATGGACCGGTAAGTTGGCCACCAAGATCATGCGATTTGACGCCTTTAGACTATTTTTTGTGGGGCTACGTCAAGTCTAAAGTCTACAGAAATAAGCCAGCAACTATTCCAGCTTTGGAAGACAACATTTCCGAAGAAATTCGGGCTATTCCGGCCGAAATGCTCGAAAAAGTTGCCCAAAATTGGACTTTCCGAATGGACCACCTAAGACGCAGCCGCGGTCAACATTTAAATGAAATTATCTTCAAAAAGTAAATGTCATGGACCAATCTAACGTTTCAAATAAAGAACCGATGAGATTTTGCAAATTTTATGCGTTTTTTTTTTTAAAAAGTTATTAAGCTCTTAACAAATCACCCTTTATTAGGGACAAACCTTTATATATAGCCCCCAACACATTTGACGGATGTGATATGGTATCGAAAATTTAGATCTACAAAGTGGTGCAGGGTATAATATAGTCGGCCCCGCCCGACTTTAGACTTTCCTTACTTGTTTTCATATGTGTCGGTGTAAAAATTACATGTTTAGAACTCAAAATTTTTAGAATATTATTTTTATGTGCAAGCATATAATGTTAATTAACTAGTATAACTTGTTTGGGACATATATGTTAATATGTTTGAACATATTATGTTCGGGTCACTACATTTTTTTAAATATAACGTTCCTGGATGCAAATATGTATTAATTAAGAAATTGTTTATAAACATATATATGTTTAGAAATGTAAGAGAGAGAGAGAGAGAAATCGAGATAGAAGAGAGGGAAAAGTTATAAATGGCGATGAAGATAGGTAACGACAGACTTTTAAGATATGTAAAAAAGATGATTCTATTTGTAAGAGGAAAATTCCTAGATGTTTTCTCTATAAGGAGTTAGCATAAAGGGCCCAAAATCTATCTATCCCAGCCAGATCTATACTAAAGGCTGGGGAAAGGTTCATTCACCCGAACCGAAACATGTACAGTCTAGGCGTGTATAGATTTGTATCTGGCGTTTTCTTTTCATTGTCTCTATTAATCAAGTTCCTTAGTCTAAATTTGGGAGCCACCGTGGTGCAATGGTTAGCATGCCCGCCTTGCATACACAAGGTCGTGGGTTCGATTCCTGCTACGACCGAACACCAAAAAGTTTTTCAGCGGTGGATTATCCCGCCTCAGCAATGCTGGTGACATTTCTGAGGGTTACAAAGCTTCTCTAAGTGGTTTCACTGCAATGTGTAACGCCGTTCGGACTCGGCTATAAAAAGGAGGTCCCTTGTCATTGAGCTTAACATGGAATCGGGCAGCACTCAGTGATAAGAGAGAAGTTCACCACTGTGGTATCACAATGGACTGAATAGTCTAAGTGAGCCTGATACATCGGGCTGCCACATAACCTAACCTAACCTAACCTAGTCTAAATTTGTCCATAAAGCTCGATTAATAATTGTAAAATTAGATATGTAAAAAATGTTTAATTACAACAAATAAAAGTGTATATTGCTGAGTAAACGATCATGATTGCTTATCGACAATTATATTTAAAGCATTTTGCTGCTACCAAATAAATGTTTAGAAACTGCAATAACCTATTTGGGACCTTAATAAGTAAAGGGTGATTTGTTAAGAGCTTGATAACTTTAAAAAAAAAAAAAACGCATAAAATTTGCAAAATCTCATCGGTTCTTTATTTGAAACGTTAGATTGGTCCATGACATTTACTTTTTGAAGATAATTTCATTTAAATGTTGACCGCGGCTGCGTCTTAGGTGGTCCATTCGGAAAGTCCAATTTTGGGCAACTTTTTCGAGCATATCGGCCGGAATAGCCCGAATTTCTTCGGAAATGTTGTCTTCCAAAGCTGGAATAGTTGCTGGCTTATTTCTGTAGACTTTAGACTTGACGTAGCCCCACAAAAAATAGTCTAAAGGCGTCAAATCGCATGATCTTGGTGGCCAACTTACCGGTCCATTTCTTGAGATGAATTGTTCTCCGAAGTTTTCCCTCAAAATGGCCATAGAATCGCGAGCTGTGTGGCATGTAGCGCCATCTTGTTGAAACCACATGTCAACCAAGTTCAGTTCTTCCATTTTTGGCAACAAAAAGTTTGTTAGCATCGAACGATAGCGATCGCCATTCACCGTAACGTTGCGTCCAACAGCATCTTTGAAAAAATACGGTCCAATGATTCCACCAGCGTACAAACCACACCAAACAGTGCATTTTTCGGGATGCATGGGCAGTTCTTGAACGGCTTCTGGTTGCTCTTCACTCCAAATGCGGCAATTTTGCTTATTTACGTAGCCATTCAACCAGAAATGAGCCTCATCGCTGAACAAAATTTGTCGATAAAAAAGCGGATTTTCTGCCACTGATTTTGGTAATAAAATTCAATGATTTGCAAGCGTTGCTCGTTAGTAAGTCTATTCATGATGAAATGTCAAAGCATACTGAGCATCTTTCTCTTTGACACCATGTCTGAAATCCCACGTGATCTGTCAAATACTAATGCATGAAAATCCTAACCTCAAAAGAATCACCCTTTATATGTTCGGGTGAAATATAATTTGCAAACAATTTTTTATTTGAACACATTCTGAAAATATGCCACTGTGAATTACACTCGAATCTCCCGAAATAAGATTTATATATACACCATCAAAAATATTTCCTCTGTAACATTTACTCCCAAACATTTTCTGCTTCAATCATATATATTTTCAGAATTTGTTTAAACAAAAAATTGTTTGTACTGTGCAAACATTTTAAGTTTCACCCTAACCATATCTTTGTTTAACACCGAAACATATGAAAAACACTAGTTTTCGTCCCTGTACGAAAATGAAGAGTGGTATATGGCATCGCCATAATAGTCGGTGATCGTAGGTGATTCTTCGTCAATCCTTATATGTTCAATTTGTGGTGAGCACATTTTCTGGTTTAGGGCGAAAGGACAGGTTTTCCAAGCCATAGTTTCGAATTCTCTAAGACTGTGCAGTGTTAGTTTTTTCTTTTGTGTACGCTGACAAACCGCAACCACTCCTACTTCCGCTTTGCTCGGATGATATTTGGCCGCTTTTAATATTTTGTGGATATGTAACATTGCCAATCCATATGCATCAGAAGTTATTATGAATGCCATCATTACTGTCGTGTGTCCACAAAACCTATATGAATCACTCAAGCATTTCATCAATACTGTGATCAAATTACTCGACATCTTCCATCGCCCCCTAACGACGATTCCAACCACTTGGCCATTTGGGATATTTCTTAAGACAATCCCTGTGTAGTTGAACTGGTTCTTACACGTGACCCGAAAAGAGAAACGGTTGGTGGTTTGCAATGCAATAGCACGAGCTAATTGCAGTTCCATCTGCATCTATGAGTGGTCATAAACTACGAGCAGTTGTAATGAAATTTGATGGATTGTTCGTGTCATGTTCCAGAGGGGGGCAAGCAAAGTGAACCACACGGACGGTTTTAAGGGGTTCAGTGTCGTCCATACGGAAATTTATATTGATCGTTAAAGTAACGATATTCGTCTTCTCTTTGATGTCAGGGCTCTGGGACAAGAATACTTCCTTATAAGGTGTGTGTGTGTGTGTGTGTGTGCAATTTACACACAGGTCGATCGTCCTTAGTGCAAGAGGGTGTATAAGGTTTTCCATTCTTGCATTAAATGTTTGCATGAATAAGGAAAACTCTTGGAAGAATAGGACATAAATTCCCTTAAAATAAGAAAGATCATCATGTGTGCTTGGACTGAGAAGGTGGTTGATGGCTTACCTTAATTATGACCACCAGGCCAAATGAAATTCGAACATGTGCCCATGTCCTTGGAAAATGACGGGAAATGTGGTTAACATCAATTTTAATTAAAAAAGAACCGACTTTTTGCATTGTTTTTGTCATATGAATGGGTGAAATTATGACTTATGGGGTGAAATGAAGATTATGTCGTATGACGATCGACTTAAAGACACATTTCCATATAATTTGGTAAACCATGTATTTTAATGTGTTTAATTCTGTTTATTTTTTTTTTTTGGGATGATAACGAATTCAAGCGGTTCTTATGTTGATACAGTACATCTTCATAACGTGTGTATGCATTGGAAAGTGTGCCATCTAGCGGTAAGCTATTACATTATTCAATACAGAAATTCCAATTAGTATTACAAGTTACTAATATACCCAATAGATGGCGCTATAATGTAAGTGCATCGCTTATTTAGAACTCTCCAAAATCACAACGGTTTTTGGAAAAATTAAATTAAATTAATATAGAATTTCTGGTGAAATTGATGAAACATACTCACTCAAGACGATCGGTACAAAATGTACGGTTCCAGAAGTTAAATTTAAAATTTCACACACACTCACAAATAGTGAACCCTTCAGGGCATTAAAGCCAATTCAACTATATTTTTGTTTATGAAATTTATTAGGTTTTAGTCAAAATTACTTAAATGCGAGAAAGTTTTCTAGATTTTTTTATACGTAAATTTTAGCACAAATGCGTCCAACTTCGTATGACGCTAAAGACATTGTGAGGGTTCGCAATAACACTAGGTTTCCAGTTGCCGTCAATGCAATGTGCACTGAAACAAATACTGTCGTGAGGCCAAAGATTTCATGTCTTTAAACCACAAATGAGAATTTTGCTTAGTATAGAAGACGCGTTTCTCCGTTTTTTTTTTCTTGTGCGAAAGTCGATTAACTTTTCAATGAAGTCGGTTTGTCCTTGTAGTTAAATGCTTCGCCTTTCTTTACAATGCTTCGGGTTTCTTTACATTAAAGAAAATTTTGTCTTGACTACAAAGCAAAACAATCGTTCAAAAATAAAATATGGGTTTCAATATTTTTTAAGACGTTTGTACTTGAAACGGGAGCCACCGTGGTGCAATGGTTAGCATACCCGCCTTCCATACATAGAACCGTGGGTTCAAACCCAGTTTCGACCAAACACCAAAAAGTTTTTCAGCGGTGGATTTTACAATGTGAAACGCCGTTTGGGATCGGTTTAAAAAGTCATTGATGTAGGAAAATTTACTGCTTGTAGTATCACAATGCACTTAAAAGCCAAAGTGAACCTGAAATAATTACCACCAGGGCTGTGGAGTCGGAGTCTGAAGATTTTGCTGGAGTCGGAGCCGAAGTCGTATAAATTTTGCTCGACTCCGACTCCGGCGAAACAAAATTTGAAAAACACTTCATATCTTTGTAACTAAAGAAATATTTCGACAAATTAGATTCGATTGGGGTTTTTAATCGAACAACGAAAAGTACTGGATTTCAGGCCATTCAAAGTGTATGTGGGTGAAATTTCAGGATGATATAAAAAGTAGGTTTTACTAGAATATGGGCTGAATTGATAACTTATATAGTCCATTTTTAACATATTAAACTTTAGATTTTTAACCCTATATATGCTCTTGATAAAGGTACAATTTTAAGGCAATATAGCAGTAGAACCTAACGTTCTGAATTTTTGGCAGGCATGTGTCATACCGGACAATTTTGTGATATAGCACCTACATATAAACCCATATCCGATTTGTTTTGAAAAAAATTTCCCAGTCTAAAATTTTCATAAGATTTGTCAGAAATTTTGAGTTATTTGAGATCCATAAATAAATGCGGAAATTTCCCGTCGGCCGAGATTTTGTATATGGAGATAATTACTTAAGAAATCTTCATATACACCCGATGTCCTTGGAAGCTGAATTTCAAATTAAAACTCTGGCAACGTAACATCTGAGGCGGTTTTTCGGGAGAAAGTTTGTTTCTTTCCATTAAATTAATGGCCTCTAATGTCCATAACTGATAGACCATTTATAAATCGATGTTTCACCATTTTACTTCTATAGAAACAATATTCGTAACTCTCCAGCTATTCCTGACATCTATTGTAAAATTCCGCCCGTCCTAATTTATGGCAGTTTATGTTTGTTTTATATATCCGACACATTACATTTTTTAACATCTAAACTTTCTATCTGATTAGCCCGACATTTTGATTTTTGTGTATTTTTCTTTTTTATATAGATTTAATTTTTATAAAATGCTTATATATAGACCAATACCACGATTTTACATCTTAAAATTCTGGAAGCCTTATTATTTTTTCAAATTTTGTGTTTTTATAAATTCATATGCTGGAGATTGTTTTTATCTACAAATATTTTTATGTGGTCTCTACACCCTCAAAAAAAATCGCTTCTTTAACATATGTTCCAAACATATTTTGCAGGAAGCACATATATTATTGGATACTGCCGAAACATTAATATGTTTGTTTTATGTGAATATATTATATGTTTGGAAGCATTTTGAGCCCAAAAATATTATATGCTTGGAAGAATTTTTCCCAAAGACGATTGTGCTCATTCCCTAACATACTCGTTATTTTCACTTCCATTAATAATTCTATTATTTTAATTCTTGGCACCTTTTTCTGTAATACAAATAATGTTGAAGAAATTATTCACTTTTATAAATTTTTTAAATTTTACCTTTCGCCTGCACGGAGAATCGAACCGAGGACCATACAGTTTGTAAGCCAACACACTATCCACTGGGCTACGTAGCTGTTATGGTCACCAGCAGATAATTATCGTTATAAGTTACATTAATATAGCATAGTTTGCAGCGCCCACGAGCCCATGCAAACATAACATTATTTAACAGAAATATACATTTGTTTGCCACGTGGAGCAGTGGTTAGCATGTCTGCCTTGAATGCAAAGGGTCGTGCGTTTTTTTTTTTTAATTTACACATTTATATTTATACTATATAAAATTTTTATAATGAAACTTCAAAATGTGGGTTATTAAAGATTTATAGTCATTAACAGTGCTTGATATAAACGAAATTGACTGATTTTTGGATAAAATATTATTTTTTATTGCAAAAATAACAATTTTGTAACAAAAAACTGTTTTTGGTACAAAACTTTAAAATTTAGAAGGAATTCAAATACTCTAACAAAAGAAGAACGTGGAGTCGAGTAGTAACATACATAAATAATTTTATAATATAAACATAAATTTATTTAGGCGTGAACAGTTTTTTACTAGCATTTAACACCATCGGTCTAAAATGCCTTTTATTTTTCTTTAATAATTCATTTTAAAGAAAATAAACTTTTTAAATTGTTTTAGCTGCAAAACTCGAACTAAATGCCCGCTTTTATATTTGAAGGTGTCCGTCAACTCCTCTGGGACTACTTATTAATAAAGAAGAACTAAACTTTGTTTTTATACATTTTACTGTGTAATTTTTCACTATTTCCTCCTTATTTCATTTTACTGTCCCAACTCTAAAAAGAGTATAGTGCCCTTTCGTTATGTTTATGAAGACCCCTGATTTCTTTTAACCCTTATATTATGTTGGGGTCATTTGATGACCCATATGGTATTTTTCATCAGCGTATTTCTTACTGTTGGAATATAATTAAAAGTTCTTACTACTCAGCAAGAATTCAGTACATGTCAAGAATTCATGCACTGACTAGTAAGAACTTTTATTTATATTCCAGCAGTAAGAAATACGCTGATGAAAAATACCATATTGGTCATCAAATGACCCCAACAGAATATAAGGGTTAACGCACCAAGAAAAAAATTGTTCTCATAATGCCAAAATGATAAACAAAACACATGTCCACACATACATAAAATGCTGCTCTCAAGGCGAAAACACATGCTTTTTTTCAAATGTCTATTCTCTTGGTTCCGAATGTCCATTCTCTTTATTCAAATTAAATAATATTTAGACTTAAGCATATCAAACTTTTGGCCTTATCATAAAACAGTTTTCCGAAACAACATACAAGCAGTTTCACAAAAATGTCTCTCTTTGGATTCTTTCGCTGTGTTATGTTGATATCTTTCGTCAACTCTCCCGGTTTCCATCTCTTTTCTTTCTCTACTCTCTCCGTCGCTTTGGATAAAATGTCACAACATATGTATGTTTAGCCGAAATTTGTAAATTTATATATGTTTGCATTCACACATATGATTTTTATGAAACATTTATGCCCCAAACATAATATATTCTAACATATTAAAATAGATGTCCCAAACATTTAGTGTTAGTTTAGGAACATTACATGTTTGCACTTAAATATATTGTGTTTTAAAATTGTGCCCGAAACACACTTTGTTTATATCGGAACATATGAAAAACATATTTTTCTAAGAGTGTATATAGTCTTGTGTCGTATTTTAATTTATTGACCTGAAATTAAAATGTAGAGTTCTTTACATCCCTAAAATGCTGAGATTTGTCGTCGAGTCGGATCAAAAATTAAAATAAGAGTTCTTTTAAACATATTTACACATATGGCAACACAGAATACTTATATCGGCCTATTTTTGGAACACTACACCTTAAAATTACAATTGGAATACTGTTAAAATGAGATTTATGTACACCACCTGGAGTCGACTCCGGAGTCGAAGCTAATAAGAAATGCTGGATTCGGAGTCGGAGTTGAGCAAAAGTGACTCGACTCCACAGCCCTGGTTACCACTACACCTAACCAATGCTAACTTAGGTTTTGCACTATTCTTTAAAAACAGCGTAAAGAACCTTCTATGAAAATTTCAAAATATGTGGTTTCAAAATGTGTGGCAAGGGGGAGGTTCCCATTCCCGTCTAAATATCAGGCACCCCATATTAATTTCATAACCTACACCCAACCTACACGTCCATTGTAAATGTCAAGTAAATCGTGGAATCTTAGTTTTTTCATTGTATTTACAAAAGTGGGGCAATATGCAGGTGCCCCTCTCCGACCAAATCCGAGAACCTAGATCAAATTTTATATCCTCTTCGAACGGATATAAAACAAAATTAAGTACACAATTATTAGCACATGATGACCTTCTACTTTCTCGGAAATTTTCATGAAAATCGGTTCATATAAACTTACATACACGCAGAGAAGAAACATGATTGTCACAATCATATTCGAAGAGCAAAATAATATGATAGGAGCTATTTTTGCGGCGACCATGTAACATTTTAAGCTGCAACCATGTTGGCTCAATGGACATGGTTCTAAGAAAAATGTAATTGTCCTCATCTAAAATGTTATTATATTGATAAAAAGAATTTTGTTTGAATGAAAAGACAATGGTCACGATTTAAAATGTTATGGTATTCACTAAAAATGTTTTTCTCCTAGTTAAAAGAACATGGTCACAACCTAAAATGTTTTGATCTTTATGAAAAAACTTTTTTCATCGCCGAAAAAAGGACGCCACTTGAGAAAAGAAAACACAAAATTAACTTTATTTGTTTGTTTTTATTTATTTATAAACTAATTCATTGTCTATTTGTATTTATAATAATATTTTTACACACTCTATTTTATTTCAACAATAAGTAATTATTCCATATCTACATCGTGCCCATCAAATGTACAAACGCAGACATCATGTAACTGCAAATAAAAATAAATGATACCATATAGCAAAATGCAGAACAAAAAACAGGTACATTTTTTCAATTACACTTTCCTTTTTTGTGTTCGTATAAAACCACGTGCCACTTCTGAATAAATAAATTAACACAAAACACAGTAAATCCGTATTCTCCGCCCATTCCAGGAAACAATCAACACACGACTGACGCGCAAAATGAAAATCGTGTGTACCTGCTCAATGTTTTTATAAAATTCTTTTCGCTGCAAGCAAGTTAAAAATTAAATGGTCACGAAAAAAATGTAAATGGTCTTTATGACCATGTAATGGTTCTAGACATGTCTATACTTAACCTATAAAAATACTTTTTTCCCTGTAAAAAAGTACAAAAAATTGAATGGTCAGGTACATGATTTTCTCGACCATTTAATGGTCTCAAATTCTATCATTTAAATGATAGAACATGTTTACGGTATTTGAGAACCATTCAAATGCTTATTGCCACCATACATTTTTCTCCGCTAGAAAACTATTTTTACAAAGACAAAATACATGGTTTTCGCGGCAATTACATGCTCTAGATAAGCATAAAATGGATGCGGCAACCATGTCCAAACATGGTTTTTCTGTGCGTGTAGTATATATTTCTAAATTTCTTGGGTCTAGATTCTCCGCTGGATAATACTCATACTTGCGCTTTCTTTGCCACATGTGGGATGTTTCTTTATGGTTTTACAATTCCACTACATTTCGAATTTGAATTAATTCTGACAGAAATTCAAGTAGAAGCGAAAAATGTATGTTTATATGCTCTAAAGAAGTCAAAACGGGAGATAAGCTATACCAAACACAGGCCTATGGGAAAGCGCTTTATCACAACAAATTTCAGGATCAGTTTAGATTTGTCGAATTAGATCAATTGGCACGGTAAAATGTCTTTGAAATAACGTAGTGAAAAGTATCTCCTAACGCTTTTTATACCCTCCACCATAGGATGGGGGTATATTAACTTTGTAATTCCGTTTGTAACACATCGAAATATTGCTCTAAGACCCCATAAAGTATATATATTCTGGGTCGTGGTGAAATTCTGAGTCGATCTGAGCATGTCCGTCCGTCTGTTGAAATCACGCTAACTTCCGAACGAAACAAGCTATCGACTTGAAACTTGGCACAAGTAGTTGTTATTGATGTAGATCGGGTATAGCAAATGAGCCATATCGGTCCACTTTTACGTATAGCCCCCATATAAACGGACCCCCAAATTTGGCTTGCGAATCCTCTAAGAGAAGCAAATTTCAATCGATGCGGCTGAAATTTGCTACATGGTGTCAGCATATGATCTCTAACAACCATGCAAAAATTGGTCCACATCGGTCCATAATTATATATAGCCCCCATATGAACCGATCCCCCGATTTGGCTTGCGGAGCCTCTAAGAGAAGCAAATTTCATCCGATCCGGCTGAAATTTTGTACATGGTGTTAGTATATGGTCTCTAATGACCATGCCAAATGGTCCACATCGGTCCATAATTATATATAGCCCCCATATAAACCGATCAACAGATTTGACCTCCGGAGCATCTTGGAAGACCAAAATTCATCTGATTCAGTTGAAATTTGGTACGTGGTGTTAATATATGGCCTCAAACACCCGTACAAAAATTTGTCGAAATCGGTCCATAATTATATATAGCCCCCATATAAACCGATCCCCAGATTTGACCTCCGGAGCCCCTTGGAAGAGCAAAATTCATCCGATTCGGTTGAAATTTTGTACATGATGTTAGTGTATGTTATCCAACAACTATGCAGGAATTGGTTGATATCAGTCCATAATTATATATAGCCCCCATATAAACCGATCCCCAGATTTGACCTACGGTGCCTTTGGAGAAGCAAAATTCATCCGATCTGGTTGAAATTTGGTACGTGGTGGTAGTATATGATATTTAACAACCATGCCAATCAGTCCATAATCATATATAGCCCCCATATAAACCGATCCCGAGATTTGGTTTTGGAGCCTCTTGGAGGAGCAAATTTCATCCGAGTCAGTTGAAATTTGGTACATTGTGATAGTATATGGCCTTTAACAACCATGGTCCATATCGGTCTATAGTTATATATAGCCCTCAGATAAATCGATCACCAATCACAAAAAATTGGTCCATATCAAGTTCATAATTGTATATAGCCCCCATATAAGCGACCTCCATATTTCAATTCTGGCTCTGTACCACGTATGGACTAACTCACAATTTAGAAAACGATGTTAAGAAGTTTTAAGATACCACAACCCAATTAATTCGATTGTGGATGACAGTCTTTCGTAGAAGTTTCTACGCAATCCATGGTGGAGGGTAAATAAGATTCGGCCTAGCCGAACGTACTGCCGTATATACTTATTAAACACTAAGCCACATAGTGGTTAGGGTATAATAAATTTGATCTGCCAAAAAACTGCCTACCAGAAATATTGATTTTAGACCCCATAACATTTATACCGATCGAGTCGATCTAGCCGTTGGTGTCCGTCCGTCTGTCCATGTATTTGTTGTTCGCAGGATTCCGGTGGTAATTATTAACGGAATTTAATGAAATTTTGTATATGGTGTTTTTTTTGGCACAACGGACGAACGCTATTGAATTTAGAAAAAATCGGATCAAATTTAAATATAGCTCTCATATATATGTGTCGCCCGATTTCGATAAATAGAGTCAGATTGCGCTCATTTACTAACCGATCATCGTCAAAATTTGGCATAAAGTAATCTAATTTCCCACCCTTTAAGTGCGCAAAATTTCATGGAAATCGGTTCAGATTTAGACAGAGCTTCCATATATATGTATAGCCCTATTTTTCCAAATTTGGCCATAAGTCCCTTATTTATCAACTTATCTTACTCAAAGTTGGCCAAATATTATTTTCTATAGTACTTACTATATGTGCAAAAAATCATCGAAATCGGTTAAGATTTAGCTATAGCTCCCATATATATGTATCGTCCTATTTTCGAAAATTTGGTTATAATAGCCTTATTAATTAATCGTTCATACTCAAATTTAGCACACAGTAACCTTCTGTGGTATAAACCAAATCTGAAAAATATCATCCTAATCCGTTCAGATTTAGATATAGCTCGCATATATATATGCAGTGACCGATTTTGAAAAATTTGTACCTAAAGGTGGGTATTAAGTTCGAGTTTAGCCGCTAAAATCGTCATTTTTTTCACGACTACGTTTCTTTAATAATCCATTGTAAGGAATACAAACTTTGTTAAAATTTGCTTTGGGCTATTCTCCATCAAGTTATAATGAAATATGCAACAAATATGTTTAATTTCATGCATTTTTATACCCTGCTCCACACTGTGGAACAGGGTATTATAAGTTAGTGCATATGTTTGCAACACCCAGAAGGAGACGAGATAGACACATGGTGTCTTTGGCAAAAATGCTCAGGGTGGGTTCCTGAGTCGATATAGCGATGTCCGTCTGTCCGTCTGTCCATGAACACATTTTTGTAATCAAAGTCTAGGTCGCAGTTTTAGTCCAATCGACTTCAAATTTGGCACAAGTATGTGTTTTGGCTCAGAATAGATCCCTATTGATTTTGGAAGAAATCGGTTCAGATTTAGATATAGCTCCCATATATATATTTCGCCCGATATGGACTTATATGGCCCCAGAAGCCAGAGTTTTACCCTAATTTGCTTAAAATTTTGCACAAGAAGAACAATTAGTACTATAGTCAAGTGTGCCAAATTTTATTGAAATCGGTTCAGATTTAGATATAGCTCCCATATATATCTTTCGCCCGATATGGACTAATATGGTCCTAAAAGCTAAAGTTTTGACCCAATTTGGTTGAAATTTTGCACAGGGAGTAGATTTAGCATTCTAGCTAAGCGTGCCAAATTTCATTGAAATCGGTTTAGATTTATATATAGCTCCCATATATAGCTTTCGCCCGATTTACACTCATATGACCACAGAGGCCAATTTTGTGCTCCGATTTAGTTGAAATTTTGCACAAGGAGTAGATTTAGCATTGTTGCTATGTGTGCCAAATTTGGTTGAAATCGGTTCAGATTTAGATATAGCTCCCATATATATCTTTCGCCCGATATGCACTTATATGGACCCAGAAGACAGAGTTTTATCCCGATTAGCTTGAAATTTTGCACAAGGAGCACAATTGGTAGTATAGTCATGTGTGCCAAATTTGATTGAAATCGGTTCAGATTTAGATATAGCTTCCATATATATTTTTCGCCCGATATGGACTTATATGGCCCAGAAGCCTGAGTTTTGGCCCAATTTGGTTGAAATTTTGCACAGGGAGTAGATTTAGCATTCTAGCTATGCGTGCCAAATTTGGTTGAAATCGGTTAAGATTTAGATATAGCTCCCATATATATGTTTTTCTGATTTCGACAAAAATGGTCAAAATACCAACATTTTCCTTGTAAAATCGCCACTGCTTAGTCGAAAAGTTGTAAAACTCACTCTAATTTTCCTAAACTTGTAATACTTATATATCGAGCGATAAATCATAAATAAACTTTTGCGAAGTTTCCTTAAAATTGCTTCAGATTTAAATGTTTCCCATATTTTTTTACTAAAATTGTGTTCCACCCTAGTGCATTAGCCAACTTAAATTTTGAGTCTATAGATTTTGTAAAAGTCTATCAAATTCTGTCCAAATCAAGTGATATTTAAATGTATGTATTTGGGGCGAACCTTTATATAGCACCCAACACATTTGACGGATGTGATATGGTATCGAAAATTTAGATCTACAAAGTGGTGCAGGGTATAATATAGTCGGTCCCGCCCGACTTTAGACTTTCCTTACTTGTTTTTACTGATTTAGTTTTCACTTTAGTGAAAAAAAAAGAGCGGATAAACTCGAACTTAATACCCACCTTAATAAACTTTTTTTAACCATAGTGGCCTCATTTATTAACCGATCTTGCTTAAATTTAGCACAAGGTCACATTCTGTGGTTTCAACCAAACTTGGAACATATCATCCAAATCGGGTCAGATTTAGATATAGCTCCCATACATATATGTATATACATCGCTCGATTTTCTCAAATTTGGCCATAATACTCTTATTTATTAACCAATGCTACTCAAGTTTCAAATTTTTATGTATTATCCGATCGTATTTAGACTTACATGTAACTCTTACAGAATAATATTGCCCGATTTTCATGAATTCTGATTTATTACCACATTAATTGAGCATTTTCCTATATTTTATTAATAATAATCTCAATATTAGTTATATACTAACTCTGTACACTGAAAAAAAAACAACAATATTTACCTGATAGTAAAGATTACGCAACCTAATTTTAGGATGCGTAATTTACAAAATATTAAGGGCAAATTTCTTTAAAATAATGAAATTTTAATTAAAATAATGTTTATAATCTTTGCTGCAAACATTTTTCTTTCATTAAATTTAGGACATAGATTTTGTAAATTTGCGTCCCTCCGTTAGGTTAGGTGGCAGCCCGATGTATCAGGCTCTCTTAGACTATTCAGTCCATTGTGACACCACATTGGTCCCTCCGTTAAAGTCGCATGTATTTTCCTTAAAGTAAGGAAACACATTTTTGATTTAAAGAAATTGTCCTTAAATTAACTGAAATATTGAAACCTTAGATTTAAGGTAAAAACGCTTCAAATATAAGCTAAGACTTATTTTGAGGATTTGGCGACTTTGGTTTAAGGTTTTTTAGAATTAAGAAAACATTATTTACTTTGAAGTATACGTTATAATTTGGATTTTTAAACTGGCATTTGCTTGTACGTGAGTACCTTTATTAATAAACCGCGAAAAGAGAATGAAAATTTGATAAATGAAATTTTTATCCTAATTTTAATTTTATTGGTCCTAGATTTAAAGCCAGATAAGTCGCTAAAAAATGTCTTTATTTTAAAGAAGCCGCTTTTTTGGCTCGGAATCAATACCAAAGTCCTTAAGGGGAGATCAAAATCTTTGGATCCAAGTAAACTTTTTTTTTGAGTGGAGGTGCAAAATCAACATATCTGCTCACACGCAAAAAAATTATTCTTTCCTCCCAAACGAAATTTTAGACAAACAAAGTGAAATCGTTTATTTAAAAAATCAAATTAAATTTCTTTTTCAAGTTCAATTAGTATAAAATTCAGGAAAAATATTCAGTTAGGCTTTCGCTTTTCCAAATCCGAATTGCCGGGCCTCACGCATGACACCTGCCATCAGATTTTGTACAGCCACCTTGTCCACCTTCCTCGCCGCAGAAAGCCAGTTTGCCTTGAACTGCTGCTCGTCCTTAGCAGTTTTTTTGGTCTTCTTTAGGTTCCGCTTGACAATAGCCCAGTATTTCTCAATTGGGCGGAGCTCTGGCGTGTTGGGAGGGTTCTTGTCCTTGGGAACCACCTGCACGTTGTTGGCGGCGTACCATGGCCTTTTTACCGTAATGGCAAGATGCCAATTCCGGCCAAAACAGTACGGAACAACCGTGTTTCTTCAGGAAAGGCAGCAGACGTTTATTCAAACACTCTTTCACGTAAATTTCTTGGTTGACAGTCCCGGAAGCTATGAAAATGCTGCTTTTCAAGCCACAGGTACAGATGGCTTGCCAAACCAGATATTTCTTTGCGAACTTTGACAGTTTTATGTGCTTGAAAATATCTGCTACCTTTCCCCTCCCTTTTGCCGTATAAAACTCCTGTCCCGGAAGCTGCTTGTAGTCGGCTTTGACGTAGGTTTCGTCGTCCATTACCACGTCCATGATTCGCTGCTCTTCTTGCTTGGGCGGCATTTTGACAACTGAAGAGTGAATTCCAAAATCAAAATAGGAGCAACATTCTACACACACACACCTTCAAAATGAGGGATGTTCACCTTTTTTTAATTCAAAATTGAAAGAAATACGTCAAGTTTATATTGACCAAATTTTGACCGTATCACTCTTTAAGTTATATTTATATAGCATAGCTTGCGGCGCCCACGAACCGAATAAACAAAGTTTATTTAACAGAAACAAACATTTAGTTTGGCACCGTGGAGCAGTGGATGCTACGTCCGACTTGCATGCCAAGGGTCGTGGGTTCGATCCCTGCTTCGACCAAAGTTTTTTTTTTGTTTTTTTTTTTTTTACATATATTCGAGATATGTTGGGAAGATTCCGAAAAAATGTTCAACATTACATTGTAGTATATTAAATTTTGAACTGTAAAATGTGTCTTATTAAAGACCTAAAGTCAGAAAAGAACAGTGTTTGATATAAACGAAATGGACTGTGTTGTTGTTTCAAAAATAACTTTTTTTATTGAAAAATAAAAATTTTGTAACAAACGAATTTTTTTGGTGATAAAAGTTTAAAATTTTCGAAGCAATTCAAAAACCTCTAACAAAAGAAAAACGTTTTCGGTACACGTTTTCCAAACGTTTTTTTCTTTGCGTGCAGATTGTGACAAAACTCGCATAAGACATCTTCTATGTTAAGCAAAATTCGCATTCGTATTTTAAGGACATGAAATCTTTGGCCTCACGGCAATATTTTTTTCAGTGCACATAGATAAAATTATTTACAATACATTGCAGCAATAATTTGTTTTAAGAATTATTAGAACCCATCGTCTTTAGACTTCTTTCAAAATCTATCAATGTGTGTTATTGTTCTATTTTGTTGATGACTATTAAAGTTTCTTCAAAATAATTCCCCCATGACTATCTCTGATATGAGAAAATTAAAGGGGTAAACAGGACAAGAAATTCTGCGAATGTACACTCAATGCATGAATCATTTCGTTAATATTTCTTTAGTTTTTGGTTTCCAAACAAAATTCGAATCATGGCATATTGGATTCAAATTAGATGACCTAAAATGCGGCAGGTGTTTTTTTTTCTAAAGTCAATAGCGGATCATAATCACAAGATCATTTTTCTCAAACGAGCATCTTTTAGGGTACACAGAACAACAAAAAATGACTCGAAGAGCACATGCCAATCTATAAGGATTGTGATCGACCCTTGGACCTTTGGTCGCATATGCATTTGTGAGAAGATGAAAAATTGTGCTCTCAAAGAAACTGCAATGAAACGGTTTTATCTTCTGTTCAAGTCCTTTGAATTTTACACACACACACGCACACATTTCGATTGCAGAACAATTATCCCTCCAAGGACCTGTTCAGCGTATAAACAAACATCACAGATCAATGGTAGGAGATAAATTCAAGGCACACGACAACAATGCACAACGACCCCATTCCATTGATGCAATGATGAAACACTCCACATCGGCAAAGGCGCAATAAGACAGATAGCCACATGCTCCTGAAACGGAGTCAACGATTAAACGAGGGCAATAAAAAGTAACAGTTCACCTAAATAACAGTCAGCACCAAAGAAACCATTGCAAGGGAGTGCACAAGATGCATCTGCACATCACCATTTATCTCGAGTAGGGAGCCAACAAAGTTTGCAAATCCTCTTGGGGGCATCATGGTCCTTAGGCTATAGGCGAAGAAGATCAATGGTGTAAGCTGCACAACCAGAGATCTCCGGCAAAGGCACGAGTCAAAGTCATCAATTTTGAAAATAACAATTCATTAAAATGCTATTTCTTTTTTTCTGGTGTATGTTGATTAAGATTAAAGATGTTCGGCGAAATGCTCAGTGGAGACCAACCTACAAAGGTACTCATGGTAAGTGTCATCCTAAAGTGTTCATCCAAATAATTCTTTAATGGAAATTGCTTCAATCACTGAACCAATTATATGAATCAATGATATTATTAAACATAAAAAATGTAATGGATTAAAACATTAATTTATTTTTGGACAATTTTGAATTAAATATAGATTGAACTTCATAGGCCGTGTCCTTGAATCGGCATCAATGTCATAATCCTAGCTTGAATTTCAAAATATTTGGATACAAGTAAACTTTTTTAGGTACACGTAGTGGTTTAGGCTGAACTGGAAACATGGGATGGTTGAAAAATATAATTTTCTTTTCTGCAGAATAAGAAACTATAACAGCATCTCTAATATTCCCAAATAGATACATATGCCACATGTCACAGTCATAACCTGATAATGAACCTATGCTAGGACATCTCAGACACAATGCATTCATGGGCCCTGAAAAGGGCATCCGTAGCACGTGCTATTTTTATTTCTTTGTTGTTTATTTTTAATTGGGATACCTGGAACAGGATGTTGAACTGCATTTGGGGTAGGGATAAACAAGTGCATCAACTGTATCACATGTTGCTACTTGCTTCATACTCTTGGTTTGGTTGTAACAGTTGTTATTGGGAATGTTTCATTAATTCTGGCGCGAAATATTACTTCTTTCTTAATATTGGAAATATTTCAAAAATTTGCTGAAAACTAAAAGTGTTTTGATGTATGTAAATATGGGTAGTGTAAAATAGATTCTAACAGTTGTGACAAATTGATTCAAGCGTGCACTGAAAAAAAAGCATGCCCGGTTCCAAAGATTTTGTCTTTACTTTTAAAATTTTGGTATTGATTCCGAGCCAAAGAAGCGGAAAATACAAGTAATTTTATTTTAAATTTAGGTTTTGTGTTCTTGCTTCTAGGAAGAAAATTTTAATTTTTCAGCTTTTTTCTTCATATGCTATCAAAGTCCTTTAAAAACACGTCAACGACAACTTTATTTTCCAAATTCAGACTCGATTTCCAGTAGAAATTATTCTATATTTCAAGTAAAAATCGTCTGTATACACTCAAAAAAAGTTTACTTGGATCCAAAGATTTTAACCTTCCCTTAAAGATTTTGGTATTGATTCCGAGCCAAAGATGCGGCTTCTTTAAAATAAAAAAAATTTTTAGTGACCTATCTGGCTTTAAATCTAGGACCAACAAGTATATACGGCCGTAAGTTCGGCCAGGCCGAATCTTATGTACCCTCCACCATGGATTGCGTAGAAACTTCTACGAAAGACTGTCACCGGAGGTCAAATCTGGCGATCGGTTTATATGGGAGCTATATATAATTATGGACTGATAGGAACCAATTCCTGTATGGTTGTTGGATACCATATACTAACAACACGCATCAAATTTCAACCGAATGGGAAGAATTTCGCTCTTTCAAGGTGTTCCGGAGGTCAGATCTGGCGATCGGTTTATATGGGGCCTTTATATAATTATGGACCGATATCGACCAATTTTTGCATGGGTGTTTGAGGCCATATATTAACATCACGTACCAAATTTCAACTGAATCGATGAAGTTTGGTCTTTCAAGAGGCTCCGGAGGTCAAATCTGGTGATCGGTTTATATGAGGGCTATATATAATTATGGACCGATATGGACCAATTTTTGCATGGTCATTAGAGACCATATACTAACATCATGTACCAAATTTCAGACGGATTGGAAGAAATTTGTTTCTCTTAGAGGCTCTGGAAGCCAAATCGGGGGATCGGTTTATATGGGGGCTACATATAATTATGGAGCTATGTGGACCAATTTTTGCATGGTTGTTAGAGACCATATACTAACACCATGTACCAAATTTCAGCCGGATCGGATGAAATTTGCTTCTCTTAGAGGCTCCGCAAGCCAAATTTGTGGGTCCGTTTATATGGGAGCTATACGTAAAAGTGGACCGATATGGCCCATTTGCATTACCATATGACCTACATCAATAACAACTACTTGTGCCAAGTTTCAAGTCGATAGCTTGTTTTGTTCCTATGGTGGAGGGTATAAAAAAATATATTTTTGAGCCATTAACAAAGTCCATTTCGTTTATTACAAACACTGTTCTTTTCTGACTTTAAGTCTTTAATAAGACACATTTTACAGTTTCATAGTTAAAATTTAATATAGTAGTATGAAATGTTGAACACCTTTTCGGAATCTCCCGAACATATCTGGAATATATGTCAAAAAAAAAGAAAAATCTTTTTGTTGTCGATCGAAGTAGGGATCGAACCCAGGATCCTTGGTATGCAAGGCGGACGTACCAACCACTGCTCCACGGTACCCAACTAAATGTATGCTTCTGTTAAATAAAATTTGTTTAGTCGGCTCGTGGGCGCCGCAAACTATGCTATATAAATATAACTTATAACGATAATTGTCTATTGATGACAATAACAGCTACGTAGCCCAGTGGATAATATGTTCGATACAAACCGAGGACCAGTTCGATTCGCCGTCCAGGCGAAAGGTACAATTTAAAAAATTTATAAAATTGAATAATTTCTTCTACAGTCTTTGTATTACAGAACAAGTGAGTAAAGTAGAAAGTCGGGCGGGGCCGACTATATCATACTCTAAACCACCCCTACTGAATTAGTAAACATAAGCATTTGTGGGGTATCATTGGCATAGGTTTTGGAGATTTCCATATTTAAGAACATAAAGAGGGCTACATGTTTATGGGAGTCTTGTCACAATCTGAGCAGAAATGTCTAATATTAGGAGCTATAGTTTATTTTGCACCTAAAGAGTTAGTACACCACTAATATTGAATCCATTATTAAACAAGTAAGGAAAGTCTAAAGTCGGGCGGGGCCGACTATATTATACCCTGCACCACTTTGTAGATCTAAATTTTCGATACCATATCACATGCGTCAAATGTGTTGGGGGCTATATATAAAGGTTTGTCCCAAATACATACATTTAAATATCACTCGATCTGGACAGAATTTGATAGACTTCTACAAATCTATAGACTCAAAATTTAAGTCGGCTAATGCACTAGGGTGGAACACAATATTAGTAAAAAATATGTGAAACATTTAAATCTGAAGCAATTTTAAGGAAACTTCGCAAAAGTTTATTTAAGATTTATCGCTCGACATATATGCATTTGGCTGATATTTTGCAAGTTTTTCGAGACTCATAAAATATTCGGATGTACGGAATTTTAGGAAGATCGGTTGATATACACGCCAATTATGACCAGATCGGTGAAAAATATATATGGCAGCTATATCTAAATCTGAACCGATTTTTTCCAAAATCAATAGGGATCGTCTTTGAGCCGAAACAGGACCCTGTACCAAATTTTAGGACAATCGGACTAAAACTGCGAGCTGTACTTTGCACACAAAAATACATCAACAGACAGACAGACGGACAGACAGACAGACAGACAAACAGACAGACAGACAGACGGACATCGCTAAATCGACTCAGAATTTAATTCTAAGCCGATCCGTATACTAAAAGGTTGGTCTATGTTTACTCCTTCTTGGCGTTACATACAAATGCACAAACTTATTATACCCTGTACCACAGTAGTGGTGAAGGGTATAAAAAGAGGAAATCGGTCAATTACTTGTGGGTAATAAATCCAAATTTTTAAAAATCGGACAATATTACTATGTAAGAGCTACATGTAAGTCTAAATACGATCAGCTAGTACATCAAAATTTGAAATTTGAATAACATAGCTCAATAAATAAGAGTATTATGACCAAATATGACAAAATCGAGCGATGCATATATATGGGACCTATATCTAAATCTGAACCAATTTGTATAATATTTTGCAGATATTTGTGTAAAATTTGAGTACGATCAGTTAATAAATGAGGCCCCTATGATCAAAAATAAGGTAATATTTTTCAAAATCGGGCGCTACATACATATGGGAGCTATATCTAAATTTGAACAGATTTCGATGAAATTTTGCACATACAGTTAGAGCTATAGAAGATTACATTTATCCAACTTTGGTTTTAAGGCCAAATTTTGCAAAATCGGGCGATACATATATATGGGAGCTATATCTGAACCGAATTCGATGATTTTGCAGACTTAAAGGGTGATAAAAAAGTTTACTATGTGCAAAAATTGATGACGATCGGTTTGTAACAAAGCGCAACGTGACTCCATTTGTCGAAATCGGGCGATACATATATATGGTAGCTGTATCTAAATTTGATCCGATTTCTTCCAAATTCAATAGCGTTCGTCCTTGTGCCCAAAAAACACCCTGTACCAAATTTCATCCAAATCGGTTAATAATTGCGACCGGAATCCTGTGAACAACAAATACATGGACAGACGGACGGACACCAAGCGCTAGATCGGCTCTGAGTCGATCGGTATATCGTTAGCTTAATGTGTAAAGGTGCTAAGTCAACCTTTTACAAAAAAAAATTATTAAGATGCAGATCGACATATAAGTCAAAAATACATAGTTTACCAAAAAATATATTCCATATCTGTTTTTATCTCCGTTTGGTAATGATGTGTAAAAGTGCTAAGTCAGCACCTGTACACATGCTAAGTCAAATTTTACGTTGAGTAGGCTTTGCTAAAAAATTTTAATAGCAATTTTCTGTGTGCGATTTTGCGGAAAGTTTACTGTTGGAAACATTTATGATAACTACATTTACAATTTTTCGAAAATAGGGTTATTTCACAATTTATTAAGTGTTTTGTCTCTCCTATAAAATTTCAAAAACTTGACTTAGCACCTTTACACATTAAGCTAACGATATATTTTATGGGGTCCAAAATCAATATTTCTGGTAGGCACATTTTTTGGCCGATCAAAGTTATTATGACCACTATGTGGTTTAGGGTATAAAAAGGTGCTAAGAACTAAAAAACTTCGTGGAAATGAAAAAGATGTGAGGGAATGCAATTACCAACAAAATTTTTTTTTTTTTTTTTTTGAGTTAGACTTTACATCCTGGAAAAGAATAAACGTTTATCACAAAAAGTATATACGTTTCTTCCAAATAAATTTCCTTACAGCGAAAAACAAATGAGAAAAAATCTTTGTTTGTCTAAAATTTCGTTTGGAAGGAAAGAATTATGTTGTTTGCGTGTATGGAAGTTAATGCAGAATCTCTTGAGATTCAATAACGTTAATATTATGTGAGTTGCAAATTCAAATTCTGTTACAAATCGATTGATCAATTTTATATACTGTCCATTCTGTTCCAGAGTCAAAAAAGAAAGAAACATAATTAAGGTCGAAAATAGCATTTACTGCTTGTACGTTATTTTCAAAGGACCAATTTTTTTAGGTTTTCTCCCTCTTTTTTATCCTGCAGACAGGATGGGCACATTGAACCGCGGCACATGCCATTGACCGTTCATTCAACTGTTCTTGCCATCATCATTTATGTTTACGGGGTAACGGCGCCGGTTTCTGTTAGGGTTCATCTGCAATACCAAACGCCAACACCGCAACCATCAACAGAGACACAACACTCCACTGCATCTCGGGTAAAGATCACAACGGAGTTGTTTTTTTTTTCTCAAAATCGTCAGCTACTTTACGCAGGCGCAAAAGTCATGGTGTTGTGTTTAACTGCTTGGGGTTTAGGAGAGTGCAACATATGAGCGATGTAAAGTCGTAAATATTTTTCAACGAAGATAAAAAGATGCGTTTTTTTGTTCTCTTAGTTGTTATACTCAGCTGTTGTCAAGATGTTATTCCTGACAGGCTTATGGTGTTTGGATGTTTCGAATTTCACTTCGGCATAGGTCAGTGTTATCGTACATCTGCATGGAAGCGAATTAGAGTAGGTGGATCAGAAACAAAGGTGTAAAAATTAAAGCGTATGGTGTATCAATCATTCAATTTTCAACCAAAATTGCGGTAAATTTATATGAGATGACTAAGAGCTCTTTACGAAATCCTTGTTTGAAATGTCAAAATTATAAAAATCCCAGCGAAAAGTTTGAATGATCCTCTTAAATCATGATATATGAAGAATATTGATATAATAAGAAATAGCATTAAATTTAAAATTTCTTGAAATTTATTTATTATCAAATAAAACACAAAATGAAATGATAACAAACCATTTTTTTTAATTTGCTTGTAAGTAAAGAAAACTCGAATGATCTAATATTTTAAAATAATTTTAATTAAACATTCGAACAAAAGATCGATTACCAAACAAACAAGAACTGAATGTTTAAAATCTTTGCAAAAAAAAAAAAAACTCCGTAACGTCGTATTTTTATACCCTCCACCATACACGCTCACAAAAAATCGCTTCTGTAACATATACTCCCAAACATATTTTGCTTCAAGCATATACATTTTTGGGTATTGCCCAAACATTTATATGTTTGATCTCTTCCAATATATAATATGTTTGAAAGCATATTGGTCTAAACAATATATGTTTGGGTAGTCTAAGTTCCAAACATTTTATATTTTTGCATCCAAATTCAATAATGTTGTCTTCCAAAAAACAATATGTTATTATGTGAACATATAATATGTTTGGAAGCATTTTGCACCCAAAAATATTATATGCTTAAAAAAAATTCTCCCAAACAATATTGTGCTCAAAATTTTATTTATTTATTTATATATTTACAATCACAATGAATTATGAAAATAAACAGGTAATATAGGTGCTAACCAAAGACAATTAAAGAAGAAGACATGAATTGGGCATGTTGTTATTCTTTTTTCTCAAGAACCAGAGATTAGCCCCATACATGTTCGTTGAGAAGTTGCAACTTTTTTTCGGTTTCTCTTTTCATTTTGCATTCGTAACAAAACCTAATTCTCTTATTTTAGCAATTTTTTTAACTTTTAAAAGAACAAAAACACTTCATGAAACATTTAATTAATAATTTAGTGCAAACGACACAGAAATTGGCAGGAACTTTTGAGAAAATAGCAAAATAAAAATTGTCGGTATCAAACCAGTAAGTTCGAAGCGCTTTTCCTACAAGTATGGGGCTAATCTCTGGTTCTTAGCACTAACACTATCAAAGCCCAATTCATGTCTTCTTCTTTAATTGTCTTTGGTGCTAACAACATAGGTTTTCGACCTGAATGCTCAAAATTTTGTTTCTGCCCAATTGTATATTCCCCCACATCTTTCTCACTTCCACGAGATTTTTTAGTTCTTAGCACCTTTTTCTGTAATACAAACATTGTAGAAGAAATTATTCAATTGTATGATTTTTTTATTTTAATTTTACCTTTTGCCGGACGGGGATTCGAACAGCGGACCACACAGTTTGTAAGGATCAAAGAAGTAGCTGATCAATTGCCCAAGGAAAAATAAAATGTTAATTTTGTAATAACAAGCAACAACCACCAACTTAATTCAATATCGCTCCCTGTTAAATAGCGCTCCAAGCTACTAAACACATATATGTTTATAGGCTATTTCTAAATTAATATATGTTTGCATCCAAGCATATTATATTTACAAACATTTTATGTCCCAAACATAATATGTTCTAACATATTAACATATATGTCCCAAATATGTTATGCTAGTTTATGAACATTATATGCTTGCACTCAAAAATATTGTGTTTAAAAATTTGTGTTCCAAACATATAATGTTTATAGCCAAACATATGAAAAACAGTCTTTTTCATCCGTGTAGGATGGGGGGTATATTAAATTTGTCATTCCGTTTGTAACACATCGAAATATTGATCTAAGACCCCATAAAGTATATATATTCTGGGTCGTGGTGAAATTCTGAGTCGATCTGAGCATGTACATCCGTCCGTCCGTCTGTTGAAATCACGCTAACTTCACCCTCAAAAAAAAATCGCTTCTGTAACATATACTCCCAAACATATTTTGCTTCAAGCATATAAATTTTTGGGTATTGCCCAAACATTTATATGTTTGATTTCTTCCAATATATAATATGTTTAAAAGCATATTGGTCTAAACAATATAATATGTTTGGGTAGTCTAAGTTCCAAACATTTTGTATTTTTCCATCCAAATTCAATAATGTTGTCTTCCAAAAAACTATATGTTCTTATGTGAACATATAATATGTTTGGAAACATTTAGAAGAATTTTCTCCCAAAGAAGATTGTGCTCATTTTTTTTCTGCCTAATTGTATATTCCCTCACATTTTTCTCACTTCCACGAGTTTTTTAGTTTTTAGCACCTTTTTCTGTAATACAAACATTTTAGAAGAAATTATTATATTTTATATATTTTTTTTTAATTTTACCTTTTACCGGACGGGGATTCGAACAGCGGACCACACAGTTTGTAAGCCAGCACACTAACCACTGGCCTACGTAGCTGTTATGGTCATCAAGAGATAATTATCGTTATAAGTTATATTTATATAGCATAGCTTGCGGCGCCCACGAGTCGATGCAAACATAACATTGTTTAACAACATAACATTGTTAAACATACATTTGTTGGCAGCGTGGAGCAGTGGTTGGTCGTCCGCCTTGCGTGACAGGGGACCTGGGTTCGATCCCTGCTTCGACCAACACCATTTTTTTATTTTTTTTTTTAATATATTTTTTTACATATATTCCAGATACGTTCGGAAGTTCCCGAAAAGGTGTTCAGCATTACATACTATTATATTAAATTTTTACTACGAAATTGTAAAGTGTGTTTTATAAAAGACTTAAAGTCAGAAAAGAAAAGTGCTTGATATAAACGAAATGGACTGAGTTCAAATCAAATATTATTTTTTTATTGCAACAATAACAAATGAACGTGAAGTCGAGTGTATATAAATATTTTTCCATCGAATCCTAAGGTTAACGATAACCATTCAAAAGCACATTATATTTAAACACAGCACATTATATTTAGCATGTAACACCATTAATTTAGAAATACAAATAAATATGAATTTTTATTAACGAATAATTTTGTATTTAATTTAATTCTTAAGGCCTGTATAAATTGGTATTATCGCGTTAAAATGGCCATGTTTACCCTTTTACTTTTCTTTAATAATTTCTTTTAAAGAAAATAAACTTATTCAATTGTTGCTTTGGATCTTTCTCCAGCATGTTACAATACAATTTACCGGAAAAAGTTGTAATGTTATTCTGGTTTTGCCGCTAAAATAAGAAATAATTTTAGCGGCAAAACTCGAACTCAATGCTCGCTTTTATTTTCGAAAAAAATCCGTCACCTCCTCTTGGACTACTCATTAATAAAGAGGAACTAATCTTTGTTTTTATAGATCTTCAAAGGTCGATACTTTCAATGAAGTCGTGTTGTTGTTATAATTAAGTGATTTGGCTTAAAAATGTGTATCATAACATGAAAGATAAAATGTCTGAGGTAAGGTCAACGTGACTTTAATAATTCAGAAAATTCTTTAAAATTAATGAAACTGTCTTTAAATTTGTTGCAATTTTGCATCTTGACTACAAGGCAAAAATCATTCAAAAATAGGATATGTTTTTCAATACTTTATTTTAAAGACATTTTTTACTTGAAACATAGCATAATTTCTACTGGAAGTCTTGTTTTTAACGGACATTTTATAGCATATGAAAAAAAGCACAAAACCCCATTTAAAAGAGAATTGTGTCTTAAAAGCATCCTTACTTGTATTCTCCGCTTCTTTGGTTGGAATCAAATCAAAATTGTTAAAGTGGAGACACAATCTTTGGAACCGGACATGCTTTTTGTTCAGTGTATAGTGCCCTTTCGTTAGTTTTTATGAAGATCCCTTTAATTACCTTTGTTTGAATATTTTGACTTACTCGTCCTACGTTCCGATTTGTTTTGACGAAACAAAAAAATTGTGCCCGTAATGCGAAAATGATAAACAAAACTCATGCTCTTTTTTCAAATATATTTTATCTTGGTTCCGAATGAATTTTCTCTCCGAATACTCATTTTAATATTTTACTTAAGCATATACAATTTTTGGCGAAGTCTTATATCACAACATATATATGTTTACTCATAATATGTAAATTTATACTTTATATTCACACATAGTATTTTTCCTATATTTAATGAAATTTTCTTTGTGTATATATATTTGTAATGCGCCAATTGGTTACTTTCATTATTTTACTTCCAGCATACACTTTGTCTCTCTTTGTAAACACATACATGTTTATGGGCTATTTCTAAATTAATATATGTTTGCATCCAAGCATATTATATTTACAAACATTTTATGTCCCAAACATAATATGTTCTAACATAATAACATATATGTCCCAAACATATTATGCTAGTTTATGAACATTATATGTTTGCACTCAAAAATATTGTGTTTAAAATTTTGAATTCCAAACATATAATGTTTATACCCAAACATATGAAAAACAGTCTTTTTCGTCCGTGTTCCGAACAAAACAAGCTATCGACTTGAAACTTGGCACAAGTAGTTGTTATTGATGTAGGTCGGATGGTATTGCAAATGGGTCATATCGGTCCACTTTTACATATAGCCCCCATATAAACGGACCCCCAAATTTGGCTTGCGAGGCCTCTAAGAGAAGCAAATTTCATCCGATCCGGTTGAAATTTAGTACATGGTGTTAGTATATGGTCTCTAACAACCATGCAAAAATTGGTCCACATCGGCCCATAATTATGTATAGCCCCCATCAAGGTCGTATTCAGGGGGGGGTGAGGGGGATCAAACCCCCCCCCGAAATGAATGAATATTTTTATATAAATAAATATATATTTTTAGCTGCATAGAAAAATCTTATCGAAGATGTTGAAGAAAAGCTGGAGGTTTTATTTTGAAAAACGCTTACCTATAAAACTTGCACAAATCATAGAATACTAGTTGAAAAGCCCGTCAAACGACGGTCGAAAAAAACAAATTGTTTTTCTTCTCGCACCACAAATTTCATTTTTGGAAAATGTATTTCTGCTTTTTATGTGTGTTTGTTGTTCTTTTTGTGAACATGACTCGCTTTGTTTGGCCATAGCATCAACAACGAAACAGCCAAACACACATGTGTAAATGAAATGGCGCAAAACCTGCGAAAAGAACCTGCCTAATTCAGCGATGGAAGCACTTGGAGAGTGCAATAAAGAGATATTTCCAAACGTGCATATTCTTTTAACAATTTTGGTCACTTTGCCAGTTACTCATGGATGGAAAATACAATTTTTAAGAAAGTACAAAAAAGGTATTTTTTTGAGCGGAAAGGTACTTTTTGCTAAATTTCAACAAAAATTTCACTGGAAGATTATTGTCAAGAGACTAAATTTTAAAGAAAATAAAATTTGGACAAAATTTTCTATATAAATAAAATTTTGCAAAAATTTTCTATAGAAATAAAATTTTGCAAAAAAATCTGTAGAAAAAAATGTTGCAAATTTTTTTCTATAGAAATTAAATTTTTACAAAATTTTCAATTGAAATAAAATTTTGACAAAATTTTCTATAAAAATAAAATTTTGCAAAAATTCTATATAGAAATAAAATTTTGACAACATTTTCTACCGAAATAAAAAATCGACAGTATAGAATCGCATTCTTTTTTCGACTAAAACATTCTTGAGGTTCAATAAAATCCTGTTTTTGACTATATCTTTTACAAAATCAAGATTTTCTTCCCACATGAACATGTCTGGTTTGCCATATTTGTAAAAGACTATTAGCAAATAAGGTTGATAAAGACTTTCTCAAAATATTAAAATATTTTGTCAAAGCTATTGTATCATAAATCTGACATCGACTCAAAAATGTCTACACAAAAGGTACTAAATCATTGGCGGGGGTACTACGGTACTGACCAGGGTGAAAAAGTATTGAAAAAAGTACTATAGTACTGCATTTTCCATCCCTGCAGTTACTACGTGCTCATCCGAACGTTCATTTTCAACAATGAAGAGATTAAAGACGTATCTTAGAAATTCGACTAGCGAGAGTAGACTCAATGGATTGGCATTAATGTCGGTTCATCGCCGAATAAATGTGCCGACTGAAGAAGTCATTGTTTTATTTGCTGCCCAAAAAGCCCGTCGGCTCAATTTAATATTATAAAACAATTAAGGAAAGTCTAAAGTCGGGCGGGGCCGACTATATTATACCCTGAACCACTTTGTAGATCTAAATTTTCGATACCATATCACATCCGTCAAATGTGTTGGGGGCTATATATAAAGGTTTGTCCCAAATACATACATTTAAATATCACTCGATCTGGACAGAATTTGATAGACTTCAACAAAATCTATAGACTCAAAATTTAAGTCGGCTAATGCACTAGGGTGGAACACAATGTTAGTAAACAAATATGGGAAACGTTTAAATCTGAAGGAATTTTAAGGAAACTTCGAAAAAGTTTATTTATGATTTATCGCTCGATATATATGTATTAGAAGTTTAGGAAAATTAGAGTCATTTTTACAATTTTTCGACTAAGCTGTGGCGATTTTACAAGGAAAATGTCCATTTTTGTCGAAATCAGAAAAACATATATATGGGAGCTATATCTAAATCTGAACCGATTTCAACCAAATTTGGCACGCATAGCTACAATGCTAATTCTACTCCCTGTGCAAAATTTCAACTAAATCGGAGCAAAAAATTGGCCTCTGTGGTCATATGAGTGTAAATCGGGCGAACGATATATATGGGAGATATATCTAAATCTGAACCGATTTCAATTTGGCACACTAGACTACACTGCTAATTGAACTCGTAGTGCAAAATTTCAACCAAATTGGGGTAAAACTCTGGCTTCTGGGACCGTACTAGTCCATATCGGGCGAAAAAAACACATACATGTGCCAAATTTGAAGTCGATTGGACTAAAACTGCGACCTAGACTTTGATTACAAAAATGTGTTCACGGACAGGCGGACATGGCTATATCGACTCAGGAGCCCAGGAATTGGTTCCTATCACTCCATAATTATATATAGCTCCCATATAAACCGATCGCCAGATTTGACCTCCGGTGACAGTCTTTCGTAGAAGTTTCTACGCAATCCATGGTGGAGGGTACATAAGATTCGGCCTGGCCGAACTTACGGCCGTATTTACTTGTTATGTTATACAATTTTTTTTGGTAATAAAATTTTAAAATTTTCGAAGAATTTCAAAAAACTCTGACAAAAGAAAAACTTTTTCGGTACACGTTTTCCAAATGTTTTGTTTTTCTTTGCGTGTATGCAAAATTTTAACAATAAGCCAAAAGTCGAGACTTTAAAGACAACAATTTTTTAAGGGGACAACTTTTCATTAATTGTTAAAGTCGAAAGTCGACTTTATTTAGAATTTGGAAAATGTCTAAAAATCGACTATGATTTTTTCCAAATTTTGAAATTGTTGAAAATTCCATTTTTAGATTCCGATTACAATCCCTGTCTTTGATTAAATAAGGTTAAAGTGGCATATTAGGTTAGGTTAGGTTAGGTGGCAGCCCGATGTATCAGGCTCACTTAGACTATTCAGTCCATTGTGAACCACATTGGTGAACTTCTCTCTTATCACTGAGTGCTGCCCGATTCCTTGTGTATGCAAGGCGGGCATGCTAACCATTGCACCACGGTGGCTCCCGTGGCATATTGATCTAATATGAAAGGTTAGGAAATCTTAATTTTAGGGAACAAAATTTTCCTAATAATATTAAGAAGACATTTCCTTCAAAAAAGATTTTTTAATGAAAAGAAATTTCGCAATCATTGTTTTAAATTGTTTTTCCATTGAGTTTAAACTAATGAGTATTGAAATTTTTGTTCCTCAGTTAAGATCGTATGTCTTTGAAGAAAGACACATTTTTCTTAATGAAAAGAAAAACATTTAATGAAAGAAAAAACATTTCGTTTGTAAAACGCTCTTGTGGCGTTTTCTGCCGCAATAGACTAAAAAAATACTTGAATTTACATATGCTGCTTCATTAAAATAATGCCAGGCTAGCTTTAAATATTGGCTCTATAAATTTCAAATTAAGATATAAATTTTATTTAGCGAATTTTCGTTCTCTGTTTGCGATAGAACAACAAAGGTATTCATGTTAAAATGAATGTAAGCTAACATTTATTTGAACATGAATACATGAATCCAAATTATAACAGACATTTTAAATAAACAAAAATGTTTCTGAATTTAAAAAAACTTTAAAACAAAGATGCAAAATCCTCCAAATGAGTATTAGCCTATTTTTGAAGGTTATTCATCTTTTATTCTATGATTCAATATCTCAGTTATTTTAAAGATTATTTCTTTAACCCCCATTTTTATCAAGCTCCGTTAGTGATATGTTAGCTAACGAATTTTTAAACCGTACTATGGACATATTTTGTGATATTTTGCAAAATAAATCATTTTTAAATATTTGATCTCAAATATTTTCAAAAAATCGCAATTTTTTTACAAAATTGACGAAATATGTAGACGACTAGTTTGGAATTATAAAGAAAAAAAAAAGAAACAAACAACACCATCAACGCTCTAAATTCATACAACAGGCTAATTAAATTTACGACGGAAGAGGAAACTGACAACAAACTGGCATACTTGGACACGATAGCAAGAAGGAAAGAAGATAGGATTCTTCTTGATTGGTACCAAAAAGACACAGCTTCTGGCCGATTGATCAATTTTTATTCCAAACATGCAAAGTCAATGATAATAAACACCGCGAACAATTTCATACATAGAGTTTTGACAATAAGTGACAAGATATATCATCAACAAAATAAGCAAAAGATACGGGACATTTTACTAATGAATGACTTCCCAAAGAAGACGATAAATTATTATTACAACGTGCAGAGAAGCCGAAAAAGGAGAATATCAATAAGGAGCCAAAAATATATAAATCTGCCACTTTCATTCCTGGTTTCTCTGAAAGATTCAAAAACTCTGAAATGTAGGACAAGGACATGATACAACTCGCTTTCAGAACAAAGAATACAATGGACCAAATGCATGGCAAGACAAAATCAAAAGATAAAAAAGAGGACAAGTCAATTTTAGTGTACCAAATAAAATGTAATGGAGACGGGTCGTACATATGCCAAAAGGCATATGTCGGTACGACAGGAACAAAATTAAAGACTAGAATTTCATCCCACAAATCTGACCACAAAAGCTAGAGACAAGCCATTGAAACAAAACAGTGTTGCCAACTCCCCAAGGCCAAAAAGCACCAAAAATATATTACACCTTCCACCACAAAATCGAAAATTACATGCTCTACTAAAAAAAAGAAGAAACAACTTCCGAAGATGTATTATAGAACTTTTGTGAATTGAATTTTAAGAAGGTAAGATGGGTATTAAGATCGAGTTTAGACGCTAAAATAGTAATTTTTTCACAACTACTTTTCTTTAATAAATCATTTTAAGGAATACAAACTTTGTGAAAATTTGTTTTTGGCTATTCTCCGTCAAGTTATAATAAAATTTGCAGCAAATATGCATAATTTTATGCCCTTTTTACTGATATGGTTTTCACTTTAGCGGCAAAACTCCTCAAACTTAGTACTCACCATTAGGAACCGCTATTCAAGTATACACCTTGATCAGTTTAAATGCTTTCGTCCAATTCATTTTGATCAGTGATGCTTTTCAACTTTCAAAATATTAATATATGGAAAGAGTCTATTGCTTATTTCAGTTGTGCGTGCTTTTGTGATTTTAATACAAACGTTTTTAATGACATCTTTACCAAATTCAAAAATTTGACACTCATCGCTCGAATTTCTTACAGAATACCCTAAATAACAATATTAATTAAAAAATAATCAATACCAACTTCATAACAATCAAATTCTATATTTGGCAATAAATTTGAGTTTCTTCGGCTCTTGAAAGTCTAATCAAAATTAAACTTAATACTGTTCGAAATAAAAAAAAACTTAATACTGTTCGAAATAAAAAAACACCAAAAGCACTAAATGAAAATGCCAGAAAGCACCAAGTTGGTGCTTTTTTTGAAAAGGCACCAAAAAGGCAATTTGGTGCTTTTTAGACATCAAAAAGCACTAAATTTGGTGCTAAAAGCACCAAATTGGCAACACTGAAACAAAAGACGGCACACGCTAGATCCCCGTCGAGGACTAACGATGTTAGTCGAAATATTGGATAATAAATTTAATAAGTAATCAAATATCGTAAAAATGATTTTTTTTTATTAAAAGGACATCAAGCCGAAATAATAATAAAATAAATTTGAACAACAAGTCAACAAAACTAAGGACATGGACTTAGCATTTTCATCGACAAAATTTAACATCTTTGAAACAAAAAAGTTAAAATTATCCATTAAAAATATGAAAAAAGTGATATATAAAAAAATGAATTAAAAGATAAAGAACATCTTTGGAAGGTCATATTTGGAAGGGCTTTTAAAGTTGTGTCTTTAGAACAACATCCACATTTTTTTTTGCTGGCCAGTTAAACTCTACTCAGAAAAGCAGTAAACTGTTTTATAACAAGAATGAACTACGTCGTAAGAAAATTTAACTAAATTATACTCCACATTTTGATATTTTCACAATGCGTTGTTTAACCAGGAAAATGTAATGCCCTGATGCATTTTTCAACAACTCATGAAATTACACCCACTCATAGAAGAAAAAATTAACTTAAAGTAGAGAAAAAAATCATTGGCGACAAATAATGACCATTTTAACCATACTGTAGTTCATTTTTACTAATTTAGGGAAACGTGCAAAAATATTATTTTGTTTTAGTTCATATTGAACTTATATGCACGGCCATTTTATACCAAATCCCTTGAAAATGTCGACTAACTAAAAATTGTTTTCATTTACATCAATGCGATAGGCCGTATTAGCTAAAGGAAGAATATAAAAAAAAACATAAAATTGTTTTATTTTAAAGAAATCGGCCCTTAATGTTGTGTAAATTGCGTATCTCAAAATGTAATAATAATTGTGTATTATATTTTTGTACTATATTTTTCCTGTGTACTTGATGAAAAACGTTACCATGGCTATAACACGCTTTTGATTGTACAAAAAAAAAAATTTGATTGAGTGATCCAATTATATTTTTATGTGAAATTTCTTCAATCCCAGAAATGATAGTATTAATTAAAAAATTAATTGAAGGTCAAAATTAATTAAAAAATTAATTGATACTATTAAATTTTGTGATTGTTTTTTGTCTCAATTAAAAAATTTGTTGAATCAAATAAATTGTTAATTGAATATTTTTAAAACTCAATTAAAATTTTAATTGGAAAAATTTTCGTGAAATTTTGTTCTGTGTAGGAATCTAAACTCCATGATTTAAGCGTTTGATACAATTTACTGTGTTACTTAGGAATCCGTTTGGGCAACTCATCGATTGGCTGACTGACAGATGTTTTCTTGCTCTTAGTTCGTAGCACTCGCCATCCATGTTTCTCTTCGATATCCTTGTGATGATACAGACAGACGTAAATTACGCAATGATTTAAGGTTTGAGGGAAAACAAAGGCAGTCGTCTTTAGAGTGTCTTTGTGATAAGGGAGTGGGCACACTGCCATGGCAAGCTCTGAGCAAGGGTGGCTAACAACGAAGTTGTAGGTGTGCCCATATTTGTTCTTAATTGTCTGTGGCAGAGTGCTGAATCCCCATCCTTTTTTTAAGATAGCTCTAACATTCACATCTTTCTTTTTTGTTAATCACCAAAAGGTGTTGAAAACCTAAAGGTCATTAAATGATGGGTTTTTATTATTTGATGCAGTTTTGCTTTTGACGAACCATTAGGATCTTTTCTAATTGCATGTTTAGCTTTGATCAACATCTGGACCATATTTCAATAATCATGCATGAAATGTGAATGAGTGAGTGTGAAATTCAGTGTTGCCAACTCCCCAAGGCCAAAAAGCACCAAAAATATATTATAAATTCTAACTTACCACCTTCCACCACAAAATCGAAAATTAAATGCTCTACTAAACAAAAAAAAAAAAAAAAAAAAAAAAAAAAAAACTTCCCAAGATGTATTATAGAACTTTTGTGAATTGAATTTTAAGAAGTTAAGGTGGGTATTAAGATTGAGTCATCCACAATCGAATTACTTGGGTTGTGGTATCCTAAATCGTTTTCAAATTTGTGAGTTAGCCCATACGTGGTATATATTAGACAAAAAGGTATGTGTAGGAAAGTCTACAAATAATTACGAATCGATATGGACTTTTGCACGGTACGTAGAGAGCCAGAATTGAAATATGGGGGTCGCTTATATGGGGGCTATATACAATTATGAACTCGATATGGACCAATTTTTGTGTGATTGGGGATCGATTTATATAACTATATATAACTATAGACCGATATGGACCTAGTTAGGCATGGTTGTTAACGACCACATACTAGCACAATGTACCAAATTTCAACTCACTCGGATGATATTTGCCCCTCCAAGAAGCTTCAAGACCAAATCTTGCGATCGGTTTATATGGGGCTATATATGATTATGGACTGATATGGACCACTTTTGGCATGGTTGTGAGAGACCATATACACACAAAAATATTTTTTTCTGATTCAATCACGAAATTAATTGATCTAATTAATTTTTAATTGAAATGTCTTCAATCACAGAAATGATAGTATCAATTAAAAAATTAATTGAAAGTCAATTAAAAAGTTAATTGATCCAATTAAAAAATTAATTGATATTATTATTTTTGTGATTGATTTTTGTTTTAATTAAAAAATTTGTTGAATCAATTAAATTTTTAATTGAATATTTTTTTAAACTCAATTAAAATTTTAATTGGAAAATTTTTCGTGAAATTTTTTTGTGTGTACTAACACCATGTACCAAATTTCAGTCCGATCGGATGAAATTATCTTCTCTTAGAGGCCTCGCAAGCCAAATCGGGGGATCGGTTTACATGGGGGCTATATATAATTATGGACCGATGTGGACCAATTTTTGCATGGTTGTTAAATACCATATACTAATATTACGTACCAAATTTGAGCCGGATCGGATGAATATTGCTTCTCTTAGAGGCTCCGAAAGCCAAATTGGGGGATCGGTTTATACACCCAGAAAAAAAGGGGCTCTAATGCCAACTGAACTTTATTTTAGTTCATGAAGATTAGTTGATTTTAGTTAAATTTTGCACAATATGAGTAAATGTTCCTTATTTGAATAATTCCTTGCTAACTTTAATGATGTGAACTAAAAACAAGAACAAAAGTTGTATACAAATATAGTGCACAATTTTACTAAAAAATAAATTAGTTCATATTTTCCTAAAATGGCAGAAGTTTGCTTACATTGAGTTCATAAGTCTCTCATATGAGTAAATTTTACTAAAATTGTACCTGTCTTGAACTTCGTACAGCGCTAAAGACGTTTTAACAATTTTTAAATCCAATTTTTTCCTTCAACATATGAAATTTTTTTACATACCAAAAAAAATTAATTATTTTTAATAAATTTTCTTCAATTTGACAAAAATTATAAACCTATTTGTAACATGTTGCAATTAGAAAACTATTTTAGTTAAAATTTTCTAAAATAAACCTACATTTTCTTGCATGGTGGGTTCACTTTTTTTTTTTTGGTGTATGAGGGCTATATATAATTATGGACCGATGTGGACCAATGTTTGCATGGTTGTTAGAGACCATATACTAACACCATGTACCAAATTTCAGCCGAATCGGATGAAATTTGCTTCTCGTAGAGGATCTGCAAGCCAAATTTGTGGGTCCGTTTATATGGGGGCTATACGTAAAAGTGGACCGATGGCCCATTTGCAATACCATCCGACCTACATCAATAACAACTACTTGTGCCAAGTTTCAAGTCGATAGCTTGTTTCGTTCGGAAGTTAGCGTGATTTCAACAGACGGACGGACGGACATGCTCAGATCGACTCAGAATTTCACCACGACCCAGAATATATATTCTTTATGGGGTCTTAGAGCAATATTTTGATGTGTTACAAACGGAATGACAAAGTTAATATACCCCCATCCTATGGTGGAGGGTATAATAATCAATACCAACTTCATAACAATCAAATTCTATATTTGGCAATAAATTTGAGTTTCTTCGGCTCTTGAAAGTCTAATCAAAATTTTTGTATTAATTAATAATAATAATTAATAATACTGTTCAAAATAAAAAAAGCACCAAAAGCACTAAATGAAAATGCCAGAAAGCACCAAGTTGGTGCTTTTTTTGAAAAGGCACCAAAAAGGTGGTGGTGCTTTTTAGAAATCGAAAAGCACTAAATTTGGTGCTTTTTAGAAATCGAAAAGCACTAAATTTGGTGCTAAAAGCACCTAATTGGCAACACTGGTGAAATTATTTCAATTTACCGGTTTACTTAATCAATTGCCTGATAAGTCTCTCGATGGATTAATACATTGTGGGGCATTGCTATTACTAAAATCTATAGCAAACACTTGGATCATGCAACAAGTAAGTTTGCAAAATTGCCTATTTTGGGTTGAGAAGAACTTGAACAATAGTGAACTAAAATGATCGATAAACAGATTAAATTGTATGTGTTCCACAGGAAACTAGCAAAAAAAAAAATAGAAAAAAATGTTATAACAGAAAACCTGCCCTAATTTCAGTATGTTTTTTTTTTTGAAATTCCAAATTGCGGAGTCTACAAATTTTAATCTAAAACATACGTAGACGGACGAAACAGATTGTTTTTCATATGTTTGGTTATAAAATTATATGTTTGGAACTCAAATTTTTTAACACATCATTTTTAAGTGCAAGCATATAATGTTCATAAACTAGCATAACTTGTTTGGGACATATATGTTAATATGGTAGAACATATAATGTTTGGGACATACAATTTTTGTAAATATAATATGCTTGGATGCAAACATATATTAATTTTGAAATAGCCTATAAACATATATGTGTTTAGAAAGAGAGACCTAGAGAGTAGCTACAAGTAAAGGAATGGACGTAACCAATTGGCGCCTTAAAAATATATATATACAAAGAAAATTTCATTAATTTTCTTTTCTACCAATATATGCCCAAGGTGAAACATAATATGATTGAACAATACAAACAATATTTTGTTTGGACCAATTCTGAAAATATATATGCTTGAAGCAAACTGTGTTTGGTGTATATGTTACAGAAGCGATTTTTTTGAGGGTGTAGAAAAAGAAATTCAGTTAAGAAATAAAAAGAAAAACCCACCCAAAAAAGGTCCTTCTAGGCTGAAAATATTCACGCGGTTCATAACCGCGGATTTGGTAGCCAAAAGAAAATTTCACAAACCCGAGAGACCAAGCCTCAACACCTAAAGCCCCTGGAACATACCCACAAACTTGTAGGGTTAGAGGAAAACACCTCAGCTTTCACACAAAAATTAAATTATTTTGATACCTTCGTCCATTCAAAAGTTGCGAAATTATTTCACAAACGCGATTTCGAACTACTGTGCATCGATAGCCACTACTTATATCCTAAACCACAAATAGCGGTCAGGGTATAATAACTTTGATTTGCCAAAAACATGTGCCTACCAGAAATATTGATTTTAGACCCCATAAAATATATACCGATCGACTCAGAATCACCTCCTGAGTCGATCTAGCGTTTGGTGTCCGTCCGTCTGCCTGTCTATGTATTTGTTATTCACAGGATTGCGGTCGCAATTATTAATCGATTTTGATGAAATTTAGTACAGGGTGTTTTTTTTTTTGGCACAAGGATGAACGCTATAGAATTTGGAAGAACTCGGATCAAATTTAGATATATGTATCGCCTTATTTCAACAAATGGGGTCACGTTGCACTTTTTTACTAGCCTATCGTCGTCAAATTTGGCACAAAGTAATTATTTTCATCACTCTTCCAGCCTGAAAAAAAATCATCGAGCTCGGTTTAGATTTAGCTGTAGCTTCTATCTATATATGTATGTATCGCCCGGTTTTCCCAAATGTGGTCATAAAACCCTTATTTGTCAAACGATCTTACTCAAACTTAGCATACTCTAATCTTTTACAGTATTAACAATATGTGGAAAAAACCATCGAAATCGGTTCAAATTTAGCTATATCTCCTATATCATGTATCGACCGATTTTGCCAAATTTGGCCATAACCCTTATTTATTAACCAATCTCTTTCAACCGATCTTACTTAAAGTCGGTTTAAAATTTTGCACAATGTAAGCTTTTGTGGCATCAATCAAACCTGAAAAATATTATACAAATTGGGTCAGATTTAGATATAGCTCCCATGTATATGCATCGCTCGATTTTCCCAAATTTGGCCATAATACTCTTATTTATTAATCAATGTTACACCAATTTCAAATTTTGATATACTAGCCGATCGTATTTGGACTTACATGTAGGTTAGGTTAGGTTAAAGATTAAGATTCAGGCTCACTTAGACTATTCAGTCCATGGTGATACATGTAGCTCTTACATAATAATATTGCCCGATTTTTACATATTTGGATTTATTACCCGCACTAATTGAGCGATTTCGTCATTTTTAATAATAGACCTAATATTATTGGCAAACTAACTCTGCAGGTATTAAATCAAGTATAGCTCCAAAGATCTGGCATTTCTGTTCAGATTGAGATAGAGCTCCCATAAACATGTGCCCTTAATTTTCATAAATATCGAACTATGCTTTATCTCCCAAACCTATACCAATGATACCTCCACAAATGCTAATTCAGTAGGTGTGGTTTAGGGTATGATATAGTCGGTCCTGCCCTACTTTCTACTTTACTTATTTTTTTTTCCAATCTTTCTGGCAAAATATGGATTCAATCTGTAAAACTAACCAATGTTTGGTTTATTGATCAACCAAATATTGAGTCATCGATTGGAGCAAGTCGTAATCAGAAAGAGCAATTTTTAGGCTATTCGATGATTGGGGTACACTCATGAAAAAATTCTGCTAAAAACAGCACTGTTATATTTCTGTACTTTATATTTCTGGTATACCAAACAACAAATTTATTTTTTTAATATTCTTGCACTCGAATGTCCTTTTATAGCAAAACATATTTAAGTGTAATCGAGCTCAAAGACCTTTGCTGTTTTAGCAGACTTTTATGCTGTAAAAGCTAACAATTTTCCTTGGCAGCAGCTCCAAGTACATTACACCCAACTGCACCCTCAAAAAAAATCGCTTCTCTAACATATGTTCCAAACATATTTTGCAGGAAGCACATATATTATTGGATACCGCCGAAACATTAATATGTTTGTTTTATGTGAACATATTATATGTTTGGAAGCATTTTGAGTCCAAAAATAGTATATGCTTGGAATAATTCCCCAAAGAAGATTGTGTTCATTCCCTCACATATTTTTAACTTCCACGAAATTTTTGAGTTCTTCGCATCTTTTTCTGTAATACAAATATGCTGTTTTTTTTTCAAATGTCTATTTTCTTGGTTCCGAATGTCTATTCTCTTTATTCCGAATACTCAATCTACTATTCAAATTAAATAATATTTAGACTTAAGCATACCAAATTTTTGGCCATATTATAAAACAGTTTTCCGAAACAACATACAAGCGGTTTCACAGAAATTGCTCTCATTTCATTCTCTCGCTGTGTTATGTTGATATCTTTTTATTCAACCCTCCCGGTTTCCATCTCTATTTATTTCTTTATACTAACTCTCTCTCTCTGTCGCTCTCTGAATAAAGTATCACAACATATATATGTTTACTCGAAATTTTTAAATTTATATATGTTTACATTCACGCATATTATTTTTATGAAACATTCATGCCCCAAACATAATATATTCTAACATATTAACATATGTGTCCCAAACATTTTGTGTTAGTTTAGGAACATTACTTGTTTGCACTTAAATATATTGTGTTTAAAAATTGTGCCCGAAACACATTTTGTTTATATCGGAACATATGAAAAACATATTTTTCTAACAGTGTGGTCCCATTAAATACACACCAAAAATTTTCTTTTCATGGACATTCGGCTTTACCGTCGATCTTGAAGCATGACCGGGATAACCATATGATTTGTTCTTTTGTGATTCTCGTAGTGGATCCATTTTTAATTACTAGTAACGATGCGCGAAAGTAACAAAAGATTTCTATTTAAAGGTAATTTCTTATCAAGTTTGAACTAAGTTACCTCCAAGATTATTTGCTAGTGACAGTTTTTGCTGGGTTATACTTGTTAAATAAATGAAGATGCAAATGTTTTTGGTGGCTTATAAACAATAGAATGAGCTGTCATCGAACTTTTTCATATTACGAATTGTTTCGTTAAGACGAAAATTCGTTAAAATGATAAAATTCGTTAAGTTTCAAAAACATTTAATAGACTCAAATTTAGTGACAAAATTATTAAAAATATCGAGGATTTTTCTATCAGTTTTAATATAGGCCTTCGATTACTTCTTGAGTCTATACTCAAAAAAACTTTACTTGAATTTAAAGTTATTGACCTTCCCTTAAGGATTTTAGTATTTATTTCAAGACAAAGATGCGGCTTCTTTAAAATAAAGACAAAGACATTTTATGGGTCATTTAAATCTAGGCTCCATAAAATTAAAATTAGGATACAGATCTCGTCTAATAATTTTGCGTTCTCGTTTTGCGATATATTAACAAAGTTGTTCATGTACAAATAAATGCCAGTTTAAACAAGTATATACGGCCGTAAGTTCGGCCAGGCCGAATCTTATGTACCCTCCACCATGGATTGCGTAGAAACTTCTACGAAAGACTGTCATCCACAATCGAATTAATTGGGTTGTGGCATCTTAAAACTTCTTAACATCGTTTTCTAAATTGTGAGTTAGTCCATACGTGGTATATATTAGACAAAAAAGGTATGTATAGGTAAGTCTACAAATAATTACGAATCGATATGGACTTTTGCACGGTACGTAGAGAGCCAGAATTGAAATATGGGGGTTGTTTATATGAACTTGATATCGACCAATTTTTGTGTGATTGGGGATCTATTTATCTGAGGGCTATATACAACTATAGACCGATATGGACCTAGTTAGGCATGGTTGTTAACGGCCATATACTAGCACAATGTACCAAATTTAAACTGACTCGGATGAAATTTGCTCCTCCAAGAGGCTCCAAAACCAACTCTCGGGATCGGTTTATATGGGGGCTATATATGATTATGGACTGATATGGACCACTTTTGGCATGGTTGTAAATATTATATACTAACATCACGTACCAAATTTCAACCGAATCGGATGAACTTTGCTCTTCCAAGGGGCTCCGGAGGTCAAATCTGGGGATCGGTTTATATGGGGGCTATATATAATTATGGACCGACTTCGACCAATTTTTGCATGACTGTTTGAGGCCATATATTAACACCACGTACCAAATTTCAACCGAATCGGTTGAATTTTGCTCTTCCACGAGGGTCTATATATAATTATGGACCGATATGAACCAATTTTTGTATGGTTGTTAGAGACCATATACTAATACCACGTACCACATTTCAACCAGATCGGGTGAATTTTGCTCATCCATGAGGATCCGGAGTTCAAATCTGGGGATCGGTTTATATATGAGCTATATATAATTATGGTCCGATGTGGACCAATTTTTGCATGGTTGTTAGAGACCATAAATTAACACCATGTACAAAATTTCAGCCGGATCGGATGAAATTTGCTTTTCTTAGAGGATCGGCAAGCCACATTTGGGGGTCCGTTTATATGGGGGCTATACGTAAAAGTGGACCCATATGCCCATATGGCCCATTTACAATACAATCCGACCTACATAAATAACAACTACTTGTGCCAAGTTTCAGGTCGATAGCTTGTTTCGTTCGGAAGTTAGCGTGATTTCAACAGACGGACATGCTCAGATCGACTCAGAATTTCACCACGACCCAGAATATATATAGTATATATATATACTTTATGGGGTCTTAGAGCAATATTTCGATATGTTACAAACGGAATGACAAAGTTAATATACCCCCATCCTATGGTGGAGGGTATAAAAACCCCACTGAGGTGTAAACATGTAAAATGTTTAATTAAAAAAAAAACTTTAAACAAAATATGCAAGATCCTCAAAATAAATGTTAGCCTATATTTGAAGTTTATTTATCTTTAATTCTAACCCAGCAAAAACTGGGTAAGCACTAGTGATTCTTTCAGTAATACCGGTAATCAAAAAGTTACTACTTGCAGTATTACCTGGGATTTAAAAATAATAACTTACCTTTGTAGGCAAAAAGAGATTATTTCTATTAATACCGGTAATCAAAATCATATCTTGAGGTCCGGGTTCGGCTCTACAGTGGGCACTGTTAATATTAGCGATAAGTAATGCCAAATTACATTTCAGAAAAAATTGCCAATAAAATATACCTTTGTTTTCTAAAGTTGTATAGTACATAATATATATTACAAAATAACATCATTGAATAGAGATACATGTCGTGGAGCGTGGTAAAGTGTGTTGGATTACAAAACAACAGGGGTGAGTTCGCACTTTTTGGGTATCTTTATGGTAAATATATTATTTTTGGAGAGCTGGTATGCTTGCGAAGAAGTACTTATTTTTCGACTACTGGCATGCGTGCACGGAAGTACTTTCCTCCAATGTCATGCCCGTGTAAATGTATTACTACTGATATATGTACGAGGAAGTTGTTACCAATTTGGCGCAGGCATACTTGTACTCATACCTGGTAATAGGAGTTTTTGCTGGGAAGTTTCAATATGTTGGAAAATTTAAACATTATTTCTTTAAAACGTTTTCCTTGACTTTAAGGAAAAATTGTCGTACATTCAAAGACCTACGAGTTTATGAGAGGAAGACAAATTACAAAGATTCGTGTTCTAAATTTAGAGAAAACAATTTTTAAGGCAAAAATTATTAATTTTATTTTAATTAAAAATTCTTTATTTAAAATTTTTTTCTTTATATTGTGTAAATTGCATAATCTTTAATATTAGGTGAATATTTTCTTCCGTGTATAATTGGATGGATCTTTGTCATCAAAAATTGATAGATATGTAGATATTTGGTGGAAATACAACAATTTCCTTCGCTTCTCAAGTATATTATTTCAAATAATACATCCCCGCCCCCGTCTCAGTAATGACACATTTTAATAAATCAAATAAAATTACACGACTGGAAACACAACGAATATCATAGAAAACAGCACAAAACCTGGTGGTTTACCTGTCTATCAAACAAACAAAAAAAACTAAAAAAATACACACATCAGAAAAATGTCACCCACCAACGCAATCAGCAGTGCTTACTGTGTCTCACGCCAGAAAATGAGGCCACCGAGACATATCACCCACCACCAAAATAAGAGAAATTGTTTTAAAGGACATTTTCGCAGGATTTTTAGTGAAGGTGGTGGGTGGTAAATACACAGACGACATTGATGACAAAACCAAACTAAGGATTCGCTGACGCCTCGTGACAATCTCGTTTGGCAAGGCTTGGATGTAGCCATATGTCTGGTGGGTGGGGGAGGTGATGCATGAATGTACGAGTGTGTGTATGGGTGTGAGGCACAAAGGACATTTTATCCAACTGTGAACCATGTATGTATGTTTGTATGACGTCTGTATTCTCACGAGACGTGTAATGCTCTCGTAAAGTTCAGGTCAGGAGGAACTCTGGGTGGTTGTTGTGGGGGGTAAAATCGTTTTTGTATTCAAGCGAAGCCAAAGCAAATCCCAAATGCAGGTGAGATAGATAAAATAACAAAACACACACACACACATCCACATATATGTATGTATTTTATTAATGTGTGTACACACGTACACAACTAAATGTACATATTTGTATAAGCATAAACTGTATGATAATATCACATAAGTACATCTACACATGATTTTATCTAAATGTATCTTAAGTGAATGAAATACTTACAGCCATGGGTTAATTAAATAGCACAACGATAGATAGAAAATATAAAATCGGAATCAATATCACACGTTTTAAAATTATGGACTTTAGTAATAGAATTGCGTGGTTACTTTTTTTTATAATAATTGTTCTTTATTCCTCCAATCTGAGCCAGCGTTACCGTTGTTCCACTTTAGTGGCAAATTTTCCACTTTTTTCAATCTGGAATACTTTTGTGCCACCTTTTGGTTGTGCTACTAAGTATGATACGATTTACTATTTTGTGCCACCTTTTTGTCATACTATGCCACTTTTTTAAGTACATTCATTTATACTGTTTAATATTTTACACACATTTCGATAGCAAATAGCGTTAAGATTTTAAATATGATGAAATTCTTAACAAATAATCGAGTTCATGCATACAAAAAAATTTTAATCCAATTAATTTTTTAATCAGGAAAATGATAGTATCAAACACAGTTTTAATTGGACATTATAAAAATATTTGATTAACGGTCATTTTCATGTAGCTCCGTTAGACTTTAACTCCCAGTTAACAGAAAGTAAAATGGAAATATCTTCTTTCCGGGTAACTTTAACTGAAAATTTTAGCAGTTAAGTTCCTAACTGGCATATGGAAAATGTAGACAAAATGATAAATAGGTTCATAGTACGGTTTAAAAGTTCGTTAGCTAACGTATCACTAATGGAGCTTCATTAAAAAAATTTCAATTAATTTTTTAATTGATTCAATTAAAAAATTAATTGATGTTGATTGCAAAACTCAATTAATTTTTTTTTATGAAATATATTTTTAGTTAAAAATTAAAAAAAAATCCATCACTTTTTTAATTGACTTAGTCTTCCAAGTTTGATTAAAAAGTTAATTGAATCGAATAATTTTTATACCCTCCACCATAGGATGGGGGTATATTAACTTTGTCATTCCGTTTGTAACACATCGAAATATTGCTCTAAGACCCCATAAAGTACATATATTCTGGATCGTGGTGAAATTCTGAGTCGATCTGAACATGTCCGTCCGTCCGTCCGTCTGTTGAAATCACGCTATCTTCCGAACGAAGTAGTTGTTATTGATGTAGGTCGGACGGTATTGCAAATGGGTCATATCGGTCCACTTTTACGTATAGCCCCCATATAAATGGACCCCCAAATTTGGTTTGCGATTGCTCTAAGAGAAGCAAATTTCATCCGATCCGCCTGAAATTTGGTACATGGTGTTAGTATATGGTCTCTAACAATCGTGCAAAAATTGGTCAACATCGGTCCATAATTATATATAGCCCCCATATAAACCGATCCCCCGATTTGGCTTGCGGAGCCTCTAAAAGAAGCAAATTTCATCTGATCCGGCTGAAATTTGGTACATGGTGTTAGTATATGGTCTCTAACAACCATGCAAAAATTGGTCCACATCGGTCCATAATTATATAAAGCCCCCATAAAAACCGATCACCAGATTTGACCTCCGGAGCCTCTTGGAAGACCAAAATTCATCTGATTTAGTTGATATTTGGACGTGGTGTTAATATATGGCCTCAAACACCCATGCAAAAACTGGTCGAAATCGGTCAATAATTATATATAGCCCCCATATAAACCGATCCCCAGCTTTGACCTCCAGAGCCACTTGGAGCCGTATCATCCGATACGGTTGAAATTTGGTACGTGATGTTAGTATATGTTATGGTATCCACCAACCATGCAGGAATTGGTTCATATCAGTCCATAATTATATATAGCCCCCATATAAACCGATCCCCAGATTTGACCTCCTGTGCCGTTTGGAGAATCAAAATTCATCCGATCTGGTTGAAATTTGGTACGTGGTGGTAGTATATTATATTTAACAAACATGCCAAAAGTAGTCCATATCAGTCCATAATCATATATAGCCCCCATATAAACCGATCCCGAGATTTGGTTTTGGTGCCTCTTGGAGGAGCAAATTTCATCCGAGTTGAAATTTGGTACATTGTGCTAGTATATGACCGTTAACAACCATGCCTAACTGGGTCCATATCGGTCTATAGTTATATATAGATAAATCGATCCCCAATCACACAAAAATTGGTCCATATCAAGTTCATAATTGTATATAGCCCCCATATAAGCGACCCCCATATTTCAATTTCCATGTCGATTCGTAATTATTTGTAGACTTACCTATACATAACTTTTTTGTCTAATATATACCACGTATGGACTAACTCACAATTTAGAAAACGATGTTAAGAAGTTTTAAGATACCACAACCCAAGTAATTAGATTGTGGATGACAGTCTTTCGTAGAAGTTTCTACGCAATCCATGGTGGAGGGCAAGGCCGTAGCCAGGATTTTAATTCGGGGGGGGGGTTCAACTTTAAAAAAAAATATTCATATAATCTCAGGTGTAGAAAATTTTATTTATGCATAGGTATGTATACAATATTTTTATACCCACCACCATAGAATGGTGACGGGGGTATAATAAGTTTGTCATTCCGTTTGTAACACATCGAAATATCGATTTCCGACTATATAATGTATATATATTCTTGATCAGGGAGAAATTCTAAGACGATATAACGATGTCCGTCTGTCTGCCTGTCTGTTGTCATCACGCTACAGTCTTCAATAATGAAGCAATCGTACTGAAATTTTGCACAAACTCGTCTTTTGTCTGCAGGCAGGTCAAACTCGAAGATGGGCTATATCGGTCCAGGTTTTGATATAGTCCCCATATAAACCGACCTCCCGATTTGGGGTCTTGGGCTTATAGAAATCGTAGTTTTTATCCAATTTGCCTGAAATTTGAAACCTAGAGGTATTTTATGACCATAAAGAGGTGTGCCAAAAATGGTGAGTATCGATCCATATTTTGGTATAGCCGCCATATAAACCGATCTCCCAATTTTACTTCTTGGGATTATAGAAACCGCAGTTTTTATTCAATTTACCTGAAATTGGAAATCTAGAGGTATTGTAGGACCACAAATAGGTGTGCGAAAAATTGTGAGTATCGGTCCATGTTTTGGTATGGTCCCCATATAAAACGACCTACCGATTTGGGGTCTTGGGCTTATATAAACCGTAGTTTTTATCCAATTTGCCTGAAATTGGAAATCTAGAGGTATTTTAGGACCATAAAGAGGTGTGCCGAAAATGGTGAGTATCGGTCCATATTTTGGTATAGCCCTCACATAGACCGATATCCCGATTTTACTTCTTGGGCTTCTAGAATCCGAAGTTTTTATCCTATTTGCCTGAAATTGGAAATCTAGAGGTATTTTCGGGTCATAAAGAGGTGTGCCGAAAACGGTGAGTATCCGTCCATATTTTAGTATAGCCCCCATAAGAACGATCTCCCGATTTAACTCCTTGGGTTTCTAGAAACCGTAGTTTTTATCTGATTTGCCTGAAATTGTAAATATTCTGGTATTTTAGGCTCACAAAAACGTGTATCGGATTAAGTTTTTATCGGTCCATTTGGTAATGCCTCCATATAGACCGACTTCACTTCTTGAGGGTGTAGAAGGCGCACTGATCATGAAAATTGCTTGAAACTCATTGTAAAATTTCCAGATTTTACTTCTACAGATTTAAGATTTCAAATCAAGACTTCATTTTATAATTTTCTTGCATACTTACAAGAGATGTTAATGATTCCTCTAAAATGGTTCAAAAATGGTTCTTATAAATCCAGAATCTGATATAGTCCTCATAGGTGAAATCTTTAAATTTATCTTCGGGAATATCCTCAAGTCCTCAAGCCCTCCTGAAATTTCAAAGGAAACCCTAATATTTGGTTCATGGTGGTGGGTATTTAAGATTCGGCCCGGCCGAACTTAGTGCTGCATATACTTGTTGTAATATTAAATTAAGCCGACGGGCTTTTTGGGCAGCAAATAAATCAATGACTTCTTCAGTCGGCACATTTATTCGGCGATGAACCGACATTAATGCCAATCCTTTGAGTCTACTCTCGCTAGTCGAATTTCTAAGATACGTCTTTAATCTCTTCATTGTTGAAAATGAACGTTCGGATGAGCACGTAGTAACTGCAGGGATAGAAAATGTAGTACTATAGTACTTTTTTCAAACCTCTTTCACCCCGGTCAGTACCGTAGTACCACCGCGAATGATTTAGTACCTTTTGTGTAGACATTTTTGAGTTGATATCAGATTTATGGTACAATAGCTTTGACAAAATATTTTAATATTTTGAGAAAGTCTTTATCAACCTTATTTGCTAATAGTCTTTTACAAATATGGCAAAACAGACATGTTCATGTGGGAAGAAAATCTCGATTTTGTAAAAGACAGTCAAAAACAGGATTTTATTTAACTTCAAGAATGTTTTAGTCGAAAAAAGAATGCGATTCTATATTATCGATTTTTTATTTCGGTATAGAATTTTTGCAAAATTTTATTTTTATAGAAAATTTTGTTAAAATTTTATTTCAATTGAAAATTTTGTAAAAATTTTATTTCTATAGGAAATTTTTGCAAAATTTTATTTCTATAGAAAAAATTTTGCAAATTTTTTTTTCTATAGAATTTTTTTACAAAATTATTTCGGCATAAGCCGGCTATCATACAAAACCTTTTTTCGGAGGGTTCAAGTGTGGTTCATTGTTGGGTTTAATGAACTGCCTGAATTTATTCTGATAATTGGTTGATAGTTTTGCTGCAAATAGGGGATGCTGTTAAGGAATGTGGTAATTCCGAAACCATCCAACCATCTTGCAGTCTATAGGTCTTTGCCCAAATAAATTTGACAAACATTCTTTTCCTCTGTTGGTTAAGCTACACTTGTAGTTTAGTCAATGTATGGTTTTAAGCTGCAACAAAAAAACAACAATGCTTAAAGATCAAAACCAACAATAACAAAACAAAACGAATGGAAAATTTTATTTCTATAGAAAATTTTTGCAAAATTTTATTTATATAGAAAATTTTGTCAAAATTTTATTTTCTTTAAAATTCAGTCTCTTGACAATAATATTCAAGTGAAATTTTTGTTGAAATTTAGTAACAAGTACCTTTCCGATCAAAAAATACCTTTTTTGTACTTTCTTAAAAATTGTATTTTCCATCCCTGAGTAACTGGCAAAGTGACCAAAATTTTTAAAATATGCACGTTTGGAAATATCTCTTTATTGCTTCCATCGCTAAATTAGGCAGGTTCTTTTCGCATTTCATTTCCATTTCCATTTCATTTACACACGTGCGTTTGGCTGTTTCGTTGTTGTTCTATGGCCAAACAAAGCGAGTCATGTTCACAAAAAGAACAACAAACACACATAAAAAGCAGAAATACATTTTCCAAAAATGAAATTTGTGGTGCGAGAACAAAAACAATTTGTTTTTTTCGACCGTCGTTTGACGGACTTTTCAACTAGTATTCTATGATTTGTGCAAGTTTTATAGGTAAGCGTTTTTGAAAATAAAACCTCCAGCTTTTCTTCAACATCTTCGATAAGATTTTTCTATGCAGCTAAAAATATATATTTATTTATATAAAAATATTCATTCATTTCGGGGGGGGTTTGATCCCCCTCATCCCCCCCCCCTGAATACGGCCTTGGTGGAGGGTACATAAGATTCGGCCTGGCCGAACTTACGGCCGTATATACTTGTTCAATGATCAATTTTCAATCATTGACTTAATTAACTTAATGTTTCTGTCTTGATTAAGAAGTTAATTGTATCAATTAATTTATTAATTGAAAACATTTTCAACTTCAATCAACTTTTTAATTGGAAATATTTTAGTGGTATTTTTTTCTGTGTGGGTTCCAAAGATTTTGTCTTTACACTAATGATTTTGGTATTGATTCCGAGCCAAAGAAGCGGAGAATTGGAGTAAAGATAAACTTAAGACACAATTATCTTTTAATTTTAATTTTTGCGTATTGGTTCTAGGAAACAAAATTTAATTTATTGGTTTTTTCATCTTATTTTCTTCATGTGCTATCAAAGTCCTTTAAAATCATGTTAAGGACAACTTAAATTTACAAATCCGTACTAGACTATAAATAGAGATTATGCTTTGTTTCAAGTAAAAAAGTCTTTAAAATAAAGTGTTGCAAAAAATCTCCTATTTTTAAACGCTTTTTTGCTTTGTAGTCAAGATGCAAAAAGGCAAAAAATTGAAAAACGATTTCATTAATTTTGAAAAACTTTTTAGAATTATTAAAGTCAAGTTGAACTTAGTCAAACAAAAAACTTTTTTTATTATTTATAATACAAAGGTATAAATGCGTTTATTTGTTGAATTTTCCTTATGAAAAAGTGTGCCACTTTCTTAAAATGAATGTGCCTCCTTTTATGGCTTATGTCGCTAGAAGTTCTAAACAGCAGATGATGTTTCACACCGTCTTCCATAGGTTTAGGAGCCACCGTAGTGCAAATACATACACATACTGAAAAAAAGCATGTCCTGTTCCAAAGATTTTGTCTTTACTTTAATAATTTTGGATATTTTTAAGACACAATTCTCTTTTAAATTTGGGATTTGTGTACTTGCTTCTAGGAAGCAAATTTAAACTTTTCGTTTTTTTCAGCTTTTTTTCTTCATATGCCATCAAAGTCCTTTAAACACGAGTTAACGACAACTTTGTTTTCCAAATACAGACTCGACTTTCAGTAGAAATTATGCTATGATTCAAGTAAAAAACGTCTTTAAAATAAAGTGTTGGAAAACATGTCCTATTTTTGAACGAATTTTTGCATTGTAGTCAAGTTGCAAAAAGACAACAATGTCTTTAAATTTGTTGTCTTTTTGCAACTTGACTACAAAGCAAAAATTCGTTAAAAAATAGGACATGTTTTCCAACGCTTTATTTTAAATACGTTTTTTACTTGAAACATAGCATAATTTCTACTGAAAGCCGAGTCTGTATTTCATTAAATTTAAAGAATTTTTCTGAATTATTAAAGTCCAGTTGACCTTAGCCCAAAAAAATTCTCTTTCATGTTATGATACCCATTTTTAAGGCAAATCACTTAGTTATAAGTACAATACGACTTCATTGAAAAGTTTATCGACTTTTGGACAAGGAAAAAAACTTTATATTAGAAAAATGAGTCTTCTATGCCAAGAAAAAATTGCATTCGTATTTTAAGGACATGAAATCTTTGGACTCACGACAATAATTTTTTTCAGTGCAGGGTCGTGGGTTCGATCCCAGTTTCGACCAAACACCAAAAAGTTTTTCAGCGGTGGATTATCCCACCTCAGTAATTCTGGTGACATTTCTGAATGTTGCAAAGCTTCTCAGCAATGCGGAACGCCAATCGGAATCGGCTATAAAAAGGAGGTCCTTTGTCATTGAGCTTAACATAGAGTCGGGCAGCACTCAGTGATCACAATGGGCTTAATAGCCTAAGTGAGCCGAAATATCGGGCTGCCATAATACTTAACCTATCATAGGTTGGGGTGTAAGAGGGAATGGGGGGCTTTCATATGGCGGGATTGGGAAACCCTAGGGTTGCAATCTGCTAACTAAGTGCTCTATCACAAAGCTTGACATTTTTGAGGTTTTGACATACGTGCGGATTTAAATTGTGAACATTTTCTTGCGATTATTTTGTACAACTTTCGACGTGGATTAATTCAACTATAGTGCATGGATGAACTTAATTCAATTTTTTTCTATGAAGCTCCATCAAGGACCAGTGTATGATGAATTCAACCGAGGTCGTAGTTCACTCCAACACAAATTTCGTTAAGATCTTCCAAAATCAGTTGTTGTTCCAGAAACAATTGATGTTGTGCGCCAACTGATATGGGAAGATAGTCATATGACCTCTCGTGAGATTGAGACAACTTTAGGCATTACACTGAAAAAAAAAAAACAGTGAACCCACCAGGAAGAATACTTGTGGTGAATTTTAGAAAATGTAGATTATTTTTAGAAATTTTTAACTAAACAGTCTTACAAACGCTGACATCATGCCGATATCACAAAAATAAGTAAATATTTTTCGACAAATTCAACAAAAATTATTAGACGTAATTAATTTGTTTGTTAAAGAAAATTTTATAGTTTGAAGGAAAAAATTGGAATTCAAAATTGCATGAATGTCTTTAGTGCCATACGAACTTCAAGGTTGGCGCATTTGTAGTAAAATTTACAAATTTAAAGAAATAGTGAACTATTTTGTGAGAAGTACGAATATAGTAAATCATTGTTGAGAAAACTTGCGTAGTTGAAATGACAAGAATAAAAAACCAAAGATTTTCAATAATAAAAATATTACAACGATTTATTTATTTGCTGTAGAAAAAAAGTTAAATAATTAGTACAATGTTCAGGATACTTATGTTGTTTATTCCTTGATGGTTAGACAAGAAGAGATCATTTAAAATTAATTTTCATAGCAAGAAACCTTAAAGCTAATAATAATTATCGTCTAGAAAAAAATACATAACAAACTACATGGATATGTATGTACTTAAATTTCAGCGGAACATATGATTTTGAAAAGGAGTCATTGACCACATAGATACTGCAATTGCATTCTCAAAACCTTTTACAAATATACGTACAATGCAATTCTAATGTTCATATGTATGTTTGTTTGTTCATATGCGTATGAATCCACCTATTAACATTCTGCGCTCCCGTATACGATGTTGTTGTTCTGCAAAGGAATAATGCGTGCGCAGGTAAGTGACTGCGAGTGTTGACATCAGGAGTGGGTGGCGACGCACAAGCTGCTGGCTATTCGCATTGTAGTGAAGGGGGCAGGGGATGCACTCACTGCAAATGAAACTGCATATGCAGATTAGTCAAGTGGACAGCTAAGCAAAGCAAACAAAACTTCATTATTAAGTTTTGTATGCTTAAGATGATGATGAAGTTTTTGTTATTTGATGATTTTGTGGGTGACTTTTGCTGCTTTATAAGAATGATGATTTTATGATTTTTCCTTGAATTTTTCGTTGGGAAAATGAATATTTTCGCCAACATTCTCCCCCCTGGAGAACGAATGTTTTCAGATGAAGATTTTCTACAAATACGGCCTATCGGTGGAAGAATTTTAGTCGAGGTTTCCCTCCGCTATGCTCCGACTCACAGCGCTGTCAGTAGACTCCATACTTGTGAAAATTTATTGATTAATTATCCATAGAAGAAAAGTTTATATGTATGAAAGTGAATGTATAAGTAAAGTGTATCTGCAAGTATAAAGTAAAGGATAATAAGCATAGATATTAATTTAGATTAGTGCAAAAGCTATGATTTTTTATTTTGTTGACAAATGTTTTGAGTAGAGGTTTTAGTTTAAGCCTAGGGAAATTATTTTCAAAAAAGGTTATTTTCAAAATATTAAATATTTTTTAAAAACATTAGATTTTCAAATTCAATTTAGTTGTATGTTTAAGCAAAAGTTAGGGATATAAGAAAATCTTGGCATGCTGTGATGTTTAGGGACTATTTTGTATTGGTAAATATTTTGAATTCCAATTGAAGCTGGAATAAAAATTTAAAGTGTTCGGAAAATAATGTTCATGTCCATGTCTGCTAGTATTCTGGGAATGTTGTGAATGTATAGGAATGATATTTGTATTATGAATATGAATTCTCCTTGGAGGTGAGTATACGCTAGATCCTGAGAAAACCCAACCGAAGCAAGTGTTCTGAAAGAATAGTCCCTTATGGATAAATGATTGACCAGCTAATTTAATTTCAGAACAAATATCTGACCCAAGGATTAGATCTATGGGATCAGAATTGTAAAACCATGGATCAGCTAAGTTATTCCTTGCGATTTCAGGTAATGAAATTTGTTGAGATGAAGGATCAGGGGCATATGATGAGATTGTGGGAAGAACAAGAGCTGTACATGAAAAACCAAAATTTTCATTTCGTGGAACTAAATTCAGTTCTACAGTGAATTTTGAGACATCTCCATGATGATTTCCAATTCCAACCACTCTGCAGTTAGATCTAGTTTTAGTTAAAGCTAACTTCTCCACCGTTTGCTCAGAGATGAGACTGCCTTGTGAGCCAGGATCAAGAAGAGCCCTCAGTTGGAATCGACCACGGCTTGTATTGACGTTAAGTCTAATTGTGTAGAGCAGGACACTAGAAAACGACTGAGCGCTATGGGAAGTTACCTGAGTGGGAGGATTTGGGATTGGACTGACAGGATCTTCAGGATGGATTACTGTATGATGAGGTTGTTGGCATGTTGCACAGCGAAAAATGGAAGTGCAGTTATCGTGATTATGACCAACAATAAAACAATTAAAGCAAATGTTTTTATCGTTCAGAAAATTAATTTTGGAAGTTCGTGGCAAAGCCAAAAATTTGTAGCATTTGGTAAGATTGTGGTTTTTCTCACAAAAAACACAAATTGGCAAATCAGGTTTAGTGATAAGGCCAGAATGGAATGTTGCCTTTTTTGTCTGAGACGAGTTTTGGTATTTGTCAGTCCGCGGGGGAAAATTTTTAGGAGAATTAGTAGTTTCGCCAGCTATGGATTCCAGCGTACGGAATGTTCTTTCCAAGAATAAGAAAAGTTCAGATAGCTGCGGAATTTCGGTTGAAGATTTTAGAGACTGTTCCCAGTCTCGGCGTGATTGGATATCAAGCTTCTGTACCAAGAGATGGATAAGAAGTGGATCCCAAGTTTTGGTGTTAATATCAAGATTCTGTAAAGACGAAATACACTCTTGGGCGGAGTCAAGCAAAGTTTTAATTGATTGGAAATCGCCTTCTGATTTTGGAATATTGAATAATTTGGAAATTAAATTACCAACAAGCATTCGTTTGTTGTGGTATCTGGATTCCAAAATCTTCCAAGCTGAATCATAGTTAGCCTCAGTGGCTGAAATGTTTTTAATTAGATTTGCAGCTTCGCCTTCTAAAGTGCTTCGCAAATAATAAAATTTTTGAATTTTGTTCAACGAATCGTTCTGATGAACTAATGAAAAATATATGTCGCGGAATGGAATCCACTCAATATATTCTCCCGAGAATTTAGGAATCGATATTTTAGGAAGTTTAGATTCAGAAATTATGGTCGTATCCGAGCGACCATGTGGGGCAACGAAGGTACTAGCCATTGGCGAATGTGATACGGAGCGATCAGGGAAGGAATCGATAAGCATTCCTTTGAATGTAAAATATGTCTCGGAAAAGTCGAGATAGAAATCATCGTTAAGATAAGGAACTTCGCTAGAATTTATCGAATTATCGCGCACGTGTTCCACTATAGTTTCATGCTGCGCTTCAAAACGATTAAAAATATCATCGATCCTTTGGGCCAAGGCGCTTACATAACCATGAGTTTTCTCCGCGGAATGTTTTACCACAAAACGGCTTTGATATTTTACCAACAAATTTAATAATTGTCGTTGATCATTGATAAGTGCAGAAAGATCACACATCGTTATGCTTGCACACACAACACCAAAGGATGAAATTTAAAAAGCACAAATAAAGTCTTATTTGAAAATCAACTGTAGCCTTTTTCGCCAGTAAAAACGGTCAGTGATTCAAATAACGCAAAGTTTCGATTGAATAAATTTCAAAGGAATCACAAAAACGAAACTTTATAATCACAAATGCGGAAAAAAATTGTTAATCTAAATCACAAAAAAATTCACCAATTAGAACTTTTATAATTTTCAATTGATTAATAAATGAATAATTATTTATTATGTGAGAAATTATGTTGATTAGCGATTGAAAAATTTCGTTTGTGTTCACTATTTTGAAGTTAGTTGTTTTTGAAAAACCGTTCACTAATTTCGCGAGAAAAAATAAAAAAAAAAATTCACAAAAATTTTCTTTTTTAATTAAAATGAACAAACGAGGAAAAGTCCCGGGTTTCGGCACCAATAAAATGTTGAGAAAACTTGCGTAGTTGAAATGACAAGAATAAAAAACCAAAGATTTTCAATAATAAAAATATTACAACGATTTATTTATTTGCTGTAGAAAAAAAGTTAAATAATTAGTACAATGTTCAGGATACTTATGTTGTTTATTCCTTGATGGTTAGACAAGAAGAGATCATTTAAAATTAATTTTCATAGCAAGAAACCTTAAAGCTAATAATAATTATCGTCTAGAAAAAAATACATAACAAACTACATGGATATGTATGTACTTAAATTTCAGCGGAACATATGATTTTGAAAAGGAGTCATTGACCACATAGATACTGCAATTGCATTCTCAAAACCTTTTACAAATATACGTACAATGCAATTCTAATGTTCATATGTATGTTTGTTTGTTCATATGCGTATGAATCCACCTATTAACATTCTGCGCTCCCGTATACGATGTTGTTGTTCTGCAAAGGAATAATGCGTGCGCAGGTAAGTGACTGCGAGTGTTGACATCAGGAGTGGGTGGCGACGCACAAGCTGCTGGCTATTCGCATTGTAGTGAAGGGGGCAGGGGATGCACTCACTGCAAATGAAACTGCATATGCAGATTAGTCAAGTGGACAGCTAAGCAAAGCAAACAAAACTTCATTATTAAGTTTTGTATGCTTAAGATGATGATGAAGTTTTTGTTATTTGATGATTTTGTGGGTGACTTTTGCTGCTTTATAAGAATGATGATTTTATGATTTTTCCTTGAATTTTTCGTTGGGAAAGTGAATATTTTCGCCAACATCATTAATTTATGTATAATTTTCCCCATTTTTTAGTTCTTTTAACTACGTATGCAAAAAATTATTAGAATAAATAAAACTTTCTCCAAACATAATAATTTCATGAACTAAAATAAAGTAAAATTGTCTTTAGTGAAATAGCCCCCATATAAACCGATACCCAGATTTGACCTCCGCAGCCTCATGGATGAGCAAAATTCATCCGATTCGGTTGAAATTTGATACGTGTTGTTAGCATATGGTCTCTAACAACCATACAGGAATCGGTCCATATCGGTCCATAATTATATGTAGCCCCCATATAAACCGATCCCCAGATTTGACCTCCGGAACCCCTTGGAAGAGCAAAATTTACCCGACCCGGTTGAAATTTGGTACGTGGTATTAGTATATGGTCTTTAACAACCATGCAAGAATTGATCCATACCGGTCTTAATTACAAATAACCCCCATTTAAACCGATCCCCAGATTTGATCTCCGGAGCCTCATGGATGAGCAAAATTCATCCGATCCGGTTGAAATTTGGTACGTGGTGAAATTTGGTACATTGCGCTAGCATATGACCGCTAACAACCATGCCAAAATTGCTCTAAATTGGTCTATAGTTATATATAGTCGATCCCCAAAAATAATCTACCAAAATTGTATTTCTATAGAAAATTTTGTCAACATTTTATTACTATAAAAAATTTTGTCAAGATTTTATTTCTATACAAAATTTTGTCAAGATTTTATTTTTATAGAAAATTTTGTCAAAATTTTATTGCTATAGAAAAGTTTGTCAAAATTTTGTTTCTATAGAAAATTTTGTCAAACTGAATTATAGACGTATTTAATCGGCCTTTTTTGTTTAATATATACCCCTATGGATTAACTTACAATTGAGAAGACGGTGTTAAGAAATTTTAAGATAACTTGTCATCGGCAAGTGTTACCGCAACCCAAGTAATTCGATTGTGGATGACAGTCTTTAGTACAAGTTTCTATGCAATCCATGGTGGAGGGTACATAAGATTCGGCCTGGCCGAACTTACGGTCGTTTTTTTCCTTTTCCAAAAGTCGACAAACTTTTCAATGAAGTTGTTTTGTCCTTCTGTGATTCCACTTAAAACTGGGTATCTTTAGACGAAAGAAAATATTATTTGACTAAGTTCAATTAAGTTCAATCTGAAAATTTTTTTGGAAATTAATAAAATCGTCTTTAAATCCCATTTTTGAACAAAAACATTCAAAACCAGTAAGGAAAGTCTAAAGTCGGGCGGGGCCGACTATATTATACCCTGCACCACTTTGTAGATCTAAATTGTCGATACCATATCACATCCGTCAAATGTGTTTGGGGCTATATATAAAGGTTTGTCCCAAATACATACATTTAAATATCACTCGATCTGGAAGAATTTGATAGACTTCAACAAAATCTATAGACTCAAAATTTAAGTCGGCTAATGCACTAGGGTGGAACACAATGCTAGTAAAAAACCAGTAAGGAAAGTCTAAAGTCGGGCGGGGCCGACTATATTATACCCTGCACCACTTTGTAGATCTAAATTGTCGATACCATATCACATCCGTCAAATGTGTTTGGGGCTATATATAAAGGTTTGTCCCAAATACATACATTTAAATATCACTCGATCTGGAAGAATTTGATAGACTTCAACAAAATCTATAGACTCAAAATTTAAGTCGGCTAATGCACTAGGGTGGAACACAATGCTAGTAAAAAAATATGGGAAACATTTAAATCTGAAGCAATTTTAAGGAAACTTTGCAAAAGTTTATTCATGATTTATCGCTCGATATATATGTATTAGGAAAATTAGAGTCATTTTTACAACTTTGCGACTAAGCAGTTGCGATTTTACAAGGAAATTGTTGGTATTTTGACCATTTTTGTCGAAATCAGAAAAACATATATATGGGAGCTATATCTAAATCTGAACCGATTTCAACCAAATTTGGCACGCATAGCAACAATAATTATACTCTCTGTGCAAAATTTCAACTAAATCGGAGTTAAAAATTGGCCTCTGTGGTCATATGAGTGTAAATCGGGCGAAAGCTATATATGGGAGATATATCCAAATCTGAACCGATTTCAACCAAATTTGGCACGCATAGTTTCAATGCTAATTCTACTCCCTGTGCAAAATTTCAACTAAATCGGAGTTAAAAATTGGCCTCTGTGGTCATATGAGTGTAAATCGGGCGAAAGCTATATATGGGAGATATATCCAAATCTGAACCGATGTCAACCAAATTTGGCACGCATAGTTACAATGCTAATTCTACTCCCTGTGCAAAATTTCAACCAAATCGGAGTTAAAAATTGGCCTCTTTGGGCAAATGAGTGTAAATCGGGCGAAAGCTATATATGAGAGCTATATCTAAATCTGAACCGATTTGGCTGGTATTTTGCAAGTTTTTCGAGACCCATAAAATATTCGGATGTACGGAATTTGAGGAAGATCGGTTGATATACACGCCAATTATGACCAGATCGGCGAAAAATATATATGGCAGCTATATCTAAATCTGAACCGATTTTTTCCAAAATCAATAGGGATCGTCTTTGAGCCGAAACAGGACCCTATACCAAATTTTAGGACAATCGGACTAAAACTGCGAGCTGTACTTTGCACACAAAAATACATCAACAGACAGACAGACAGACGGACAGACAGACAGACAGACGGACATCGCTAAATCGACTCAGAATTTAATTCTAAGCCGATCCGTATACTAAAAGGTTGGTCTATGATTACTCCTTCTTGGCGTTACATACAAATGCACAAACTTATTATACCTTGTACCACAGTAGTGGTGAAGGGTATAAATAGGATATGTCTTTCAATAATTTACGTTTTTCAATTGAAACAGCACAATTTATATTTGGCGTCAAGTCAGAATTTGGAAACCTAATTGTCGATGAAAAGAAGGTTTATGTTATATTAAAGATTACGCAACCTAAATTTTAGGATGCGCAATTTAGAAAATATTTAGTACAAATTTCATTAAAATAATAAAATTTTAATTAAAATAAAGTTCATAATCATTGCTTAAAAATTTGTTTAAATTTAGAACAAACAAGTATATACGGCCGTAAGTTCGGCCAGGCCGAAGCTTATGTACCCTCCATCATGGATTGCGTAGAAACTTCTTCTAAACACTGCCATCCACAATCGAATTACTTAAAATGCGGTAACGCTTGCCGATGGCAAGGTATCTTAAAACCTCCTAACACCATCTTCTAAATTGTATGTAAGTCCATACGTGGTATATATTAAATCAAAAAAGATCGATCCAATACGTATACAATTCAGTTTGACAAAGTAGGCATAAAATTTTGACAAATTTTCTACAGAAATAAAATTTTAACAAAATTTTCTATAGAAATAAAATTTTAACAAAATTTTCTATAGAAATAAAATGTTCACAAAATTTTCTATAGAAATAAAAATTTTGACAAAATTTTCTATAGAAAGAAAATTTTGACAAAAATTTCTACAGAAATACAGTTTTAACAAAATTTTCTATAGGAATAAACTTTTGACAAAATTTTCTATAGAAATAAAATTTTGGTAGATTATTTTTGACTCCAGTGGCAACTATTATTATGAACCGATATGGACCAATTTTTGTGTGATTGGACCAATTTTGGTATGGTTGTTAGCGACCATATACTAACACCGCGTTCCTAATTTGAACCGGATCGGATGAATTTTGCTCCTCCAAGAGGTTCCGGAGATCAAATCTGGAGAATGTTTTATATGGGGGATATATATAATTATGGACCAATTCTGGCACGGTTGTTAAAGGTCATATACTAACACCATGTTCCAAATTACAACCGGATTGGATGAAATTTGCTTCTCTTGGAGACTTCGCAAGCCAAATCTGTGGATCGGTTTATATGGGGACTATATATAATTATGATCCGATGTGGACCAATTTTTGCATGGTTGTTAGAGACCATATACCAATATCATCTACCAAATTTCAGGCGGATCGGATGAAATATGCTTCTCTTAGAAGCTCCACAACCCAAATCTGGGGATCGGTTTATATGGGCGCTATATATAATTATTATTGGGGAGCCATCGTGGTGCAATGGTTAGCATGCCCGCCTTGCATACACAAGGTCGTGGGTTCGATTCCTGCTACGACCGAACACCAAAAAGTTTTTCAGCGGTGGATTATCCCACCTCAGTAATGCTGGTGACATTTCTGAGGGTTTCAAAGCTTCTCTAAGTGGTTTCACTGCAATGTGGAACGCCGTTCGGACTCGGCTATAAAAAGGAGGTCCCTTGTCATTGAGCTTAACATGGAATCGGGCAGCACCCAGTGATAAGAGAGAAGTTCACCACTGTGGTATCACAATGGACTGAATAGTCTAAGTGAGCCTGATACATCGGGCTGCCACATAACCTAACCTAACCATATATAATTATTGACCGATGTGGACCAATTTTTGCACGGTTGTTAGAGACCATATACCAACACCATGTGCCAAATTTCAGCCGGATCGGATGAAATATGCTTCTCTTAGAGGCTCCACAAGCCAAATCTGGGGATCGGTTTATATGGGGGCTATATATAATTAAGGACCTATATGGACCAATTTTTGCATGGTTGTTAGAGACCATATACCAACATCATGTACCAAATTTCAGCCGGATCGGATGATATTTGCTTCTCTTTTAGGCTCCGCAAGCCAAATCTGGGGATCGGTTTATATGGGGGCTATATATAATTATGGACCGATGTGGACCAATTTTTGCATGGTTGTTAGAGACCATATACCAACACCATATACCAAATTTCAGCCGGATCGGATGAAATATGCTTCTGTTAGAGGCTCCACAAGCCAAATCTGATGGTCCCTTTATATGGGGGCTATACGTAAAAGTGGACCGATATGGCCCATTTTCAATACCGTCCGACCTACATCGATAACAACTACTTGTGCCAAGTTTCAAGTCGATAGCTTGTTTCGTTCGGAAGTTAGCGTGATTTCAACAGCCGGACGGACGGACGGACGGACATGCTTAGATCGACTCAGAATTTCACCACGACCCAGAATATATATACTTTATGGGGTCTTATAGCAATATTTCGATGTGTTACAAACGGAATGACAAAGTTAATATACCCCCATCCTATGATGGAGGGTATAAAAATTTGAAATTGTGCAAATTTTCTTCAAAGTAAAGAAACACGTTTTTGATTTAAAGAAATCGTCCTTAAATCAATTGAATCATTATATTTAAAATAAAAACGCTTCAAATATAGAAATTTGTATTTGTGGTTTAAAGGTTGTGGATTTTTTAATTGGTATTTGTTTGTACGTGAAAAGCTTTATATACCGCAAATTGAGAATTAAAATTCGATATATGAGATCTGTATCCTAATTTTAACTTTATTGATCCTAGATTTAAAGCCAGATACGTCGCTAAAACATGTCTTTATTTTAAAGAAGCCGCATCTTTGGCTTGGAATCAATATCAAAATCTTTAAGGGAAAGTCAAAATCTTTGATTCAAGTGAACTCTTTTTTTAAGGATTTTTAAAGGTCTCTGATAGCATCCCAGCAAAAAAAATTGGAAGTTCTTCCAAAGGCACAACTTTAAAATCACTTCCAGAAGATGCACTCCCAATGATGTTCTTTATTTGAACTACCCAGGAAGTCCTTTTAATTCAATTTTTTATAACTTGGTTTTTTCATACTTTTAACGGATAATTTTAACTTTTTTTGTTTCAAATAGGTTAAAAACAGAATATTTGAGGTCAAACGTTTCCGCCAAGCGTTAGAATCCATTAAAAATTATAAAAAAATATAAATCGTGCATAAGACAGAAAGTAAACCGTAGTCGAATGTTGGAGACCTGAAGCGGTTGATGTATTCAGAATGCACGTTTTGGAGATACCTCAATCAGAGTGACAAAAGTGCTTAGACAATTGGTTCAAATGCATGCAAACGGGTATAGATCATAATGGGGAAGATTTTTGTTCTCTAATCCCGATATATGCAAGGCAACCCTCGTATAATTGGTTTATCATTTCATACACAATTGCTCTCCTATTTCACACAACTGTGTATCCATCCCAACGGATAGAGCAAACAAACAAACAGTCGAACAGGCGGGACAGGACATCCAATCGGATATATGACGTTACACGCCCAATGCTTTTGTAAAGTTTTTTGTTTTTATGTGTGCTGCGAACATCAAATGAAATTCCTCTTGGTAGAGTTCATGCTGTTGGTCTGGTGGAACAAAAAATAGGGGCGGATGACGAACCAAAAGCTTGGCATTCTTTGAACATCATGGCATAGTGAAGATACAGAGCTGGTCTAAACATGCACTCCCGCAAAAAGGATATCAGGCCATAAATCCAGTTTGCCAACGGTGTGTTTGCCTGTGCGTTTTGGCCATATAAAGTAACACAAAGCCAACCAATGTTGGAACCCACTATGCTTGGATAGATGGAAGGAAGCCAAATGAGAACTGTATTGAAACGGAAATACCGCAGCGTTAGGCATACAGAACGGAAACACTAAACATCATTCGGAATGATGTCTCACCTGAGAATAATGTGCACGAAAACCAAATACACCCCCTCGCTATTTACAATCCTGCTGTATTCTGAGGTATCTCTGCAAAGTGTATCACCCGATTACCACCCCCTCAAAACTATTTCATCAAGGATGGAGGAATAACATTAAGAGATTGTTACTTTGGAATAGTTATAGTCCTTGATGGAGAGAGGGTAGAGTTAAATGTCGTTATCCTTCCACCATGGTAGTTAAAACCTATTGGATGGAATGCACTGGAATATGGGAAAGACAAATGTTAACATAATCGAGTTACTGCGTAAAAGAGGCCATTCGTAGTCATGGGAACTGCGATGACGAATGTGGTGATGAGAACATAAGAAAGGAGCAAAAGTTAAATTTTAGGCCGCCTCAGCTTGTGGACTTAAAATAAAACCATATTTGATGAAAAATGGACCCACCAGGTACTCAAGATTGGGAGTTCGGTTTATAAGGAGGCGATATAAAAATGTATTTAGAATAGAATCATTTCTCCCACACTCAAAAAATTATCACCAAATTTTTTTCAATTAAACACTTAATTGAATTTGGAAACGGATTCAATTAATATGTTAATTGATTCAATTAATTATTTAATCAAATCCGAATAAAAACCAATTAAAAAAATGATTGATATTTGTTACGTTTCCAATTAAAATATTAATTGATTCAATCAATTTGTTAATCAATTCGGAAATAATTTTCAATTACAAACGTGATTGAAAAATTTTCCGTTTCCAATTACACATGCGATTGATCCAATCACCTTTGTGATTGAAATTGAATAATTTTGAGCGATGGAAAGAGCGAAAAGAGAACAAGAGAACGGGTATTTATTCAACAATGTATAATGTTAAATAAATCAGTCTGTGGAAGTAACTCGTAACGAACGGTCGGGTTTTTGTTTTTCGCGTAAATTGAAAAACATTATTGGCGACATTATGTCTGCTGCATTAAAAATGTGTGCATAAATATTTTGAACGCAACAACAAATCATAGCAAAGGGTTGAAATAAATAAAGTGTGCAACAACAAATGTCCACGTGGTAAAGGTTTGAAAAAATATATGAAAGAACGCATTTGAAATTAGCTGTGTTTGTGTTTTGTGGTATTGTAAAAATGGAAAACAATCTACTTTTATTGAAGGTAAGAAATTGTGAAATGTGAATACCGTTTTCCATTGAAGTCTGTTTACATTAACCGGACTAAAATAATATATTTTTTATTCATTTCTTTTAGTGACCAATTTTATTTCGTAAAAATGACCAATCAATCCCATCAACTCCATCATTTTATCAAATATATAAGAATATAAGAATATGTTTGTAATCAAAAGGTGGGTACAGTATTGATCTTTTAAAATTATAAATTTCTTCTTTAAAAACAAGAGCGGTATGAGATTTTTGGAAGATTCACCTTGAAGTTGCGAAGTAGCGTTGGCATTAAATTGCATTTTTGTTTTACCTGCCTTTTTCAGTTTGAACCCAAGTAGAGAGCAGTATATCTGATATATAAACTAATGAGCTGAATTATGTAATGGTAAAAAGTTCTTTCTTTCTATTTATATTTTTTCTATTTCCAGAACTTGCAAAGCATCATCAATATAATACCAAATATTACATTCCTTTCCCATTATTTTTGTCTTTGATTGGTTCAAATTTTAATAGACGATTTCAATATGTGGAAATTTTGGAAAGCAATTGTTACTAAAATTAAATTACCGAGCTCTTTAATACACCATTTTATGCTAAAAGACTACAACTGCAAAAGAAGATTATAAATCTGCAACCTGGAACTAAGAACTGAACTTGATATTCTATGCAGGTAATGTTTACCAAAATTAACTTTTAATGGAACAAAATTAATTTCTAATTATTCTGTTTACTTTCAGAAAAACTAACTTAGCTTACAGACTGCTGATTTATTGGAAATCTAGGCGCATCTACAATTAGAAGGAACATGCTGACATGGTTATTATGATAAGGAAGATAGTTTATAAGGGATATAGTTTATTTTTTTTCACCCTATGGTTGTTATTTATAGTAATTGTATGTTAGAACACAACATACAAGAACCAAATTTATTTGTCTATTGCATAATTAAAAAAATAAAATATTGAATATGTTTTATAAGAAACACATGTTTTCGGGGCGCAATATATAAATTATTTGATTGAAATTTATAGCCAATTTCAATTAATTATTTAATTGAATGAATCAAATAGTTGATTGATTTTTGTGGCGATATTAATTAAAATTTTAATTGATTCAATTAAAACTGTGATTGAATTTTATGTTAAAAATCAATCACGTTTTTAATTGATTCAATCACACAATTAATTGATTCCGTGACAAAAGTCAATTAAATTTTTAATTGAAAATCGTGTTGGTTTTCAATCAAAATGGGTGATTGATACTATCATTTTCGTGATTGAAGACATTTCAATTTAAAAAATGATTGAATCCGCTATTTTCGTGATTGAAATCAAAAAAAAATTTTTTGTGTGCACAACCATTATTTTATATCGAAAACGTTACAAGAGATATTAACATATGATTAATATAAATAAGATAAGATCGAGTAATATGAGGGCGGTTCGGAAACTTCTTAGCCTATCAATGAAAGAGAATAGTTAATTTTTCAAAAATATTTTTATTTTTCAATATAATCTCCTGAAACTTCAATACACTTAGTCCAACGCTTTTCTAGCAATTCTATCCCTTGATTAAAATAGTTTTCCTCAAGGTCTTCAAAATAGTGGTTTACAACTGTAATTGCATCTTCATTGGAGGTAAAACGCTTGCCAGCAAGGATTTTTTTTAGATTTGGGAACAAGTAAAAGTCACTGGGAGCTAAATCAGGAGAATAAGGTGGGTGGTCAAGCAACTCGTACTTTAATTCGTTGATTTTAGCCATTGTTCAAACACTCTTGTGCGCTGGGGCGTTGTCTTGATGTTATTGAAAAATTGATATTTGAAAAATTATTTTTTGTGTTGTAAGCCAGGACGTTTTTCTCGAATTTGTACATTTTACCCTTTTGCAGATAGTCAATCAATAAAATACCTTTGAAGTCCCAAAAAACCGTTGCCATAACCTTACCAGCCAATTGAATTGTTTTTGCCTTCTTTGGGGCACTTCCTCCAGCTTCAGTCCATTGTTTGGATTGTTCTTCTGTCTCTGGAGTATAGTGGTGGATCGATGTCTCATCAACAGTTATGAAACAACGCTTAAAATCCATTTTATTTCGCTTAAAACGATCCAAACAAGCTTGAGAAATGTTCATTCTTATGCGTTTTTGATCGACTGTTAACAAATGCGGCACCCATCTTGCAGAAAGCTTTTTCATCTGTAGTTCTTCATGCAAAATTAAATGGACTCGATCATTTGAGATGCCCATGATATTGCAATTTCACGCACTTTTATTCGTCGATCATTTAATACCATATCATGCACTTTGGCTACAATTTCTGTTGTTGTTGCTGAAAGCACCTTGGAAGAGCAAAATTCTTCCCATTCGGTTGAAATTTGGTACGTGATGTTAGTATAGGGTATCCAACAACCATGCAGGAATTGGTTCCTATCAGTCCATAATAATATATAGCTCCCATATAAACCGATCCCCAGATTTGACCTCCGGTGCCTTTTGGAGAAGCAAAATTCATCCGATCTGGTTAAAATTTGGTACGTGGTGGTAGTATATGATATTTAACAACCATGTGAGGTGAAATTTGGGGATGATAGTCTTTCGTAGAAGTTTCTACGCAATCCATGGTGGAGGGTACATAAGATTCGGTCTGGCCGAACTTACGGCCGTATATACTTGTTATGTAAATATTTAATGACAGCACGCATTTCTAATTTTTCCATTGTAAAAAAAATGCCGATGCGTCTTTTTTGAACACCTGTTTCTATATGAAGGAGTTGCCAGATCGAAACAAAATTTAACATGTGTTCACAACAGAGATGGAAGTTTCCATAACATTTAACTTTTTTTGTTTATATCGTGCTTTTTGTGCTAGGCTAAGAAGTTTCCGAACTGCCTCGTATATGAGAATATTGTAAAATGTTTCTTGATCATTTGGGGCCCACATATGGTACCCCTCTGTCTGAATCAGAAGTAAGCGGATCCTCTTGCGAAGTCGAGGGAGATACCAAGACATTTGAAGACATGGATAGATACCGTATGCGTGAGGAGGCTTCTATTGCCTCAGAACTCACCAAAGTCGAACCTATGGTTATTGCGAGAGTCACCGATATCTCTGAAGAGGACATTCTTGATGACTCGATCGAAGCGGCTGATGTGACGGTTGTTGAAAATCTCGATGGTCCTACGGATCCTCCAGATAAATCTTCATCATTGTAAGGCTGCATGTGCTGCCTTAAAAGTTCTCCTGATGAAAGGGGACATAGACATAGTTCTTATTCAAGAACCATATGTTTATAGAAACAAAATATGTGAATTAAGTACTCCGGGGTACAAACTATTGCAGTATACTGGTAATGATGTAATTCGAGCCTGTATAATTGCTAAAAACGAGCTTAACTTGTTTCTGCTTCCTTCAATGTGCAATGCAGACACTGTCGTTGCCAATTTAGAAATAGCCAAATGCAAATATTGGGTATCTTCGGTCTATATGGGACATGACAGGGAGATGCCTCCATGTGCCGTTAAGACCTTAGTTGAGGAGTCACTGAAAACAAAGACGAAACTCATTATGGGATGCGATGCGAATGCGCATCATAGTATATGGGGAAGTAGTGATACTAATGCAAGGGGAGAGTCGCTAATAGAGTTTATTTTGCGTACTAATCTGGTAGTTTGCAACAAGGGAGATGCCCCAACCTTTGTCACTAAAAACAGGCAAGAGGTTTTGGACATCACCTTGGCCTCGCAAGAACTGAATGAAATGATATCTGAGTGGCATGTTTTAAGTGAACACAGCTTCTCAGATCATCGCTACATCAGTTTCAAATTTGATGTTCATATCACCAAGACCATATTTTCGCCAAATGTTAGGAAAGCTGACTGGAAAAGGTATAGGGAATCGTTCAATATGATGATACCGGAAATAACAGAGACAAATATGAGAAATGTGCAAGATATCGAGCACGCAGTGGAGCGGATTACTAAGGCCTTCAACATCTCACTGAAAGCTGCATGCCCTAGAGGAAAGCCAAGGGGGAAACATCGACCACCATGGTGGTCTACGGAATTAAGTAATATGAGGAAATCCTGCAGGAAGCTCTTTAACAAGGCAAAGTCCACCAGAGCCCCTGAGGACTGGGACGCTTACAAGAGGAATCTGAGAGGATACAAGCGAGAACTGAGAAAGGCTCAGCATAACTCTTGGAATGACTACTGCAGCAGTATTGAGAATACGTCCGAGGCTTCCAGACTACGGAAGGTTCTAGCATCCACCAACTCCGCTCCAGGTTTCATTAAAACATCGGAGGGAAATTGGACAACGTCCAGTGAGGAGACGCTGGAGGTACTATTGGACACACATTTTCCTGGAAATCAGACGGTTGAACCATGTACTGGCGGTGCCACAGTTGCTCAGCGGTCGTTTCCTGTCAAGGAAATTGTATCGGAAACTAGAATAAGATGGGCGCTAAATAGCTTTGGACCATTCAAATCCCCCGGACCTGATGGAATTACTCCGGCGGAGTTACAAGCTGTAACTGACAAAATTATCCCCTGGTTGTCAGTGATATATAAAGGATGTATTAACTTATCATATATCCCAGGAAAGTGGAGGGAAACAAAAGTCGTTTTCATACCTAAAGCGGGAAAAGCCTCTCACTCGAGGGCGAAGGATTTCCGACCAATCAGCTTATCCTCATTCCTACTTAAGACTCTGGAGAGGATGATAGATATTTATCTTAGAACTAGCATCGATTCAAGGTAGTTCTCGAAAGGACAGCATGCATACTCGAAGGGCAGGTCTACTGAGACCGCACTACATGAACTAGTCAGCTTTATTGAAAGCTCACTATCTGTCAAAGAATACACAATCGTGGCGTTTCTAGACATCGAAGGGGCGTTCAATAATGTCCATCCGAGCTCGATATTAAATGGACTGACAACTCTGAATGTTGATCCATGTATACTCAGGCTGTTAGACGAACTGCTAATGAAGAGACGTATTTCAGCCACACTAGGTCAAGCAAACATACAAAGGTATGTGAACAGAGGCACTCCCCAAGGAGGAGTTCTATCACCTCTTCTTTGGAATGTTGCTATAAATAGCCTTCTGGTTACTCTAGAAAAAGAAAGGATAAAAGTGGTGGCATACGCAGATGATGTGGCTCTGGCAGTCAGGGGAAAATTCCCATCCACAATCAGAGATATTATTCAGAGGGCCCTCCGGATGACTGAGAAATGGGCGAAAGACAATGGTCTTGGGGTAAATCCTGCAAAGACAGAATTAGTCATGTACTGCAACGATCGCAAAACTCCCACGGTTAGGCCTATTTCCTTAGGGGGTATTGAAATTCCCTTTGGTGAATGTGCAAAATACCTTGGCGTTATTTTGGACAGGAAGCTGAACTTTAAGCTTAATATTGAAGAAAGGGCGAGAAAGGCAACTGTAGCTTTGTACTCGTGCAAAAAGGCAATAGGAAAAAAGTGGGGACTGAAACCAAAAATTGTGCATTGGCTATACACGGCAGTGGTTAGACCTATAATGCTATATGGTGTTGTAGTCTGGTGGCCGACACTTCAGAAACCGACTTGTTTAGATAAAGTTCAGCGTATGGCGTGTTTGTGTATTTCAGGCGCATTCAGCAAGACAGGAACAAATTCCCTTAATGTCGTGCTGCATCTATTGCCTTTAGACATTTTGGCCAAACAGTCAGCTGCAACAACGGCTATGCGGTTGCGCGAACTATCGCTGTGGTCGGAAAAAGGTTACGGTCACAGTTCTGTCCTCAAAACAATGCCAGATGTGCCTAACGTAGTGGATTACACTTTGGCGAGTCCACTTTTCGACAAAAAGTTTGAGACTCTAATCCCCAAAAGTGAGGCGTGGTGCACACAGACCCCGGGGAATAAAGAATATATAGATTTCTACACTGATGGCTCCAAATTGGATGGACAAGTGGGGTTCGGAGTATATTCTAATGATCTGGAACTTCGAATAGCGAAAAGATTACCTAATCACTGTAGTGTTTTTCAGGCTGAAATATTAGCAATAAGAGAGGTGGCGAATTGGCTGAGAAGTAATGTTCCAAAAAATGTGGGCATTAATATATACTCAGACAGTCAACCTGCAATAAAATCCTTGGACTCTGTGTTCCTCAACTCGAAAACGGCCATCGACTGCCGCAAATCTCTCAATGAGATGGCTGAGCAGTACAATATTCACCTAATATGGGTGCCTGGCCATAGGAACATACCGGGGAACTGCGAAGCGGATGAGTTGGCAAGGCTAGGGACTACCTTACATATTCCAGGGGAACTAGAATTTGTTGGTATGCCCCTAGCTACCTGCAAGCTCATGCTGCGTGAGAAGGCTGTTATGATGGCAAATGTTCGATGGGAGAATTGCAAGGGTTGTAACGACATCAAGCAAATATGGCCCCATTTCAACTTAAACCGCACACTAGATATGCTAATGTTCTCGAGACGTCAGATATCACTCCTGATATCTGCTATAACGGGTCGCTGCCTGATAGGCGATTTTGCAAAAACTATTGGCGCGAAGTATAATGACTATTGTATGAGCTGTCATGATGCGGAGGAAAAAGAATCAATTAAACACCTCTTGTGTGAGTGTCCTGCATTTTGTGTAAAGCGCAAGCAACTTTTAGGAGCATATAGCTTCAGATTACTGGCGGATCTGGAAAACGTTAACTTAAGCAGTCTGCTACTGTTTTTGGAACAATCTGATTGGTTCAACAAAGAAAAATAATCAAGAAGGTTCAGCGGTTAAAACTAGAAGTGCCCATATGTAATAGGTACTTTTAGTTAATGTGGTATCACAATGGACTGAATAGTCTAAGTGAGCCTGAATCTTAATCGGGCTGCCACTTTAACCTAACCTAACCTAACCATGGTACCCCAAACACATTTTGCTTCAAGCATATATATTTTCAGGATTGGTCCAAACAAAATATTGTTTATAGTGTATTATTTATGTTTGTATATATTATGTTTCCCCTTAGGGCAGCCCAATTAAGTTTCAGGCTCACTTAGACTATTGTGATACCACATTAACTAAAAGTACCTATTACATATGGGCACTTCTAGTTTTAACCGCTGAACCTCCTCGATTATTTCCTTCTGTTGGACCAAACAGATTGTTCCATAAACATTAGCAGACTGCTTAAGTTTTCCAGGTCCGCCAGTAATCTAAAGCTATATGCCCCCAAAAATTTGCTTACGCCTTACACAAAATGCAGGACACTCACACAAGAGGTGTTTAATTGATTCCTTTTCCTCCACATCATGACAGCTCATACAGTAGTCATTATACTTCGCGCCAATAGTCTTTGCAAAATCGCCTATCAGGCAGCGACCCGTTATAGCAGATATCAGGAGTGATAGCTGACGTCTCGAGAACATTAGAATATCTAGTGTGCGCCATATTTGTTTGGTGTCGTTGCAACCCTTGCAATTCTACCATCGAACATTTGCCATCATAACAGCCTTCTCACGCAGTATGAGCTTGCAGGTAGCCAGATGCATACCAACAGATTCTAGTTCCCCTGAAATATGTAAGGTAGTCCCTAGCCTTGCTAACTTATCCGCTTCGCAGTTCCCCGGTATGTTCCTATGGCAAAGCACCCATATTAGGTGAATATTGTGCTGTTAAGCCATCTCATTGAGAGATTTGCGGCAGTCGATGGCCGTTTTCAAGTTAAGGAACACAGAGTCCAAGGATTTTATTGCAGATTGACAGTTTGAGTATGACAACATTTTTTGGAACATATTAACATATATGTCCCAAACATGTTATACTAGTGTATGAACATTATATGCTTGCACTGAAAAATATTGTGTTAAAAAATTTGAGTTCCAAACATGTAATTTTTACACCCAAACATATGAAAAACAGTCTTTTTCGTCCGTGTATATGGGAGCTATGTTATGTATATCTAAATTAGCCGATATTTCAGGCTCACTTAGACTATTCGGTGCATTGTGATACCACAGGGGTGAACATCTCTGGTTCAACTTAAAAAAAAATATTCATATAATCTCATGTGTAGAAAATTTTATTTATGCATAGGTATGTATACAATATTTTTATAATATTAAATTGAGCCGACGTGCTTTTTGGGCAGCAAATAAATCAATTACTTCTTCATTCGGCATATTAATGCCAATCCATTGAGTCTACTCTCGCTAGTCGAATTTCTAAGATACGTCTTTAAACTCTTCATTGTTGAAAAAGAAAGTTCGGATGAGTACGTAGTAACTGCAGGGATGGAAAATGCAGTACTATAGTACTTTTTTCAATACTTTTTCACCTCGGTCAGTACCGTAGTACCCCCGCGAATGATTTAGTACCTTTTGTGTAGACATTTTTGAGTCGATATCAGATTTATGGTACAATAGCTTTGACAAAATATTGTAATATTTTGAGAAAGTCTTTATCAACCTTATTTGCTAATAGTCTTTTACAAATATGGCAAAACAGACATGTTCATATGGGAAGAAAATTTTGTAAAAGACATAGTCAAAAACAGGATTTTATTGAACTTCAAGAATGTTTTAGTCGAAAAAAGAATGCGATTCTATATTATCGATTTTTTATTTCGGTAGAAAATGTTGTCAAAATTTTATTTCTATATAGAATTTTTGCAAAATTTTATTTCTATAGAAAATTTTGTCAAAATTTTATTTCAATTGAAAATTTTGTACAAATTTTATTCCTATAGGAAATTTTTGCAAAATTTTATTTCTATAGAAAAAATTTTGCAACATTTTTTTTCTACAGATTTTTTTTGCAAAATTTTATTTCTATAGAAAATTTTTGCAAAATTTTATTTAAATAGAAAATTTTATCAAAATTTTATTTTCTTTAAAATTTAGTCTCTTGACAATAATTTTCCAGTGAAATTTTTGTTGAAATTTAGTAAAAAGTACCTTTCCGCTCAAAAAATACCTTTTTTGTACTTTCTTAAAAATTGTATTTTCCATCCCTGAGTAACTGGCAAAGTGACCACAATTGTTAAAAGAATATGCACGTTTGGAAATATCTCTTTATTGCACCCTCCAAGTGCTTCCATCGCTGAATTAGGCAGGTTCTTTTCGCAGGTTTTGCGCCATTTCATTTACACATGTGTGTTTGGCTGTTTCGTTGTTGTTGCTATGGCCAAGCAAAGCGAGTCATGTTCACAAAAAGAACAACAAACACAAATAAAAAGCAGAAAGACATTTTCCAAAAATGAAATTTGTGGTGCGAGAACAAAAACAATTTATTTTTTTCGACCGTCGTTTGACGGGCTTTTCAACTAGTATTCTATGATTTGTGCAAGTTTTATAGGTAAGCTTTTTTCAAAATAAAACCTCCAGCTCTTCTTCAACATCTTCGATAAGATTTTTCTATGCAGCTAAAAATATATATTTATTTATATAAAAATATTCATACATTTCGGGGGGGTTTGATCCCCCTCATCCCCCCCCCCCCCCCCTGAAAACGGCCTTGTCTGTGGTCATATGAGTGTAAATCGGGCGAAATCTATATATGGGAGATATATCCAAATCTGAACCGATTTCAACCAAATTTGGCACGCATAGTTACAATGTTAATTCTACTCCCTATGCAAAATTTCAACTAAATCGGAGCAAAAAATTGGCCTCTGTGGGCAAATGAGTGTAAATCGGGCGAAAGCTATATATGGGAGCTATATCTAAATCTGAACCGATTTGGCTGATATTTTGCAAGTTTTTCGAGACCCATGAAATATTCGGATGTGCGGAATTTGAAGAAGATCGGTTGATATACACGCCAATTATGACCAGATCGGTGAAAAATATATATGGCAGCTATATCTAAATCTGAACCGATTTCAATAGGGATCGTCTTTGAGCCGAAACAGGACCCTATACCAAATTTTAGGACAATCGGACTAAAACTGCGAGCTGTACTTTGCACACAAAAATACATCAACAGACAGACGGACAGACAGACAGACAGACAGACGGACATCGCTAAATCGACTCAGAATTTAATTCTAAGCCGATCCGTATACTAAAAGGTTGGTCTATGATTACTCCTTCTTGGCGTTACATACAAATGCACAAACTTATTATACCCTGTACCACAATAGTGGTGAAGGGTATAAAAATCGAAATAAAAACAAGTATAAACGGACGTAAGTTCGGCCAGGCCGAATCTTATGTACCCTCCACCATGGATTGCGTAGAAACTTCTACGAAAGACTGTCATCCACAATCGAATTACTTGGGTTGTGGTATCTTAAATCGTTTTCAAAATTGTGAGTTAGTCCATACATTAGACAAAAAAGTATGTGTAGGTAAGTCTACAAATAATTACGAATCGATATGGACTTTTGCACGGTACGTAGGGAGCCAGAATTGAAATATGGGGGTCGCTTATATGGGGGCTAAATATATACAATTATGAACTTGATATGGACCAATTTTTGTGTGATTGGGGATCGATTTATCTGAGGCTATATATAACTATAGACCGATATGGACCTAGTTAGGCATGGTTGTTAACGGCCATATACTAGCACAATGTACCAAATTTCAACTGACTCGGATGAAATTTGCTCCTCCAAGAGGCTCCAAAACCAAATCTCGGGATCGGTTTATATGGGGCTATATATGATTATGGAATGATATGGACCACTTTTGGCATGGTTGTTAAATATCATATACTACCACCACGTACAAAATTTCAACCAGATCGGATGAATTTTGATTCTCCAAGAGGCACCGGAGGTCAAATCTGGGGATCGGTTTATATGGGTGCTATATATAATTATGGACTGATATGAACCAATTCCTGCATGGTTGTGGGATACCATATACTAGCATCAAATTTCAACTGAATCAGATGAATTTTGGTCTTCCAAGAGGCTCCGGAGGTCCAATCTGGTGATCGGTTTGTGTGGGGGCTATATATAAGTATGGACCCATGTGGACCAATTTTTGCATGGTTGTTAGAGACCATATACTAACACCATGTACCAAATTTCAGCCGGATCGGATGAAATTTGCTTCTCTTAGTGGCCTCGCAAGCCAAATCGGTGGATCGGTTTATATGGGGGCTATATATAATTATGGACCGATATGGACCAATTTTTGCATGGTTGTTAGAGACCATATACTAACACCATGCACCAAATTTCAGCCGGATCGGATGAAATTTGCTTCTCTTAGAGGCCTCGCAAGGCCAATTTGGGGGTCCGTTTATATGGGGGCTATACGTAAAAGTGGACCGATGTGGACCAATTTTTGCATGGTTGTTAGAGACCACATACTTACACCATGTACTAAATTTCAGCCGGATCGGATGAAATTTGCTTCTCTCAGAGGCCTCGCAAGCCAAATTTGGGGGTCCGTTTATATGGGGGCTATAAGTAAAAGTGGACCGATATGGCCCATTTACAATACCATCCGACCTACATCAATAACAACTACTTGTGCCAAGTTTCAAGTCGATAGCTTGTTTCGTTCGGAAGTTAGCGTGATTTCAACAGGCGGACGGAAGGACATGCTCAGATCGACTCAGAATTTCACCACAACCCAGAATATATATACTTTATGGGGTCTTAGAGCAATATTTCGATGTGTTAATATACCCTCCATCCTATGGTGGAGGGTATAATAATAATATGCATAAAAAACTAAATTAACTATCTCGTGTGAAAATTGAACTAAATTGTATTCTAAATTTTGAGATTCATTAAATTAACGACAATTTTGCGACATTTTTGGATTTTTAATTACCATTTATGAAATTCATCTTTCTCGAAAAGAAAAAAATAAACTACAAATAAATACAAAATCTTAGGCGCCCGATTATTCCCGTTTTAACCACGCTGTAGTTTATTTTTACTATTTTTGAGAAGTGTACCAAAAACTTCTTCTGTTTTAATTGGAATTGAACTAATTTGTAAGTCATTGAAATTTTACTGCCATTTAGTTCATAAAATTTTTGAGACATATTTGGAATAAAGAAAAAATCGTTGGGCGGGAGAAAATTTATTACAAAATTTTAAAAATAGATTAAAACAAAATAAAATTTTTGCAACAAATATTAGTTCATTTTAGCATCAGTTTTACAACAGACACTGAAAAAAACTGTGAACCCATCAGTAAAGCAAAGTTTAGTTAATATTAGAATTGATTAATTTTAGAAAATTTTAACTAAACTAATTAGAAACGCAGACGTCACGCCGATTCACAAAAATAAGCAAATAATTTCAAATTCAAGAAAATTTATTAGACAAAATTATTATTTTTCAGATTGAGATATAGTTTCCATGTATATGTATCTATGGTATCAATCAAACCTGCAAAATATTATCCAAATCGGTTCAGATTCAGATACTTCATCCCAACATATTTATCGCCCGATTTTCAGAAATTTTACCCTAATATCCTTATGGAGGTATAATAAGTTCGTCATTCTGTTTATAACGCATCGAAATCAGATAGAGAGAGAGAGAGATTCTACGTCGATGTGCCCATGTACGTCGGTCTGCCTATTAAATTATGGTGACACTCTAAGAAATGTCACCAGCATTACCTATGGTGGAGAACTTTTGTGATGTTCGGTCAAACCTGGGATTGAAATCATGACCCTTTGCATGCGAGCATGATAAACATTGCACTAAAGATAAAAACTCTCAGTTTTTATATGTAACCAGCGTAACCCGGCCCGCTTCGCTGCGCCTTCCGAAGCATACTTTCATTAACTTAGCCAACCATATCCTTCGATCTTAAAACAAATTCGAAAAGATTTGAACTGTTTTAAAGAGTGGGGTCAGGGGGAGACTGGCACAAAAAGTAAAGTACTGATTAGTCACTCTATGGTTTCCACACACTTGTTCCGTACTTTTCAAAAAAATCGGACTACTTGCTTTTTCGTTTATATACAGAAATAGGGCGGTTATGCAGATGTAAAACGGACCGGCTTAACAAACGTCGGGTAGAGGGTATCAACCATTTTTTTTGTTTTTTAATTGTTCTGTATTAAAATCGTTGGACAATCTTATTATTTCCTGTGAATTTCAAGCGTGGTTTGTCAAGGAAATCGGTAGAAGTAAAAGTACTTAAAATTTTTCATTTCTTAAAGTGCTGGACACGGAGAACGTGCCTTTCCCAAACATATACCGGAAAATGAAGCACCCTCTACGTTGCCTGTCAACTTCATGTAAATTTACTTAAAAAAGTTTTGTACTTAACCCTTCTGTGCGTGATGTGGTCCCGCTGGACTTTTTTGATTTTTATTCCTACATAACTTTATCTTTTGCATGATTTGCAGCGTGATGGTTTATGACTTCTTGTATTAAAGTGTTTTAAGTTGAAAACTGTAAATTTTTATGTGATTGAATCATTAAATTGGTTTTTATAGGTATTTTAAAAAATTTAGTGCGATTCTGCGTGATGGGGTCCATTGGGACCTAACACTAATTGCATTAGGGGTTTTAGCGCAGTTCAAAAAGTTGCATAAAGATAATGCGATTTTTGTATTTGGAACAATTAATAAGAACAACATCCTTTCAGAAAATACCGTTATTTAGAAGAACTTGTCATTTTTGAAGTTTCCATTGGTTTCATTGCTTCATAGTACATAGTTTTATGTGTTCCAAGGATAGTGGATATATATAGCGAAACTATAAGTGGAAAAAAAAGTTATTTGAACTTCATAGAAATCATGGTCGATCTAAGTTTTTATATTTCTATACATATTCCAGACCCATAGGCTCCTGGAATTTGGCAAAATGTTCCTCAATTTTGACCAAGTTTGAAGCAACTATTGCACATAATACTGCAAACAAAACGAACGTCACTACAAAAAATCGGTTTGTTTTTCCTTCAAACATCCAGTTTGTTCAGAACATTCAACTTCTAAAACAATATATTGTTGCTGGGTACGTATAAGGATACTTATAGGTACCACGCCTGTGACAAACATCAGGGCCTCTAGAATACTAATCAAAAATTTAACCATTATTTGTATACTATTAAAAATAAAAAAAAAAACTCTTTATTTACAAACAAATATCTATATATGCAATTTGTGAGTTGTAGTAAATAATTGAAAAATATCGTAGGGATAACCTCTCTACCATTCGTTTTTTATTATAGGTCCCACGGGACCTTATCACGCTGGTATCGCATCCGGTGTTATCACATACACAAGGGTTAAAAAAAGTCTGAAAGAAGCCTGTGGAAAAATCATAAAATTATGTACCGAGTTCCCATTTATCGACAATCCTCTACTTTCTATTTTCAAAAATTGACCAGATATCGTAAATTCACGTACCACGTACCACAAACTACCTAACTTCACTTTCCCCTTCCCCAACCAGGCATCGAAAAATTATGTAATCATCTTCTCCCAATTTCAAGTAAATCGGAAGTTTCGAGTTTTCTCTATTTTTTGTAAAGGGACGTCACTTTCTCTGCAAATTCCAAGAAATCAAGTTTCATAGTGTGGGGCAAGGAGAAGGTTCCTGTCCAAATACCCAAAAATCAAGTACACCATATTGATTTCATAACCTTCCCCTACGGCCTCTGTAATTTCAAGTAACATAAACTTGAGAATTCTAGTTTTTTTTCAATTTTAGAGGAGGTCTCCCTCCCCGTCCCAATATCGAAAAATGATATAGCGTATATTGTGCAGGCGTCCCAGAAAATCTCAAACAAATGATATGTCAAATTTTTAAAGAGCAGGGCAAGGGAGGCCCCTCTTCCCTTCCGAATATCATAAACTCAGATATCCATTATAATAATATAACCTACCCCACATCCTCTGTAAATTTCAAGTAAATTGGAAAATTTTAATTGTTTCACGGTATGTACTTGAGGAGAAATGATGTCTTCCTGTACCCTTTTATTTTTCCTCGACCAAATATTAAAAAAAAATTATATATTTCATATAAATTTCATAATCTCCCTCCAGTTCTCCGTAAAATTTTAGTAAGTCGAAAACTTTTAGATTCTTCACTGTACTTTAAAAAAACGTCGTACAAAGGGGAGGCCCCCTCCTCGATCAAATATCGAAAAATAAAATAGCTGTTCTTTACCTAGACGCCACCTTCAACTTGCTTTGAAAATTTCAAGCAAATCGGGTAATTTTGTTCCAATTTTTAAAATGTCGGCCAAGCGGAAGGTCCACCTTCCCGTCCAAATATTAAAATATAAGGTACCCCATAATAAATGCATAACTTCAGGGCATGTTCTCTGTAAATCTCAAGTAAATCATAGAATTTTTGATTATTTACTGTACTTTTAACAAAAGTCGTATAAAGGGGTGGTCCTCCTCCGCGACCAAATATCGAAAAATAAGGTCTTTGTCTAGACATCACCCCTAACCTGCCTTGTATGCAATATGTTCCTTTAGTTAATGTTTTTTTCACAATGGACTGGCACTATAACGTTACCTTACCTATGCTATTCTTCATACTAGGGAGCAATAATAATCTTACAGATCAACACTCTCTCACACTCAATTATCACTACATAACAGATACCACTCATATTGTAAAATCTTTAAAGCACACAATTCCACTTAAAATCAAATTTCTTAAATTGCTTCACTTTAAGGTCGATGCGAAATGCTGGAAATACTTGAGAAATGTGTTGGGATTTAACCAAAGACCATTATCACAAAATTAAATGGCATCAGTAAAGGTCACCACCATTGGGAGAACATTTAATAACCACCATTACGAATCACTCCCTGGCTGCATCCTTTTCACGCACACACACAGACACACCAAAGAAGGGCACTCCTTGATTCTGGTCTGACATGAATTAAGAAGGAACAACTCCCCCATCATCGCAACACGTTAAGAGTCAATTTGTCCATTTGTTTGCCAACTTTCAGGACGATGATGATGCTGAACTCATAGCACACAAACCAACCCCGAAAATTCTTGGCCCACAAGGATAAAGATACACACGCCAGAAAGTGTATCAGTCATCTGCTTCTCCCAGGTGGACTACTGAACGCCACCACCGTAAAGACGAGAAGATAACAAAGCCTCACCCATTTTTTTCGCATTAACTTTAATAGATTTTCCTCCCACCTTTCCAACTCCCCCTCGTCATCATCAGTCTGAGGATTTAAGACCTAAAGTCTAGGTGTGGTTCTTGTTTTTCTCTCTTTGCATTCGTTACGCATTGTTTGCGGTGGATGGATGCGTGCCGTGATGATGGAAGTCAACCTCATTTTCTAGTCTCGTGATGATGATTATCCCGTCCCCCCATCAGAGGTAAACGGAAACAGCGGACTATAGCTCTGGCTTGTGGACACTAGAAACTGCTAAGTGAATAAGGACTTTTGAGTTAACTTTAGCACTGATAAAGTGAAGCGAGGGCAACAATGATGGTGATGAAGACGACGATGATAGTGGGTTTGTTAGGGACGTTTGGGATTTGTGCGTGAAATTAAGTAATTAAATACTAATATGGATAATATGTACTCACAGTCACATTATCATCATCTTGCATGGTTGTGAAAAGTTCACAATAATATATATTGTCATTATTTGTTTGTTTCTCTTATTATTCTTCTTCCTACTTTTGGGGAGATAAATTTAAAGGTCAATGTGGATTATTTTTTTAAGCTGGATGAAATCGCAGAACAAAAATGTCATTAAAGTAAGTTTCTCATTTAATTAAAAATTGTGTAGCTCGCAGTTCATTCACTGAAAAAAATATTTTGTCATATGTACAAAGATTTCACGAACGACTTCCTGTAAAAACGGAGCTAATATCGTCATTTTTTAAGACAAAAATCGGAAAATCGGCACTTTTAAATTTTTGAGTAAAAAATCGTCAAAATGCCGATAAATCGGCAATATTGGCAGCTCTACTCGCAGTTGCGAAGGTAAGGTATCTTCTTCTTCTTAAGACAATGGTCTTCGCAATTGTAAGTTAGTCCATATTAGGGCTGTCATTCGGGATCGATTTTTAAAAATCCCGGGATTCGGGTTTTCAAAACATAGAATCCTGGGATTTTTTACGGGATCCCGAAATATTCGGGATTCTTTAAATATTTTAAGTAATAACAATCTACAGCGCCAAAAATTTGTTGTACATTAAACCAATTTAGTTTAATTCAATTATAACTATCTTACTCAGCAAAACATTTTTAGGATTAGGTTAGATTAGGCATATTGTGATAATCCTTTTGTAATTCATCGATTTCAGTAAAAACATCAAGGCATCCAAATTTTTATCAGATAAACATATTTTCGACGGAGCTTTTATCATTGCTTTTTATTTTATGTGGCACAAATTCCATTTTACATAAACTCCTTATTCAAAGCACCTTATCGTTTACTTGGATTTTTGATGAAATTGTGCTGTATTGTATACTTCATGTATAATAAATTCTTACTCAAGGTGTACCATAAATGTTTATTAACTCAATTTGCCGGGTATGAAATCTAAGGGTCGTTTACACTGAATAAAGACTCCAATTTATTAATAAACAATATTAAAAAGCCACAGTATTAACAAATTGGAATTATTTGTTCGGGATCCCGAAAAGTTCCGGGATTCAAAATAAAACATCGCTGGATTCATGATAAATCCCGTCCCGAAAATCCCGTGATTACGAGACGGGATTTATCCCGAGTGACAGCCCTAGTCCATATGGAGTCTATGTTAGATTAAAAAGGCTGATTGAGTGCTTATATAAGCCTCTTTCATTCTGGATCGGTTTATATAGAGGAGATTATAAATAAGTATGAACCGTTATGAATCAATTTCCACATGGAAATTCGAACGCCAAATCTCAAGCGGTTCAAAGAAAAAGGCGGCGGGACGTTGAGTATCCCCCGTCTGCCGCGAAAACGGGGGAATCTTTTAGTTTTCCGCTCGATAATTGCAAGGGCGTATGCATTTTCGAGCCTTATTCTTGTATCTTCTATGATAAAAACAAATTTTCTCCGGGCTTCGAGGGGACGAATCTCTACGTTTACGAGATTGTGAACGACCTGTACGATGTCTACTAGGAGAATAAGATAATGAATGTGCCTCCAAAGCACTTGCAATCGTAGCCAGCTGAGTTTCTATACGAGACAACCTGTTATCCGAACTAGATGTAACGGATGCCGAAAATAAAGAACTTGTCTCTTCCTGTCCCACTTCATAGAGCATGTCAGCTAACGAACACAAGTCACTCATCTCTTGCTTTCCTGATGATATTAAAGACTGGTGAATTCGAGGCGGAAGCCCCCGTAGCCAGAGACTTTTAAGTAATTCATCCGTTACTAGTTTGGAATCTCCCGCAATTTGGCGAAGATGTCTATAATATTCGGAAGGTTTTCTATTTCCTAATGCTTCATGGGAAAGAATCTGTTCGAGACGTTGTTTCTCCGACAATGTATTGCGGCTAATTAAAGCTGTTTTAAGATTAGTATAAGGTGTCGGTGGAGGTGTGGTTGAATCCTGAGCCCGAAGAGAAACATACGTTGCTGCAAATCTATTATTCTCTTCAATAATATCAAATATTTCGGCGATTGTCTCCTCGGGTAAAACTGAAAGAACGTGGTCGTATTTGGTGTCTTCCGTGGTGATATTTGACCGCCTAAAGAGACTCTCTGCGCGTATAAACCAACCCTGGGGAAATTTGACCCAAAAAGGAGGTAACTTCACCGCGACAGCACTAATTTGTTGGACTTGTTCCGAGTTTGCCACACTATCTACCATTTTGCACTGATTTCGCGAAGTATTTAGAATGGAGATAATATAAGAAGCAATCGCCACAAAAATTAATTCCAGAAAAATTTTGACAGTGATAAAAGTAAGATACTAATTCTAATAATAGTAATTAAAGTTAATAATAATTAAAGTTAAAAAAAAATCTTATGCTAAATTAAACTGTGTTACATAAAAAAAAATAATGAAATTGGTCATCAATCAATGGTATCTCCCTCTACTCACTAAAACTTCACGTCTTTTTCTCTTCTTGTTGTATATGCTTCGAGCAGCATCTGATAACACGAGGTGATGAGAACTTAAATCCAATGTATCAAATAGAGCCGCTGCTTACATTCATTCGTAGTTATATCTCTCTATATTCATTTCAGCGAGATTAATTTTAATATGCGCAATTCGTTTTCATTCGGGGTCACCAATGTAGATAATCATCTTCTTAGTATCCACGATAAAATTATTGTTTAGAGAAGTCAGCCAATTATTTGTTTAGGGTGGTATTTTAGATACAAGATTGAGATCCTTCAGTCACACATCCAGTTTATATAAAACTCAAAATTACAGATTTATTTTAATAAGTAAATTACAAAAATTGATTTAAAATAACAAATATTTAAATGCTTTTAATGAGAGGATTGATTTTTGAATGTATATAATTTTATTGGAAAAAAAATTACTGACGATTGACATATATTTCATTTCAAGCAAATGTTGCTATGTTATTATCAAGAAACCAAATTAAAATTTTCAAAGTAATAAGTTGGCAAAGTTAAAACAAGTTATTTACTACACAGGCTAATGTAGTCCAAGTGGGCACCACAGATTTTTGATGAAATTGTGCTGTATTGTATACTTCATGTATAATAAATTCTTACTCAAGGTGTACCATAAATGTTTATTAACTCAATTTGCCGGGTATGAAATCTAAGGGTCGTTTACACTGAATAAAGACTCAAATTTATTAATAAACAATCATAAAAAGCCACAGTATTAACAAATTGGAATTATTTGTTCGGGATCCCGAAAAGTTCCGGGATTCAAAATAAAAAATCGCTGGATTCATGATAAATCCCGTCCCGAAAATCCCGTGATTACGAGACGGGATTTATCCCGAGTGACAGCCCTAGTCCATATGGAGTCTATCTTAGATTAAAAAGGCTGATTGAGTGCCTATATAAGCCTCTTTCATTCTGGATCGGTTTATATAGAGGAGATTATAAATAAGTATGAACCGTTATGAATCAATTTCCACATGGAAATTCGAACGCCAAATCTCAAGCGGTTCAAATGTACTTAATGTCAACCGGATCGGATGAAATTTGCCCTGCAAGAGACTCCGTAAGTCAAATCTGGGGATCTGTTTATATGGGGGTTATATATAATTGTAGACCGATATGGACCCATGTTTATTAAAGGTCATATACTTACATCGCATACCAAATTTCATTCAGATCGTATGAAATTTGCTCCTTCAAGGTGTCCAAAAGCCAAATCTGGGAATCGATTTGTATGGACGCTATATACAGTTTGTCAAGAAAGTGTTTTGACAATGGGATAAAAATTATGTTTTGTTCCAAAATTAAATATAATGAAATTTTAAAAAAATATTTTATTATGTATTTTGCGAAGTATACATACGTACACAGAATTAAAAATTTAATAAAATATTTAATATTTCAATTATTTCTAGAATTTGAAATAGTTGGCAATGTCAAAAGACTTTCTTGACATACTGTATTTATGGACCGATAATAAGTCAACCTTCTTCACTTTCATCATTATTTTTACTGTGAAGTTAATTTTTATGTGAACAGAGGCACCCCTCAAGGAGGAGTTCTATCACCTCTTCTTTGGAATGTTGCTATAAACAACCTTCTGGTTTCCCTAGAAAGAGAAAGGATACAAGTGGTGGCATACGAAGATGATGTGGCGCTAACAGTCAGGGGAAAATTCCCATCAACAGTTAGAGATATTATACAGAGAGCCCTCCGGATGACGGAGAAATGGGCGAAAGATAATGGTCTTGGGGTAAATCCTGCAAAGACAGAACTAGTCGCAAAACTCCCACGGTTAGGCCCATTTCCTTAGGGGGTATTGAAATTCCCTTTAGTGAGTGTGCAAAATACCTTGGCATTATTTTGGACAGGAAGCTGAACTTTAAGCTTAATATTGAAGAAAGGGCGAGGAAAGCAACGGTAGGGAAATAGGGAAAAGTGGGGACTAAAACCAAAAATTGTACATTGGCTATACACGGCATTGGATAGACCTATCATGCTATATGGTGTTGTAGACTGGTGGCCGGCACTTCACCAGCCAACAAGTTTAGACAAAGTTCAGCGTATGGCGTGCTTGTGTATCTCAGGTTCATTCAGCAAGACAGGAACAAATTCCCTTAATGTCATACTGCATCTATTGCCTTTAGACATTTTGGCCAAACAATCAGCTACAATAACGGCTGTGCGGTTGCGCGAGCTATCACTGTGGTCGGAAAAAAGTCACGGTCACAGTTCGGTCCTCAAAATAATGCCAGATGAGCCTAACGTAGTGGATTACACTTTGGCGAGACCACTTTTCGACAAAAAGTTTGAGACTCTAATTCCCAGTGAGGCGTGGTGTACACGGACCCCGGGGAATAAAAGATATATAGATTTCTACACTGATGGCTCCAAATTGGATGGGCAAGTGGGTTTCGGAGTATATTCTAAAGATCTGGAAATTCGAATAGCAAAAAGATTACCTGATCACTGTAGTGTTTTTCAGGCTGAAATATTAGCAATAAGAGAAATGGTGAATATACTCAGACAGTCAACCTGCAATAAAATCCTTGAACTCTGTGTTCCTCAACTCGAAAACGGCCATCGACTGCCTCAAATCTCTCAATGAGATGGCTGAGCAGCATAATATTCACCTAATAATGGTGCCTGGCCATAGTAACATACCGGGGAACTGCGAAGCAGATGAGCTAGCAAGGCTAGGAACTACCTTACATATTCCCGGGGAAACTAGAATCTGTTGGTATGCCTCTGGCTACCTGCAAGCTCTTACTGCGTGAGAAGGCTGTCATGATGGCAAATTTTCGATGGGAGAATTGCAAGGGTTGTAACGACACCAAGCAAATATGGCCCCATTTAAACTTAAACCGCACACTAGATATGCTAGTGTTCTCGAGACGCCAGATATCACTCCTGATATCGGCTATAACGGGTCGCTGCCTGATAGGCGATTTTGCAAAAACTATAGGCGCGAAGTATAATGACTATTTTATGAGCTGTCATGATGCGGAGGAAAAGGAATCAATAAAACACCTCTTGTGTGAGTGTCCTGCATTTTGGGTTCAAGAGAAGAAAATAATCGAGGAGGTTCAGCGGTTAAAACTAGAAGTGCCCATATGTAATAGGTACTTTTAGTTAATGTGGTATCACAATGGACTGAATAGTCTAAGTGAGCCTGAATCTTAATCGGGCTGCCACTTTAACCTAACCTAACCTAATTGTTACACAGAAGAAAATATTGTCGTGAGACCAAAGATTTCATATCTTTAAAATACGAACGGGTTTTTTGTTTAGCATACACGCTCACAAAAAATCGCTTCTGTAACATATACTCCCAAACATATTTTGCTTCAAGCATATACATTTTTGGGTATTGCCCAAACATTTATATGTTTGATCTCTTCCAATATATAATATGTTTGAAAGCATATTGGTCTAAACAATATATGTTTGGGTAGTCTAAGTTCCAAACATTTTGTATTTTTGCATCCAAATTAAGTAATGTTGTCTTCCAAAAAACAATATGTTATTATGTGACCATATAATATGTTTGGAAGCATTTTGCACCCAAAAATATTATATGCTTAAAAAAAATTCTCCAAAACAATATTGTGCTCAAAATTTTATTTATTTATTTATATATTTACAATCATAATGAATTATGAAAATAAACAGGTAATATAGGTGCTAACAACATAGGTTTTCGACCTGAATGCTCAAAATTTTGTTTCTGCCCAATTGTATATTCCCCGACATCTTTCTCACTTCCACGAGATTTTTTAGTTCTTAGCACCTTTTTCTGTAATACAAACATTGTAGAAGAAATTATTCAATTTTATGATTTTTTTTATTTTAATTTTACCTTTTGCCGGACGGGGACTCGAACAGCGGACCACACAATTTGTAAGGATCAAAGAAGTAGCTGATCAATTGCCCAAGGAAAAATAAAATGTTAATTTTGTAATAACAAGCAACAACCACCAACTTAATTCAATATCGCTCCCTGTTAAATAGCGCTCCAAGCTACTAAACACATATATGTTAATAGGCTATTTCTAAATTAATATATGTTTGCATTCAAGCATATTATATTTACAAACATTTTATGTCCCAAACATAATATGTTCTAACATATTAACATATATGTCCCAAACATGTTATGCTAGTTTATGAACATTATATGCTTGCACTCAAAAATATTGTGTTTAAAAAATTGTGTTCCAAACATATAATGTTTATAGCCAAACATATGAAAAACAGTCTTTTTCAACCGTGTAGTAGGCGCATTTCTCTGAAATTATTTTTTTTCCTTGTCCGAAATCCGATGAACTTTTCTATAAAGTCGGTTTTTCCATACAATTAAGTGATTGAAATTAAAAATGGGTATCTTAAAATGAAAGAAAATTTTGTTTGACTAAAGCATAATTTCTACTTGAAATCGAGTCTGAATTTGAAAATTCAAGTTGTCGTTAACAAGTTTTTAAAGAACTATAATTGCATATGAAGAAAAAAAAACAGAAAAGATGAATTTAAAATTTGCTTCCTAGAATGAAGTACGCAAAACTTTAAAAGACAATTCTGTCTTAAAAGTATCCTTACTTCAATTCTCCGCTTCTTTGGCTCGGAATCAATACCATAAAGAAACTTTGGAACCGGGCATGCTTTTTTTCAGTGTACTTATTACCGTATACAGTTAATAAGTCACATATTTCTTACTGAATTTATTCATGTTCCCTCTATCTTTTACAGATAATTACCATATCCGTAATCGAGTAGTGTATCTACACTACTGGTGTTGAGGTTTCACGGCAGCTGTATTTGTAACGGCTACTAATTTAATCTCTAAGGACAGACGTGTGATTTGTATACTTTGGATTTTTACCCCCGCATATTGTATCCTTTAATGTATTGAGTAAATTGTAGTGGTGGATTGGCTTACCCCTAATTGTTTGCCACCTGTCCAATACTTCTGCCCGCCCTCAAGTCCAAGACGAAAGTGAGAAAACATAGCGACCCCGAAGAGAGTAAATGAATGTTCATCGAATCGATTGTTAAAGGGTTGAGAAGCCCATATTAAAAGGTGTTCAACAAAAAAGCAAAACACGCTAATCACAATCTTTTCCACAATTAATTATTGGGATTTATTTCCCATTAGGTCGGGTATATGTACACTGGAAAAAAAAAGTTTACTTGGATCCAACGACTTTGACTTCCCCTTAACGATTTTGGTATTGATTCCGAGCCCAAGATGCTGCATATTTAATATAAGGACATTTTTAGAAACCTCTTCGGCTTTAAATGTGAAAATGAAAATTGGTATATAGATGTCATTCATCGAATTGTTATTCTTCTTTTGCGATAAAGGTACAAATGCATGTACAAATGCAAACTATGGCAGACACTTTAAAAGAGTTTGCTTAATTCCAAAAAAAACTTTAAACGAAAGATGCACATTTTTAAAATTAGTTTTAGCCTATACATGAAGCGTTTTTATCTTAAATCTAAAGATATTACTCAATATATCAGTTGATTTAAAGGCGATTTCTTTGAATTAAAAATGTTTTCCTTTACTTTAAGGTAAATTTGCCTTACTTCAAAGACGTACGACTTTAACAGAGGGACGTAAATTTCCAAAATTTGTGTCGTAGAAAAATAATGAAAGAAAATTGAAGCAATGATTATAAACTATTTTGTAATTAAAATGTCACTATTTTAAAGTATTTTTTTCTTAACATTGCGTAAACGAGTCCTAAAATTTAGGTTGCATAATCTTCCATATTAAATCAATATTTTTTTCAGTGTAAGAATCGCCTTTGCTATCACTATCAATGGATGGGGTAAACTAACTTTGTCGTTATGTTGTAGACCAGCGGTATTAAAGCTTAAACATTTCGATTTTTTTTTTATAAATTAAGTTGGTATTGATACCGACCAAGGAAGTGGGTACAAAATTAAATCGCAATTCACAATTTACATTATATCTAATTTTAGTTCGATTCGATTTTCTGACTGTTTTCATCATATAATATTAATGCAAGTTTTAACTGCACTTTAAAATTTAACATTCAAACTCATCTTCAAGTAAATTATTCAATTTTTTAAGTTAAAAGAGTCTTTGAAATAAAGTCTTGAAAAATATCACCTGTTTTTGAATGCTTTTTAGCTTTGTACAAAAAATAATCGAATTTAAAGATTATTTCGTTAATATTACACAAATTTTCAGACTTATTAAAAATCAGTTCAATGGAATTTTCTTTTACATTAATATATACATTTTAAAGTCGAATCGTCTAGCTCTAAAAATAAAGTACCTTCAAGGATAACATTACCAACTTTTGGTTAAGTAAAAATCTTTGAATCATAGAAAAAGTTCTTTTTTTAAAAGTTCTTTTTTTAAAGTTAGAAAAGCGTCTTCTATGCTGCCCATAAATGGCATTCAACAGCAAAAACAAGTAAGGAAAGTCTAAAGTCGGGCGGGCAGACTATATTATACTCTGCACCACTTTGAAGGTCCCCATTTTCGATATCATATCAAATCCATCAAAAATGTTGGTTGTTATATATAAAGGGTTTTGTCTCAAATACATACATTTAAATGCGATTTGATGTGGAAAAAAATTGTTAGACATCTACAAAATCTGTAGACTTAAAATTTAAGTCGGCTAGAGCCTTGGGGTGGAACACAATGTTAGCAAAAACCAAGTAAGGAAAGTCTAAAGTCGGGCGGGGCCGACTATATTATACCCTGTACCACTTTGTAGATCTAAATTTTCGATACCATATCACATCCGTCAAATGTGTTGGGGGCTATATATAAAGGTTTGTCTCAAATACATACATTTAAATATCACTCGATCTGGACAGAATTTGATAGACTTCTACAAAATCTATAGCCTCAAAATTTAAGTCGGCTAATGCACTAGGGTGGAACACAATGTTAGTAAAAAATGTGGGAAATATTTAAATCTGAAGCAATTTTAAGGAAACTTCGCAAAAGTTTATTTATGATTTATCACTCGATATATATGTATTAGAAGTTTAGAAAAATTAGAGTCATTTTACAATTTTTCGACTAAGCAGTGGCGATCTAACAAAGAAAATGTTGGTATTTTGACCATTTTTGTTGAAATCAGAAAAACATATATATGGGAGCTATATCTAAATCTGAACCGATTCCAACCAAATTTGGCGCGCATACCAACAATGCTAATTCTACTCCCTGTGCAAAATTTCAACTAAATCGGAGCAAAAAATTGGCGTCTGTGGTCATATGAGTGCAAATCGGGCGAAAGCTATATATGTGAGCTATATCTAAATCTGAACCGATTTCAACCAAATTTGGCACGCATAGCTACAATGTTAATTCTACTCCCTGTGCAAAATTTCGACTAAATCGCAGTTAAAAATTGGCCTCTGTGGTCATATGAGTGTAAATCGGGCGAAAGCTATATATGGGAGCTATATCTAAATCTGAACCGATTTACACCGAAATTGGCATGCATATCCAGAACGTTAATTCTACTCTCTCTCTACAAAATTTAAAGCAAATCAGGACAAAACTCTGGCTCCTGGTGCCACATAAGTGCATATCGGGCGAAAGATATATATGGGAGCAATATCTAAAACTGAATCGATTTCAACCACACTTTACGACACCATCAATTGCAATCCTTGTGCAAAATTTAAAGCAAATCAGGCTTATTTACTGGCGTCTGGGGCCATATTATTTGATATCGGGCGAAAGATATATATGGGAGCTAACAGGTTGGCTGATAGGTCCCCGGTCTGACACATAGATGGCGTCGCTAGTATTAAATTCATATTATTTTTATATACTGCCAACCTTCAAATGATTCGTGTCAAAATTTGACGTCTGTAAGTCAATTAGTTTGTGAGATAGAGCGTCTTTTGTGAAGCAACTTTTGTTCTTTTGGAAAGAAGGAATTTCGCGTTTGATAAAATACTGTTTTCTGAAGGGAAAAAATACGGTGGAAGCAAAAACTTGGCCTGATAATGAGTTTGCGGACTCTGTCCCAGGGAAATCAACAATAATTGATTGGTATGCAAAATTCAAGCGTGGTGAAATGAGCACGGAGGACGGTGAACGCAGTGGACGCCCGAAAGAGGGGGTTACCGACGAAAACATCAAGAAAATCCACAAAATGATTTTGAATGACCGTAAAATGAAGTTGTTCGAGATAGCAGAGGCCTTAAAGATATCAAAGGAACGTGTTGGTCATATCATTCATCAATATTTGGATATGCGGAAGCTCTGTGCAAAATGGGTGCCGCGCGAGAACGATAGCAAAAATTCATGAATTGGGCTTCGAATTGCTTCCCCACCCACCGTATTCTCCAGATCTGGCCCCACGCGACTTTTTCTTGTTCTCAGACCTCAAAAGGATGCTCGCAGGGAAAAAATTTGGCTGCAATGAAGAGGTGATCGCCTAAACTGAGGCATATTTTGAGGCAAAACCGAAGGTGTACTACCAAAATGGTATCAAAAAATTGGAATGTCGTTACACTGAAAAAAATATTGTCGTGAGGTCAAAGATTTCATGTCTTTAAAATACGAATACAAATTTTGCTTAGCATAGAAGACGCATTTCTATAAAATAAAGTTATTTTCCTTGTCCAAAAGTCAATAAACTTTTCAATGAAGTCGTATTGTCCTTATAATTAAGTGATTTGACTTAAAAATGGGTATCTTAACATGAAAGAAAAAATTTATAGGCTAAGGTCAACTTGACTTTAATAATTTAGAAAAATTCTTTAAATTTAATGAAATTGTTTTTAAATTTGTTGTCTTTTTGCATCTTCACTACAAAGCAAAAAATCGTTCAAATATAGGACATGTTTTTCAAAACTTTATTTTAAAGAAGTTTTTTACTTCAAACATTGCATAATTTCTACTGGAAGTGGAAAATAAATTTGCCGTTAACTCGTTTTTAAAGGACTTTGATAGCATATGAAGAAAAAAAGCTGAGAAAGCGAAAAACTAAAATTTGCTTCCTAGAAGCAAGTACACAAAACCTAAATTTAAAAGAGAATTGTGTCTTAAAAGTATACTTACTTGTATTCTCCGCTTCTTTGGCTCGGAATCAATACCAAATTTTTTAAAGTAAAGACAAAATCTTTGGAACCGAGTATGCTTTTTTTTCAGTGTATAATCGTTGTATCGCTCGTGAATCAATACCAAATTTTTTAAAGTAAAGACAAAATCTTTGGAACCGAGTATGCTTTTTTTTCAGTGTATAATCGTTGTATCGCTCGTGAATCAATACCAAATTTTTTAAAGTAAAGACAAAATCTTTGGAACCGAGTATGCTTTTTTTTCAGTGTATAATCGTTGTATCGCTCGTGAAGAGAACTATGTTGAATAATAAAAACGAATTTTGACAAAAAAATGTGTTTTTCTTTGTCAGACCGGGGACTTATCAGCCAACCTGTTATATCTAAAACTGAACCGATTTCATCCCAAATCAATAGGGTTCTATTTTGACCCAAAACACATATGTATTTGTGCCAAATTTAGACTAAAATTGCGACCTAGATTTTGATTACAAAATGTCTTCACAAACAGACGGACATGGCTAGATCGACCCACGGGCCGGCTTTGAGCAATATTGCCTTCTGGGTGTTGCAAACAAATGCACTAACTTATAATACCCTGCTCCACAGTGTGGCGCAGGGTATAAAAATTCAAATTACTTCTAAAGGAACAAATTTAAAAGCACTTCCAAAAATTTCTTCCCAAAGATGTTCTTAATTTTAACTACTCAGGAAGTTCTTTTGATTCAATTTTTTAAAACTCGTCTTTTTCATATTTTTTAAGGATAATTTTTCCTTTTTTTGTTTCAAATAGGTTAAAAAAGAGTAAGGATTAATAAAATGGTACACATTTTTAATATTTTTTTTTTTCAAAAAAAAAACTGTTAAATCCATTCTAAAAAATTTGTGAATTTTGGAAACAATTTGAGGTCAAAAGTGGGGTTGAACCGATGACCCTGTGTATACAAGACGGGTATGCTAACCATTGCATCACGGTGGCTCAGATACATGCCAGGTTACAAGTCTAAATTATCAGAAATCAAAAAATGTTTTTTTTTGTTTTAGAAAAAATGTACATGAGGAATGCAAGGTCCTCAAGAGAAATTCTAGCTTATTTGCTATATACAAACATATGATTTGTTTGGAAGCATTCTGACCAAAACAATATAATATGTTTGGCAACATGTTCTCCCAGGTTGAATATAAATATAAAAATTATTTTTACTTTGAATTTCTTTATATTTCTTTAACGACCACCGTATTGACAATACTTTTATATTATATTTGTTAATCCTAAACAACATTTTGTCAACCCAAAGATATATTTATTTACGTGAATTTGAACACCATTACATGAACACAGCACAATATATCACTGCTAAATTTAAGGGCTTTGGGCATACTTATTTAATACTTACATAGAAACAAAACCTGAATAACATTACCTTTTATATATAAATGTTTTTTTGAATCGCTTCCAAAAAACATTTATTACACTTATTTACACACTACGAGGGCAGCTCGGAAACTTCTTCGCATAGCACAAAAAGCGCGGTATAAACAGAAAAAAGTTAAGTGTTTTGGAAACTTCCATCTCTGTTATGAACACATGTTAAATTTTGTCTCGATCTGGCAACTCCTTCATATAGAAACAGGTGTTCCAAAAAGACGCATCCCCATGTTGCTCCTTCATATGCAACAGTAAAAAATTGGGTTGCTGAATTTAAACGTGGCCGTACAAGCATTGAAGATGAACCATGTAGTGGACGTCCAAAAACAGCACCAACAACAGAAATTGTAGCCAAAGTGCATGATATGGTATTAAATAATCGACGAATAAAAGTGCGTGAAATTGCAATATCATGGGCATCTCAAATGATCGAGTCCATTTAATTTTGCATGAAGAACTACAGATGAAAAAGCTTTCTGCAAGATGGGTGCCGCATTTGTTAACAGTCGATCAAAAACGCATAAGAATGAACATTTCTCAAGCTTGTTTGGATCGTTTTAAGCGAAATAAAATGAATTTTAAGCGTCGTTTCATAACTGTTGATGAGACATCGATCCACCACTATACTCCAGAGACAAAAGAACAATCCAAACAATGGACTGAAGCTGGAGGAAGTGCCCCAAAGAAGGCAAAAACAATTCAATCGGCTGGTAAGGTTATGGCAACGGTTTTTTAGGGACTTCAAAGATATTTTATTGATTGACTATCTGCAAAAGGGTAAACAATAAATTCAGAGTACTATGCAACCTTTTGGATCAATTAAATGTACAAATTCGAGAAAAACGTCCTGGCTTACAACACAAAAAAATAATTTTTCATCAAGACAACGCTCCAGCGCACAAGAGTGTTTTAACAATGGCTAAAATCAACGAATTAAAGTACGAGTTGCTTGACCACCCACCTTATTCTCCTGATTTAGCTCCCAGTGACTTTTATTTGTTCCCAAATCTAAAAAAATCCCTTGCTGGCAAGCGTTTTACCTCCAGTGAAGATGCAATTACAGATGCAACCACTATTTTGAAGACCTTGAGAAAAACTATTTTCATCAAGGGATAGAATTGCTAGAAAAGCGTTGGACTAAGAGTATTGAAGTTTCAGGAGATTATATTGAAAATAAAAATATTTTTGAAAAACTAACTATTCTCTTTCATTGATAGGCTAAGAAGTTTCCGCACCGCCCTCGTAATGTTTGAACGTTATCATATTTGATTTAAATGTCTTCTGAAAAATATGTAAATATTTAACATACTAACCACGATGTTGGAACTTAATTATAGTTTTACCTTTATTTTTTACAGTGTCCGACGACTGCTATGAATAATGTTTTAACACGTCTCATTCAAATATTTTTACAGTATACGATGTTTTACTTGATTTGTAATTTTTATATTCACTATTGTATTACTACTCATTATTCCGGTAAACTTTTATATAAGGAGTTCCGAACTCCTTTCTGACAGTTTGACAACAAAGTGTATTTTATCTATCACGGGTATTCGAGATTACTGTTGTAATGTACTAAATGTACTAAGATATAAATAGACTTATTTATTAGAGTTCATCACAATTTTATTTTTTATTAAGAAACGATGTTCAAACAGGACGAAAGAGGACTGATTAGGATATCCATATGCTCATCATGTACCTTTATTGGAAATTCGCTTGTAATGTAAATTAGTTTCTGTAAGTGTAGATTAGGTTAGGTGGCAGCCCGATGTATCAGGCTCACTTAGACTATTCAGTCCATTGTGATACCAGATTGGTGAACTTCTCTCTGTAAGAGTAAATAAATCCGAACCTATCACAGACGATGCAACGATTACCGCCAAGGACAAAATATACATAATATTACATTTGGCTGCATAGAAGACTGTATAAAAATGTATGTGTTTAACATGCACCAAATTCCAATCTGAGGTTTTATGTGTCATTATATCCGCGACATTGACCCCTACTTGAACCACTGTACTGTAGTGATGATAGCTAGCAAAAAATTGAAAGTGACGTTTAACTGTTCGCATTCATTCACACCGAATGTGTTTGAATGCAGTTGTGAGCATTTTTTCCGTAAATAAAAATTCGAGTAGACAAAATAAAAAATAAATTATGGAATATACTCAGACACTACAATCACATTAAGGTGGGTTGAGGTTGATATTAATAAGACAAATGAAAAGAAGTACACGCAAAGAAAAATAATTCTTTAGCAAATGGAAACAAACATCGTTTGCGATTTTTTTATCGGTATTTTACTTAATATCTTAACTGAAAACAAATGAAGAAAGAGGAAGCACACTCAAAATAAACCCAGCCAAATTCACTCAAATCGAGATAACTCACGTGTGAGTACATATACTCAAAAAATGACTCCTAAACAAACATCTTTAAAAAAGACCTTGTTTAATGAAAACGAACCACGTTAGTAGGTCCCTTTCTTACAAAAAAATATAACTAATAAAAATTTTGGACACGATTGATGATTTTACATATATTCCGAAGTCGGTTCAGATTTAAATATAGTTTTCATTTGATAGTATCAAGTCAAGTGTTTCTTCAAATTTGGTTGAAATCGGTTCAGATTTGGGTATAGCCCCCACACCCAAAGAAAAAACTCTTTCGTCAGGAACGAACTTTTAGATAAAGGAAATTCCCCTCTCTTATAATGTATTTTATTTTAGACCAAACAAACCCACATTTATGATATGCGATTCAACGATTGTCTCCAATTCTTTTTATTTGTCTTTAAAGAAGAATTTTTAGCGTCAAAAGAAAACTTTGGTTGTGTAAAACTTCGTTCCTCAGAAAAGAAAACGTTTCTTTCATTGCATATACACGTACATTTACTTAAATGTACTATTTCACCAGTGTTAATGATGTTTAGTGCAAAACTCTGGGGCATTTTACTAAACAAATGTGTACACCTAGACCGTGGTGCAATGGTTAGAATGCCGCCTTGCATACACAAGGTCGTGGGTTCGATTCCTGCTTCGACCGAACACCAAAAAGTTTTTCAGCGGTGGATTATCCCACCTCAGTAATGCTGGTGACATTTCTGAGGGTTTCAAAGCTTCTCTAAGTGGTTTCACTGCAATGTGGAACGCCGTTCGGACTCGGCTATAAAAAGGAGGTACCTTGTCATTGAGCTTAACATGGAATCGGGCAGCACTCAGTGATAAAAGAGAAGTTCACCAATGTGGTATCAACAATGGACTGAATAGTCTAAGTGAGCCTGATACATCGGGCTGCCTAACCTAACCTAACCTAGATCTCGCTTGGCGTCGCAAATACGTTCCAAAAACACGACGCAAAGTGAATTATGAGTTTCTATGGGAAATCATACAAAAATTGGAGACAGTTAACAACGATAACAACGCAACTTCGAAAACTAGTACTAAGTCAGCAGCGACGCAACTTCGAAACAAAGCAAAACGAAACCACGCAAAGCGAGGTCTAAGTGTATATGCAATATATCGTTAGAAAGATATTTTAGAGGATTTTCTTCTTCTTTATCGTTACGATTGTTAATGCGTTTTTAAGCTTAGATCAAAACAACGAATATGATTGAAGTACAAACCAACAATAACACAACAAAACGAGTGGGAAGATATGTTAAATACTGTATTTTTTAAATTAATTGATCCAATTAATTTTAAATTGCAATTTTTCCAAATACACAAATGACAGTATCAATCACCAATATCAATTAAAAAATTAATTGATCCAGTTAAAAATTTAATTGATACTATTAATTTCTATGATTAATTTTTGTTTTAATTAAATAATTTGTTGAACCAAAAAAAAATGTTTAATTGAAAATTTTCTTGAATTCAATTAAAATTTTAATCGGAAAAATTTCGTATTTTTTTATGTGACGTTTGTGGTTTGGAATTTGAGAACTTTTTAAAACAAACAAATTTTGGATTGAAATATATCCGATTTTGGTATGGGAAGATCTCATACACTACTTGACTAAAATGGCCAATATTATTTTAAAATGTATCCTTATTTAGTGTTCAACAAAATCCACTGAAATAGGATTATGTCCAGAATAAACATGTTACGACAGTAAGATTGAAGGTACCATCTTCAAAAAAAAAAAAAAAAAAAAAAAACAAGTATATACGGCCGTAAGTTCGGCCAGGCCGAAGCTTGTGTACCTTCCACCATGGATTGCGTAGAAACTTCTTCTAAACACTACCATCCACAAAATAAAATGTTGACAAATTTTTCTATAGAAATAAAATGATTGTTGTTTTTGATCTCAACTTAAAACCATGCATTGACTAAACTACAAGTGTAGCTTAACCAACAGAGGAAAGGTAAGCTTGTCAAATTTATTCGGGCAAAGCCCTTTTGACACACAGAAAAAACAAATTTCACGAAAAAATTTCCAATTAAAATTTTAATTGAGTTTGAAAAAATATTCAATTAAAAATTTAATTGAATCAACAAATTTTTAAATTGAAACAAAAATCAATCACAACAAATAATATTATCAATTAATTTTTTAATTGGATTAATTAGTTTTTTAATTGACTTTCAATTAATTTTTTAATTGATACTATCATTTCTGTGATTGAAGACATTTCAATTAAAAAATTATTTGGATCAATTAACTTCGTGATTGGATTAAAAAATTTTTTTTGTGTGCAATTTTGACAAAATTTTCTAAGAAATAAAATTTCGACAAAATTTTCTATAGAAATAAAGTTTCGACAAAATTTTCTATAGAAATGAAATTTTAACAAAATTTTCTATAAAAATAAAATTTTAACAACATTTTCTATAGAAATAAAATTTTAGTAGATTATTTTTGGCTCGAGTGGCAACCATGATTATGAACCGATATGGACAAATTTTTGTGTGATTGGGGATCGGCTATATATAACTATAGACCGATATGGACCAATTTTGGAATGGAATGGTTGTTAGCGGCCGTATGCTAACACCATGTTCCAAATTTCAACCGGATCGGATGAAATTTGCTTCTCTTAGAGGCTCCGCAAGCCAAATCTAGGGATCGGTTTATATGGAGGCTATATATAATTATGGACCGATATGGACCAATTCTGGCACGGTTGTTAGAGACCATATACTAACACCATGTTCCAAATTTCAACCGGATCGGATGAAACACCATGAAGCACCATGTACCAAATTTCAGCCGGATCGGATAAAATTTGCTTCTCTTTGAGGCTCCGCAAGCCAAATCTGGGGATCGGTTTATATGGGGCCTATATAACTATTGACCGATGTGGTTGTTAGAGACCATATACCAACACCAAATTTCAGCAGGATCGGATGCTTTTGCAATACCATCCGACCTACATCAATAACAACTACTTGTGCCAAGTTTCAAGTCGATAGCTTGTTTCGTTCGGAAGTTAGCGTAATTTCAACAGACGGACGCACGGACGGACATACTTAGATCGACTCAGAATTTCACCACGACCCAGAATATATATACTTTATGGGGTCTTAGAGCAATATTTCAATGTGTTACAAACGGAATGGCAAAGTTAATATACAAAAATAGCCAAAATACGATGTTTTTGTAATTCCAAATTGTGTAGAATACAAGTATTAATCTAAACCAGATATGTACAAAAAAAATTTATTATAACATACCTAGAATTCGCAATGGACAATGGAATAGTCTAAGTGAGACTGAAATAAATCGGGCTGCAGTTTTAACCTAAAATATGTAGAAGGAATGCAGAAACCAAGAATCCACAAAAAAAGGTCTTGTAATGTTCAAAATACCAAAAAAATAGGGCCCATATCTGGCGAACTAATTGTTGTTTATTGTACGATTTTCAACGCCCATAGGGTAGCCTTTGGATCCAATAGGGATCCACCAACTATCAAATTTTGAGGAAACCACATCAGCTTTCACACAAAAATTATAATCATAGGTTATCATAGTTATCCGTTCAAAAGCTGCAGAATTATTTCCCAAGAAACAGCGATTTGTAAACACTGTCCGTCGTTTGTATGAAAGGGACCAACTAAAGCGTTTTCCTTTCGATAGAGATTCTTTCAATTGGTTTGTAAAATAAAACACTCAACTCTAAAGACATAACGACTTCATTGAAAAGCTTTCCGACAATAAACTTTATATCAGGAATTGTGTATTCTACTAAGCAAATGTCGTATACCTGTTTTACGGAGGAGGAATCTTTGTCTTATCGACAGTAAATTAACTTAAACTGAACCTGAACAAAATACACCAATTTAAATTGCAGTAATCAAATTCAAATAAAATTCATGTGAACTTAATAAAAAAAAAATAAATTCAATTATTTTGCTAAGTTGCTCTGATAAAGCTCCAGTTGAATGGGCCTCAATGCAAATAACATAAAAAATATTGAACTAGGAATATAATCCATTTGTTAATTAGACAACACCTCAGAAATTGTATATAGTATAAGTCTATGTATCATTCTATCCCATCATCCACTCTAATAAACAATTCGAATGCTATCGCACATTGGCTGAGTAAACAAAAATGTAACGTTTTTTTGAACATCAGTTTGAAAGCGCGCCTTCTTTTAAACACTCGCGCCAAACTAAATACTTGGCTAATACCAGTAATTACCAACACGAAATGAATGCTTAACTGAACGTCATCGTTACCTGTCTGACTAAACCAAGGTGCCCGCAGCCATACCGCAATTCATCAATTGTTAGTATCTGGTGGGGAGGGTGGGGAATAATAAAAAAAAAAACAATGATTGCATATTTTTTGCTTAAATTTTAATTGCAGTAGTAAGCGTGGCGTATTTCAGTTTTTTTTCTCCCCCAGATGAATAGGAAGCATCATCTCACCTATTACACGAAATGGAAAGCAACTGATGGAAATGCTGCAAAACAATAGAAATTATTTAATAATTTTGAATTTTGTAATGACGCATTGTATTTAATAGTTTCTAAATGTTAAAGGCATTTGCAGATTTGTCGAGTATGTTGCACAGTATGTTGGCTACACGGACGAAAATGGAACTCAATTTTTTTAACACATTATTTTTAAGTGCAAGCATATAATGTTCATAAAGTACCTAGCAAAAAAAGTACTGTAAATGTTCTTTTTGAATCCGGAAGTAGTGCAAAATTGGCGCAGAAGCAATGAATTTAACATGGGTTTGGCATAGGACGGATGTCCACCATTTCAGCAGCCGGTGAGTGCACTGAATTCGCATCACTTCTTAAGGTGTGATTAGAATTCAGTGTAAAATAGAATAATTAAAAAAACATTGTGACATTTTGCCATATAAATTATTTTTATAATTTTTAATGCATTTTAACGCTTGTGTGAAACGTTTGTCCTTAAATATTTTCAAAAATTTGCATTTTTCTAGAATGGATTTATCATTTTTGTCGACAAAATTTGAATAATTTCTGCCATTTCATTAATTCTTACTATGTTTTAAACTATTTAAAAGAAACAAGTAAGTAAAGTCTAAAGTCGGGCGGGGCCGACTATATTATACCCTTCACCCCTATGTAGGCCAAAATTTGTGTTACTATCTCAACTACTTCACATTTGCTGGAAGCTATATAAAGGAGACAATTTTTTTACTTCTACAAAATCTCTAGAATTAAAATTTAAAACGGCTAACGCTATCCAGTTAATTGGAGGAAACTTCCATTGAAAATGGGTCTAAAATGTGTAACAGTCTACCATATTTCCCCAACTCTGGTTGGGGATATAATCTGAACCGATGTTGACTAAATTTGACCTGTATAGTTAGAATAATAATTCTGCTATCTATGCGAAATTTCACGTAAATGGGAGTATAACTTTGGCCCCCCTGGTCATATGGGTGCAAATCGGACGGAAGATATATATGGGAGCCATATCTAAATCTGAACCGATTTGAACCGAATTTGTCACAATTGCCGATACTACTAAACGTACTCCTTGTGCGAAATTTGAAGCAAATCACGGCAAAACCCTGGATTTTGAGGCCATATAAGTTCAAATCGGACGAAAGATATATATGGGAGCTATATCTAAATCTGAATCGATTTTGACCATATTTGGCACATACAATAGTATCGTTAAAAGTACCGCTTGTGCAAAATTTGAAGTAAGTCAGGGCAAAACTCTGGCTTTTGAGACCATATAAGTCCAAATCGGGCGAAAGATATATATGTGAGCTATATCTAAATCTGAACCGATTTTAACAAAATTTGACACACTTAACGATACTATTAAACGTACCTCTTGTGCAAAATTTGAAGCAAATCACGGCAAAACTCTGGCTTTTGTGGCCATATAAGTTCAAATCGGACGAAAGATATATATGGGAGCTATATCTAAATTTGAACCGATTTTAATCAAATTTATCAAGCATTGGTAGAATGTCAATTCTACCTTCTGTGCAAAATTTCACGAAGATCTGTAGTAAACTTTGGCTCTGTGGTCATAAGAGTCTAAATCGGACGAAAGATATATATGGGAGCTATATATAAATCTGAACCGATTTGGCTGATATTTTGCAAGATTTTCGAGATTCATAAAATATTTGGATGTACGGTATTTCAAGAAAATCGGTTGATAAACACGCTAACTATGACCAAATAGAGGATAAATATATATGGCAGCTATATCTAAATCTGAACCGATTTTTTCCAAAACCAATAGCGATTGTCTCTGTCCCAAGAAACGGCCCTATGCCAAAATTGGGGACGATCGGACTTAAATTGCGAGCTGTACTTTGTGCACAAAATTACATATACAGACAGACGGACGGACAGACAGACGGACATCGCTAAATCGACTCAGAATTTAATTCTAAGCCGATCGGTATACTAAAAGATGGGTCTATGACCAATATTTCTTGGCGTTACATACAAATGCACAAACTTATTATACCCTGTACCACAGTAGTGGTGAAGGGTATAAAAAGTTAAAATTACGCATTAAAATATGAAAAAATCGAGTTAAAAAACATTGAATTAAAAGAACTTCCGGCGTAGTTAAAATGAAGAACACCCTTGGGAGGACAGTTTTGGAAGTGCTTTTAATGTCGTGCCTTCAGAAGAACTTCCATATGTTTTTGCTGGGTAGCATAACATGTTTGCGACACATATGTTAATATGTTAGAACATATTATTTGTGGGACATAACATTTTTGTTAATATTATATGTTTGGATGCAAACATATAAAATTTAGAAATATTCTATAAACATCTATGTGTTTAGAAAGAGAGACCTAGAGAGTAAGCTGCAAGTAAAAGGATGGTAGTAACCAATTGGCGCCTTAAAAATATATCCACACAAAGAAAATTTCATTAAAATTACTTCACACCCGTAATTTTAATGAAATTTTCTTTGTGTGGATATATTTTACATAATATGTTTGAACAATACAAACAATATTTTGTTTGGACCAATCCTGAAAATATATATGCTTGAAGTAAAATTTGTCTGGGGTATATGTTACAGAAGCGATTTTTTTGAGGGTGTAGTGGAAATCACCTATCCCCCGATATGACATCCGGAATCTCTTGGAGGAGTAAATTTCATCCGATCCGGTAGAAATTCGGTTCGTAATGTTAGTATAGTAATTATATGTTGCCCACAAACAAATGGACCCCCACCCAAATTTAACTTCGGAATCCTCATGAAAATTAAAAATTTGATCCGGCTGATATTTGGACCTCTCTTTACCATGTGAAAATGGGTTCACATCGGTTCATAATTCATTTCGTTTCATTTAGAAGTGTCTCTATAAATTTGTTGAGAGGTGACTTTTTTAAGTATATTAATCAGCTGAGTTCGAAAATAAAGATTAAATATTTTTTTATGAAACAGTTTTTGAGATATGCTTATATTGCTGGATCTAATTAGAAATGATTAGATCTCAAAATTGGCCGCTTTAAATCTAAGCAGATTTACGTTGATATGATGAGACAGAATTAGATATAATTATATATAAATCCACATATGAAGAGATCTAACGTTAGATTCAACTATATACAGGGATAGATATGATCATATCTAAGACATTAGATCTAGGCCAATATTGAGATCTGATCAAATATAATTCCACAGTAATTACTCGTAGATATGATTAGATCCTACCATCTTTGGGACTGATTAGATCTTACCATTTTTCGGATATCTAATTGTATCAAATTAGATCTCTCAATTTTTACTCGGGATATTTGTTGTTTATTTTTCGCAAGTTTCCCATTTAATAGTAATTACTTACCAATTGTCTACCTTTGACAACTCGTCACCGTAGCGGGTTTCTTGAAAATATATAGAATTTCAGGTGGATTTGATGACAGATATTCTGCCAAGCAAACAAAAATACCAAAATATGGACCTTAAAGTCAGAAAAACGGTCTATATGAGGGCTATAACAAAATATGTACTAAAATGCCTCTAGATTTCCAATTTCAGGCAAATCGGATAAAAATTGTGGTGTCCAGAAGCCCAAGAAGTCGAATAAGAAAATCGGGCTATATGTGATCGGCTATACCAAAAAATGGGCGCACTTGTTTATTGACCCCAAATATGCTAAGATTTCCATTTTCAGATTGGTCGGTATGGGGGAGATACAAAACCATGGGCCGAAACTTAGGCACACTTATAATAATAATATAACCTACCCCACATCCTCTGTAAATGTCAAGTTATTTGGAAAAGTTTAATTGTTTGACGGTATGTATGTTACTTGAGGAGGAAGGAGGTCTCCCTGTACCCTTTTATTTTTCCCCGACCAAATATTAACCAATCATATACCTCATATAAATTTCATAGTTTCCCCCAAGTTCTCCGTAAAATTTCAGTAAGTCGACAAATTTTAGTTTTTTTCACTGTACTTTAAAAGAAAGTCGCACTGAAAAAAAGCATGCCCGGTTCCAAAGATTTTGTCTTTACTTTAAAAATTTTGGTATTGATTCCGAGCCAAAGAAGCGGAGAATACAAGTAAGGATACTTTTAAGACACAATTCTCTTTTAACTTTGGGTTTTGTGTACTTGTTCCTAGGAAGCAAATTTTAATTTTTTCGTTTTTCAGCTTTTTTTCTTCATACGCTATCAAAGTCCTTTAAAAATGAGTTAACGACAACTTTATTTCACAAATTAGGACTCGACTTCCATTAGAAATTATGACAAGTTTCAAGTAAAAAACTTCTTTAAAATAAAGTGTTGAAAAACATGTCCTATATTTGAACGATTTTTTGCTTTGTAGTCAAGATGCAAAAAGACAACAAATTTAAAGACAATTTCATTAACTTTAAAGAGTTTTTCTGAATTATTAAAGTCAAGTTGACCTTACCCCAAAAAATTTTTCTTTCATGTTATGATACCCGTTTTTAAGGCAAATCACTTAATTATAAGGACAATACGACTTCATTGAAAAGTTTATCGACTTTTGGACAAGGAAATAAACTTTATATTAGAGAAATGCGTCTTCTATGCTAAGCAAAATTTGCATTCGTTTTTTAAGGACATGAAATCTTTGGTCTCACGACAATATTTTTTTCAGTGCGGACAAAGAGGAAGACCCTCCTCGACTAAATATCGAAAAAATAAAGTAGCTGTTTTCTGCCTAGATGCCCCTTTCAACCTTCCCTGAAAATTACAAGCAAATCGGATAAGTTTGTTCCCCCTTCCCGTCCAAATATTAAAAAATCAGGTATCACATAATAAATTCATTACCTCACGGCGTGTTCTCCGTAAATATCAAGTAAATCAGAGAATTTTTGTTGTTTTTACTGTAATTTAAACAAAAGTCGTATTAAGGGGTGGTCCACCTCCGCGACCAAATATCGAAAAATAAAGTAGCGGGGGTTTGTCTAGACATCACCCCCAGGGTTGGCCTGTCACAAACTGTGACTTTTGCGACATACATTTGCGACGGTATAATACGTATGTCGCAAAAGTCGTAAACCTGCTGTAGAAAACCAAATTTTGAATAGAAGAAATCCTGAACATTTTTTAATTTAGAGTGACAGCATTCGCTGTGAGTTTCTGCCGAAATTTGTGAAAGTTTTCCCATGATCAAGCCTATTTTCTTAGGTGGTATCGAAATTCCCGTTGGTGAGTGTGGAGACTGAACTTAAAGCTAAGAAAGGACGAGAAAATCCACGGTTACCCTGAACTCGTGCAAAAGGCAATAGGGAAAATGTGGGGACTAAAACCGAAAATTGTGAACATTCCTAAGAATTGAAACTTCTTCGCACATACCATCGTCTTGGATATCATCGAATTCGCTGCCTAGCTGACGCGACTAAAGTATTTTCAGTTTACGACTTTTGTTACTTTTTCTACATTTACGACGCGTATGTGACGTTTACGACGTTTACAACTTTGCGACAGTCGCAAACCTAAAACAGTTTGATACAGACCATCTCTGATCACCCCTAACATTCCTTGGAAATTTTACCCAAATTGGAGAACTTTAGCCCAATTTTGAAAAGCTCAGGCAAGGGGATGTCCCCTCCCCCACTAGATATTAAAAAATTAGGTACTCAATTTTCACCACATGATTACCCTCTACGTTCTCCGAACATTTTTCATGTGAAATAATAAAATTATTTCACAAATTGGATAAAAGTTGCCTTGTCCACAAGACCAAGAAGTCAAATCAGAGGATCAGACTATATGGGGGCTATATCGAAACATGGACACACTTCTTTATGGTCCCAAAATATCTTTAGATTTCCAAATCGGATAAAAATGTATGGGGGGGCTATATCAAAATTTGGACCGATATAGCTCATCTTGGAACGTGACCTGTCCGGAGACACAAGACGAGTTATTTCAGCACGATAGCTTCAGACTGTAGTTACCAAAGTTTACAAAGATCCTATATTGACATAGTGTTCTTTTGAAAAAAAAAGAACACGAATATCCGACGATACTGTTCTTTTTTTTATAAGAAAATATTTCGTTTCGATTTGGATTATTTTTGTGTGTGTTAGAAAAATATGTTTTTCATATGTTCCGATATAAACAAAATGTGCTTCGGGCACAATTTTTAAACACAATATATTTAAGTGCAAACATGTAATGTTCCTAAACTTACACAAAATGTTTGGGACACATATGTTAATATGTTAGAATATATTATGTTTGGGGCATGAATGTTTCATAAAAATAATATGTGTGAATGTATACATATATAAATTTACAAATTTCGAGTAAACATATATATGTTGTGATACTTTATTCAGAGAGCGACAGAGAGAGAGAGAGAGAGAGTTAGTATAGAGAAAGAAATAGAGATGGAAACCAGGGGGGTTGAATAAAAAGATATCAACATAACACAGCGAGAATGAAATGAGAGCAATTTCTGTGAAACCGCTTGTATGTAGTTTCGGAAAACTGTTTCATGATAAGGCCAAAAATGTAATATGCTTAAGTCTAAATATTATTTAATTTGAATATTAGAATGAGTATTCGGAATAAAGAGAATAGACATTCGGAACCAAGAGAATAGACATTTGAAAAAAAACAGCATATTTGTATTACAGAAAAAGATGCGAAGAACTCAAAAATTTCGTGGAAGTGAAAATTATCTGAGGAAATGAGCACAATCTTCTTTGAGGAATTCTTCCAAGCATATACTATTTTTGGATCCAAATTGCTTCCAAACATATAATATGCTCACATAAAACAAACATATTAATGTTTCGGCAGTATCCAATAATATATGTGCTTCCTGCAAAATATGTTTGGAACATATGTTAGAGAAGCGATTTTTTTTGAGGGTGCATGTAAATTCTTTTGTTTTGATTTTTTGGCTGATGTAAGATACTCCAATAAAATGCATTTATAGGTTTCCACATAGAGCCTTAAATCCCAGGCTATAGATTATTTTGTATTTGTTCAAGTGTCTAAAACTTATACCATATTAAAAAAGTCTATCTTTGAAATTAAAAAATCTATCTATCCCGAGAATTGAAAAACCCAAATTTTCGTTATTTTCATGCCAGTGACATTTTTATATCGATAAATTTTACCACAATATTATGAAGTTGCTCAGAAAACTTTAATACTGAATCAAATCCACTGTGCCCGACAAATTAAAACAAATTATTTCACTTTTAATTGTGTTGAAGCCATCACTATTTTAGATGCCAGAAAGAAAAAACTCAATAAAACAAATTAACAAAGAGTTAACAAATCAAACAAATCCTCCCCCTCACCAGGCAGACAGACAAACAGATAGATGGATAGGCATAACTTGGTAGATATGCTCATGTAACACTTGCATGTAGTTCGAAGCGATTTCTAAGATGCAACTGCATCGTGGATTCCGCAACGAGGTAAACGTCAGTGAATGCTCGCTTGGCTTCATCCATACATCCATCCATTCATCAGCTGCAGATTTCAACTAAAGTCGGCCATAAATCATAAATGTACTTTAGTACTCTGGTCTTTGCAATGGAAACAAGGCAATTTGAAATCGAGTAATGTGTTTCGTTTTTTTTCAGAGATTTGTATGGCTCAGTTGGAATTGACTTTTGGCCAACCATCAGTGAGGAGTACGTAATTGAAACTCAAAACACAACCGAAAGCCCAAGACTAACAGCAGCCATTATTCGATTACGATGACTATTAAGGCAATGATGATGATGACGATGACTCCATCATAAATCGAATACAAATACAGAAGAATTGATGGCTCTACAAGACTCGTATAAATGCTGCTCTATGGATTTCAGTACAGATTTTTAGGTTGATATTTTTAGCAGTGGTTTGCAGTGCAGTTGTCTGTTCTTTTGAAATGGCTTCGCTTGTTTACCCATTCGATGATTGCGAATCACATCGTAACACTTTTTGCGTTTTCCCCAGGGTCAAATTGAAATGCATTCGCTTATTGGCTTTTTGTTGAGATTGTGCCACAAGACTTCGTTAGAAGACATTGATTGAATTACATTGGCTATCAAATTGGCCAATTGAATGATAAACAAATGTTTTTATCATCAATAACATACGCATTTAAATAGGTAGGATATTTTGTTTTTGGGAATCATAACATTTTTGGCGAATATTTCGCTTCAAATGTTTAAGTTCTATGCGATCGTAATATTTTCGGTAAACATCGATTTGAAAACCGATTCAAAATAACACTGCACTCTAGAATTGGAGCGCTGTAAAAATATAGATTCCAATCAATCATTAACATTAACTGATCCAATTAAAAAACTGATTGGCCGTTTTGATTAAAAAATTTGTTGACATTATTTTAACTTTATGAAATTCAGTTAAGATTTTAAAGGAAAATTTCATGGTTTTATATTTCTTGCATGTAAAAAAGTGGTTCCCAATATCTTGTTAAGGAAGAAAATCATTACAAATGTTTAATGTCGAATCCTAGAGTGAATTAATATTTTTCTGAAAAGTTATTTTCGTCCACCACACGCAGAGAAGTAATATGATCACCTCAAACATGTTTCAAGAGCAAAATGTTATTTTTGTATGGTGACCATGTAACATGTTTGCCACTAAAATGTTATTTTCTCGTCAAATATAACCTGCTTGCCGAAATCAGATACATGATTTCCGAGAAAATAACATGATTGCGAAAACCATGTTACATGGTCACCACCCAAAAATAACATTTTGCTCTTAAAACATGTTTGAGGTGATCATATTCCTTCTCTGGGTGCAACAATTCATTCGTTATTTTTATACCTTGCGCTACACTGTGGAGCAGGAGGTATTATAATTTAGTACATACTCGTACACCCTCAAAAAAAAAAAAACAAAATGCTTCTCTACCATATGTTCCAAACATATTTTTCAGGAAGCACATATATTATTGGATATTACCGAAACATTATCATGTTTGTTTTATGTGAACATATTATATGTTTGGAAGCATTTTGCGCCCAAAAATATTATATGCTTGGAATAATTTTCTCTCGAAGAAGATTGTGCTCAAACAAATTATTTCTGCCTAATTGCATATTCCCTCACATCTTTCTCACTTCCACGATATTTTTTAGGACCATTAAGCAAATCTAAGCAAAACTTTGGCTTCTGCAGCAACACCAGATTTGTCAATATTTTATATGGCCCCAGAAGGAGTCTAATTAGTAGTACAGTTAAGTGTGCAAAATTTGGTGGAAATCGGTTCAGATTTAGATACTCCCATAAATGTTATATCTATTGTCCGATTAACACTTAAATGGGAACCGGAAAATAAATGTTCACTCTAAGGCCACAGTTGCACTCCGACTTGAAATTTTGCACAGGTACCAGAAATAACATTCTAACTACGCATGCCGAGTAAGATATATATGCCGAGTATAGCCCCCATATATATCTTACGCCCGATATGCACACATATGGCTCTAGAAGCCAAATTTTTCCCTGATTTGCTTCAAATTTTGCACAAGAAGTATATTTGATAGTATCGTCAAGTGTGTCAAGTTTGATTTAAATCGTTTCAGATTTGGGTATATCCCCTATATAAACGTACATTTGCAGAAATGCATTATTTTACCCGAAGTAGTGACGTTTAGTGCAAGTTTTTGGAGCATTTGGCTAATCACCGGTATAAATATAACACATCGTTGGAAAGGTATTTCAGAGAGCCTTATTTCTATGTAATTAAAAAGAACAAAAAATACGAAACTTTGAAGTTTTTGGGGCATGGAACAATTTTTTTCAAAAATTCCGATTTTTTTGGAATTAAAAATATGAATTGAAACCTTAATAACTTTTGAACTAATTGTGATATCATTATGATTTTTATTGATTTTTGCAGGGAAATATTTTAGGAAATATTGCTGAATACGCCATTCCCAAAATTGGTATCAAAAATCCCCAAAGTGGGGACATATATTGAAAAAAGTAATTTTTTTCAATATATGTCCCCACTTATTTAACAGAAACATACATTTAGTTGGGCACCATGGAGCAGTGGTTGCTACGTCCGCCTTGCATACCAAGGCCCTGGGTTCGATCCCTGCTTCGACCGAACACCAATTTTTTTTTGTTTATATGTATTCCAGATATGTTCGGAAGATTCAGAAAAGATGTTCAACATTACACAATATATTACATTTTTTCTACGAAACTGTAAAATGTGTCTTATTAAAGGACTTAAAGTCAGAAAAGAACAGTGCTTGATATAAACGAAATGGACTGTGTTGTTGGTTCAAAAATAATTTTTTTTTATTGAAAAAATAAAAATTTTGTAACAAACGAATTTTTTTTGGTGATAAAAGTTAATATTTTCCGAAGCAATTCAAAAAAACTCGCACAGAAGAAAAACGTTTTCGGTACACGTTTTCCAAACGTTTTTGTTTGCGTGTATATTCCAGAGTCCCAAATCGATTATAATATCGTATGAAAATCTCAAAATAATTTTTATTTGCATTCGTCTCATTTCCTATGATATTTCATTTACATTGGACGGTACAGAAAGTGTGTATATATATAATGGAATGTGAATTTTTTAATAACAATGAGGGCGTTCACAATACAAAATATTTGGAAAATATCATAAAGGGTGATTTGTTAAGAGCTTGATAACTTTTTTTTTAAAAAAAACGCATAAAATTTGCAAAATCTCATCGGTTCTTTATTTGAAACGTTAGATTGGTCCATGACATTTACTTTTTGAAGATAATTTCATTTAAATGTTGACCGCGGCTGCGTCTTAGGTGGTCCATTCGGAAAGTCCAATTTTGGGCAACTTTTTCGAGCATTTCGGCCGGAATAGCCCGAATTTCTTCGGAAATGTTGTCTTCCAAAGCTGGAATAGTTGCTGGCTTATTTCTGTAGACTTTAGACTTGACGTAGCCCCACAAAAAATAGTCTAAAGGCGTCAAATCGCATGATCTTGGTGGCCAACTTACCGGTCCATTTCTTGAGATGAATTGTTCTCCGAAGTTTTCCCTCAAAATGGCCATAGAATCGCGAGCTGTGTGGCATGTAGCGCCATCTTGTTGAAACCACATGTCAACCAAGTTCAGTTCTTCCATTTTTGGCAACAAAAAGTTTGTTAGCATCGAACGATAGCGATCGCCATTCACCGTAACGTTGCGTCCAACAGCATCTTTGAAAAAATACGGTCCAATGATTCCACCAGCGTACAAACCACACCAAACAGTGCATTTTTCGGGATGCATGGGCAGTTCTTGAACGGCTTCTGGTTGCTCTTCACTCCAAATGCGGCAATTTTGCTTATTTACGTAGCCATTCAACCAGAAATGAGCCTCATCGCTGAACAAAATTTGTCGATAAAAAAGCGGATTTTCTGCCAACTTTTCTAGGGCCCATTCACTGAAAATTCGACGTTGTGGCAGATCGTTCGGCTTCAGTTCTTGCACGAGCTGTATTTTATACGGTTTTACACCAAGATCTTAGCGTAAAATCTTCCATGTGGTCGAATAACACAAACCCAATTGCTGCGAACGGCGACGAATCGACATTTCACGGTCTTCAGCAACACTCTCAGAAACAGACGTAATATTCTCTTCTGTACGCACTGTACGCATTCGTGTGGTTGGTTTAATGTCCAATAAAGTAAACTGAGTGCGAAACTTGGTCACAATCGCATTAATTGTTTGCTCACTTGGTCGATTATATAGACCATAAATCGGACGTAAAGCGCGAAACACATTTCGAACCGAACACTGATTTTGGTAATAAAATTCAATGATTTGCAAGCGTTGCTCGTTAGTAAGTCTATTCATGATGAAATGTCAAAGCATACTGAGCATCTTTCTCTTTGACACCATGTCTGAAATCCCACGTGATCTGTCAAATACTAATGCATGAAAATCCTAACCTCAAAAGAATCACCCTTTAGAAAGCGGCATGTGCTTAGAAAAATTCTATAGTTTATTGCTCCCTGAATTGGAACTATCAAGTGTGGCGAAATGTGTTTGTCAACTGTTCTATAAAAAGTAAATGACAGTCATAATTGACACACGTTAAAGTGTTTGATGATAATTTCAAAGATATATTGTCATGTTTTACTAAATTGCGCTGCTGCACTACGAAATATTAATCTCTGACTAATTGTTTCTCTCGTCTAGAAAAATTTTTTTCAAAATACTTTTCAGTCAATTATGTTTGTTGAACTTAAAAAAACTGATAAACTGTAACACATTTTACAGGATATTAACAAATTGAACAAAAATCAGTTTAAAAAATTCCTTAAAGTTTTATCTAACTGCATATTCCTCTCTTCCACATAATTTATGTAACCTTCTTTTCCTCTTTTGTAATACAAACAATACATAGCAAAATAAGCCTACATACTGGCTACTGGGGTATGTTAGTTATTGAAAAAATACCAGATCTAAAAATTATATTTTCGATACAATGATGAAGTTGTAAACCCAAATATAAAACAGGTAAATACAGAGAGTTCCACTTCTTATGTATCTTCTACCATGGATTGCTTAAAAATTACATTAATAACTGTAAACCACAATGGAGTTATTCAGGTTGTGGTAACAATTTCCGATGGTAAAGTACAGATTTATTTATTATCATAGTTTTCGAAATTGAAAGTAAGTCCATATGGAGTCTATGTTAAATAAAAAAGGACGATTATAATTTATAATTAATGGTCTTATATGGACATATTTCGAGCCAATTTTGCTCGACTCCGACTCCAGCATATTTCATTAGCCTCGACTCCGGAGTCGATTCTGGTTATATAACTAAGTCTCATTGTAATACCACTAATTTGTAATTCTATTGAGGAGGGTACCAGGAATGGATCGATATCTTTACATTTGACAACAATTGAACTCTATGTTTCAAATATGAAACAAAGTGGCTCATATGTGAAATAAATTAAATTAGGACATAAATCTATATAGAGCAGATACCACCATTCTTCAGTATATTTTTTATAAAAAAATAAAGTCGAAAGTAGGGGTGGGCTGATTGTATTATACCCTTCACTACATTGTAGACCAAAATTGTTGGTACCATCTCAAATCCTTGAAATTTGTTGCGAAATTTGAATCTGAACCGATTTGGACAAAAATTTTTACATTTCTACAAACTCAACTCTCAAACTCTAACGGACGAACATAATGTTAGCAAAAAACAAGTAAGAAAAGTCTAAAGTCTAACGGACGAATATAATGTTAGTAAAAAACAAGTATATACGGCCGTAAGTTCGGCCAGGCCGAATCTTACCCTCCACCATGGAACTTCTACGAAAGACTGTCATCCACAATCGAATTACTTGGGTTGTGGTATCTTAAAACTTCTTACATTGTTTTCTAAATTGTGACTTAGTCTATACGTGGTAGAGAGCCAGAATTGAAATATGGGGGTCGCTTATATGGGGGCTATATACAATTATGAACTTGATATGGACCAATTTTTGTGTGACTGGTGATCGATTTATCTGAGGGCTATATATAACTATAGACCGATATGGACCTAGTTGGGCATGGTTTTTAACAGTCATATAATAGCACAATGTACCAAATTTCAACTGACTCGGATGAAATTTGCTCCTCCAAGAGGCTCCGCAAGCCAAATCGGGGGATCGGTTTATATGGGGGCTATATATGATTATGGACTGATATGGACCACTTTTGGCATGGCTGTTATATATCATACACTACCGCCACGTACCAAATTTCAACCAGATTGGATGAATTTTGCTTCTCCAAAAGGCACCGGAGGTCAAATCTGGGGATCGGTTTATATGGGGGCTATATATAATTATGGAGTGATATGAACCAATTCCTGCATGGTTGTTGGATATCATATACTAACATCACGTACCACATTTCAACCGATTCGAATAAATTTTGCTCTTCCAAGGGGCTCCTGAGGTCAAATCTGGGGATCGGTATATATCATTATGGACCGATTTCGACCAATTTTTGCATGGATTTTTGAGGCCATATATTAACACCATATAGCCGGATCGGATAAAATTTGCTTCTCTTAGAGGCTCCGCAAGCCAAATCGGGGGATCGGTTTATATGGGGCTATATATAATTATGGACCGATGTGGACCAATTTTTGCATGGTTAGAGATCATATGCTGACACCATGTACAAAATTTCCGCCGAATCGGATGAAATTTGCTTCTCTTAGAGTCCCCGCAAGCCAAATTTGGGGGTCCGTTTATATGGGGGCTATACGTAAAAGTGGACCGATATGGCCCATTTGCAATACCATCCGACCTACATCAATAACAACTACTAGTGCCAAGTTTCAAGTCGATAGCTTGTTTCGTTCGGAAGTTAGCGTGATTTCAACAGACGGACGGACGGACGGACGGACGGACGGACATGCTCAGATCGACTCAGAATTTCACCACGACCCAGAATATATATACTTTATGGGGTCTTAGAGCAATATTTCGATGTGTTACAAACGGAATGACAAAGTTAATATACCCCCCATCCTATGGTGGTGGGTATAAAAATATGGGAAATATAAAGCTAGAGCAATTTTGATGCAATTGTACAAAAGAGTATTTATGATTTATCGGGCGATACATATGTATTCGAGATATACGACAATTTGAGTACTATTTACAATTTTTGATACTCAGCAGTGGCGATTTTACAAGGATATTGGTTAAATTTCGCCAAGATATTCGGGCGATATTTCCACAAGTCGGAGCTTTATGTTATTTAAAATTCTACCATTCTGTGGAAAGTTTGGCATTACAGTGTGTAGAATATGACTACGATATGGGGAAATCATCACAGAATTTTGTGTAAAATGTGGGTATTTTGGCCATATTAGATCAAGATGGCACACTTAAATAACATATTAAATGTATTCTCTGTGGAATCTATCGAGTCAATTGGAGGAAAATCCCATTGAAAATGGGTCTAAAATATGAAACATTCTACCCTATTTCCCCTACTCTGGCGTACATATATATGGGAGCTATATTTAAATATGAACCGATTTTGACCAAATTTGAGATGCATAGTTAGAATAATAATGCTGCTATCTCAACAAAAAACGTAAATGGGAGAATAATTTTGGCTTCCGTGGTCATATGGGTGTAAATCGGGCGAAAGATATATAAGGGAGCTATATCTAAATCTGAACCGATTTTAACCAAATTTGCCACACTTAACGTTACTATTAAACGTACACCTTGTGCAAAATTTGAAGCAAATCAGGGCAAACCTCTGGCTTTTGAGGTCATATAAGTCCAAATCGGACGAAAGATATATATGGGAGCTATATCGTTGATAAATACGTCAATTATGACCAGATCGGTGATAAATATATATGGCAGCTATATCTAAATCTGAACCCGGTACTGATCAGGGTGAAAAAGTATTGAAAAAAGTACTATAGTACTGCATTTTCCATCCCTGATAGTGAGCCAAATTTGGTTCAAAATCTAAAGTCGTTTGGACTAAAACTGTGACCTTGACTTCGATCACAAAAATGTGTTTACAGACAGAAGGACGTACAGACGAACATAGCTAGATCAGCTCATGGGCCCACCCTAAGCGTTATTGCCACAGACACTATGTGTCTTTCTCGTCTCTTCTAGGTGTTGCAAACATCTGCACGAACGTATAATACCTCCTTTAACAGTCTAGCGAAGGGTATAAAAAACAATAAAGTAAAAACGATGTTTCGAAACGGTTCAATTTAAAATGGATAGATTAGGACCATCTTATAGTCTAACCTTCTAGAAAACATACAATAATCTCCATCATTGGACGTTGCAGCGTAATTACATTTGTTGAGTTAAAAATATGAAATATTACTAAAATTTTGGTTTAGCAGGAGTGGAGTGGAAATTTTGGCTGCTCCGACTCCAGCAAAATCTTCAGACTCCGACTCTGACTCCACAGTCCTGCTGAAGACTATGGAAATTCGCCTTAGCCAGAGATGAAACATCTGACATATTCTTTTCAATAACTTAACAATATCAATTCCTTCATCATCTTATCCAATAAACTTGTATGACATTGCAATATTCACAATTTCTGTTACTAAAAGAGATGTTAACAAATATACTTCACTGTCATAAGTTTTGAAAAAGATCACTTCCTAAATTTTCAAGATTTTCGGCTATTTGATTTATTTTCATTGGCTAAAACGTTGACTTTCCTGACTTTGACTTTCCACGGGCCACCGTTACTGGTGAACCAATTCAATGTTTGGAAAAAGCATTGCCCTTTGAATTGTTGTTCATTTAGGATCTTTTTGTCAGTTTTGGATCGCGGGAATCGCCTGAAATTGATGCCATAAACCGTTCATCTTTTCCCTTATCTATCTCCTGGGGACACGCCCGGTAGGAGACTGATAACTCCTCTACCCGAAAACTATGATTTAATTCACTTTTACGAAAGGAAACAAATTGAAATGATACAAATTTGACATATTATACAAATTTGACATTGTGTAAATTTTGTGTACTAAACCAGGTAAAATAATATTTCATATTAGGCCAGTATTTGTTCCAATGCATTTTTTAAAAGGTTTGGGAAACAATAAAGCTCATGAACTCTATCCGGCCCACCCTAATTCTCTAGACCATTCAGTGTTCATATCTCGGGTTATACAACAATCTAAATAATCATCATTAAGTATTATTTATGTGATCTTTAAGTAAATAACTATGGAAAAAAAACGTTTCGAAATTCGTGTCAACTCTTGCTACATTTCGTAGAGATGTGGCGATCGTGAAGATGGGAAGATAACTCAATGACTCTTAAGTAAATGATTCAAGTCAATATAAGTTATTTTTCTATGATTATCTTTGTATCACTGCTCAAATACACTTCATTCAAATGGTATCGATGCTTGGATTTATAAAGTTATAAATTTCATTGTATTCAGGACAAAGCACAGTGGGGTGAAAGTGTCACAAAATACTTTATAAAAGTCGTGGAAATGATCGAGTTAGTAATAGGCACAGCAAACCATTTCATTTCAAATCTATTTATACCCTTTACCACTTACATCTTTTAATATAAAATGCCCAATGGTAATTAAAGCCTACTGTACATAGATTTCTTTTTATATCAGCTATAATTTTTACAACCATGTGACAAACCCCATTTTACCTAAGTCATCCACAATTGTTGTGGGTTCTGCCCATTATCTTTAGAGTGCAACATTTCGAAGGGGAGTATCAATTGCAGCTGAGCATGGGATAAAGAGTAAATATTATTAGATGTTACAAGTATTTCAACTTTTACAATATTAGGTGTACACAATCGTCATAGAACTATCAGAATGGGATCGTTGTTATCTTATCGGAACCTCCTCTTATAAAATGAGCATTTATTGATGGCAAACACATCTGCTCTCCCAATGATCTACGATGGAGGAAGCAGAGCAATATGCCAATACAAATATTTAATAGTTTCATCGATGAGATTCATTGATAAGCGTATTGTCGAACAAAAAATCCATTTATTTGTATAGAATTTGTAAGACCTCTTTTGGTGACTTTATTATTCAACATAGATGAGGTGATGGTTGGTGTGTAACCGGAGCTAATGAAAGGGTAAACTAGAGTTTTTTTGGTTATATCATCCACATCCAGCAAAAACTGGCTAAGTAGTTGAGGTGAAAAACGGCATCAATAGAATTTGTGCCCGCAGCAATACAGTATTCTTGAGAATAATGACCGATCGATTTCGTTATGGTAATAGATCATATTTTGCGAGTAACTTCACGCAGGAGGTGATTTTGAGTCGATCGGTATATATTTTATGGGTTATAAAATCAATATTTCTAGTAGGCAGGTTTTTTTGCAGATCAAAGTTTTTGTACCCTTATCACTATGTGGTTTAAGGTATAAAAATTTAGGTTGCTGAGTACATGTTGATGATTGCTTATCGATTTACATATTTTGTATATAAATAAATATTTGGAGTGTACATATATTACAAACAAATGAGTTCCAACACAATTATATTTAACTGTTTAGAAACTGGAATTATCTATTTTTGTACTTAAAAAAGATATGCTTACACTCAAAAAAAGTGACCTCTCTATTTCACTAAAGCCAATTTAACTTTATTTTAGTTCATGGAATTATTATGTTTGGAGAAGGTTTTCTTTACTCTAATAATTTTTTGCGTACGTTAGTTAAATGAACTAAACAACGGGAAAAATTATACACAAATTAAGCATAAAGATTTACTAAATTCGTAATTCTCAAAAAAAATAGTTCAATATTTCTTTAAACTTGCAAATTTTACTAAAAATGCGTCCATCATGAACTTCGTATGTCACTAAAGACTTTCTTACAATTTTGAACACGAAGTTTTTCCTTCAAACTACAAAATTTTCTTCAACAAATGATTATAAAAGACATGTTTTATTAATATATTAAATATATTTATTTAGAATCAACAGCATCGACTGGCCTTGAAATATTAATTATTATTATTTTTTCTTCTTGTAGTACCTTTCACTTTGAATAATTTGCTGCCTAGCAATTTTGTCCACCTTCTACAATTTCAATACCTACAAATATAAACAAAACAAGTATATACGGCCGTAAGTTCGGCCAGGCCGAATCTTATGTACCCTCCACCATGGATTGCGTAGGAACTTCTACTAAAGGCTGTCATCCACAATCGAATTACTTGGGTTGCGATAACACTTGCCGATGGCAAGGTATCGTAAAACTTTTAACACTGTCTTCTAAATTGTAAGTTAGCCCATACGGGGTATATTATAAACAAAAAAGGCCGATTAAATACGTATATAATATAGTTTGACAAAATTTTCTATAGAAATGAAAACTTGACAAAATTTTCTATAGAAATAAAATGTTGACAAAATTTTCTATGGAAGTAAAATGTTGACAAAATTTTGTATAGAAATAAAATGTTGACAAAATTTTCTACAGAAATAAATTTTTTACAAAATTTTCTATAAAAATAAAATTTTGACAAAACTTTCTATGGAAATAAAATTTTGACAAACATTTCTATAGAAATAAACCTTTGACAAAACTTTCTATAGAAATGAAATTTTGACACAACTTTCTATAGTAATAAAATTTGAGAAAATTTTCTATGGAAATAAAGTTTTGGTAGATTACTTTTGGCGATATGGACCAATTTTGTGTAATAAGTCATCGGCTATATATAACTAAAGACCGATATTGACCAATTTTTACATGGCTGTTAGAGGCCATATATTGACAAAATGTACCAAATTTCAACCGCATCGGATGACTTTTGCTATATATAATTATGGACCGATATGGACCAATTTTTGCATGGTTGTTAGATACCTTATACTAACACAATGTACCAAATTTCAACTGGATCGGATGAATTTCGCTCCTCCAAGAGGCTCCTGAGGTCAAATCTGGGGATCGGTTTATATGGGAGCTATATATAATTATGAACCGATATGGACCAATTTTTGCATGGTTGTTAGAGACTATATACTAACACCACGTACTAAATTTCAATTGGATCGGATGAATTTTGCTCCTCCAAGAGGCTCCGGAGTTCAAATCTGGGGATCGGTTTATATGGGAGCTATATATAATTATGAACCGATATGGACCAATTTTTGCACGGTTGTTAGAGGCCGTATACTAACATCAGGTACCAAATTTCAACAGGATCGGATGAATTTTGCCCCTCCAAGAGGCTCCGGAGGTCAAATCTGGGGATCGGTTTATATGGGGGCTATATATAATTATGGACCGATATGGACCAATTTTTTCATGGTTGTTAGAGACCGTATACTAACATCAGGTACCACATTTCAACCGGATCGGATGAATTTTTCCCCTCCAAGAGGCTCCGGAGGTCAAATCTGGGGATCGGTTTATATGGGAGCTATATATAATTATGGACCGACATGGACCAATTTTTGCATGGGTATTAGAGACCGTATACTAAGACCACGTACTAAATTTCAACCGGATCGGATGAATTTTGCTCCTCCAAGAGTCTCCGGAGGTCAAATCTGGGGATCGGTTTATATGGGAGCTATATATAATTATGGACCGATATGGACCAATTATTGCATGGTTGTTAGAGGCCGTATACTAACATCAGGTACCAAATTTCAACCGGATCGGATGAATTTTGCTGCTCCGGGAGGCTCCCCAAGCCAAATTTGGGGATCGGTTTATATGGGGGCTATACGTAAACGTGGTCCGATATGGCCGATTTTCAATACCATCCGACCTACATCAATAAAAACTACTTGTGCCAAGTTTCAAGTCGATAGCTTGTTTCGTTCGGAAGTTAGCGTGATTTCCACAGACGGACGGACAGCCGGACAGACGGACAGACGGACAGACGGACGGACATGCTTATATCGACTCAGAATTTCACCACGACCCAGAATATATATACTTTATGGGGTCTTAGAGCAATATTTCGATGTGTTACAAACGGAATGACAAAGTTAATATACCCCCATCCTATGGTGGAGGGTATAAAAATCCAAAACCAATTTTTTCACAAAAGGTTAGCGTCACTGAATATTACCTGTTAATTGAAGATTCCAAAATGAAGTTGAATGAAGGGGTTGTTATTCTGTTGGTGTTTTCTTTTTTATAAACCAATTTTCAAAAAACGAACATATTTCTCACTAATTTAAAATAACAAATATTTTCTATATTTTATTTGTTTTTTATAATATTATTTTACTATATTATTTTTTAACAATCTCTCCGTATACCATATCAACGCGATTCCAACTAAAAAAACAACACACGCGCAAACATATCGATTACATCAAAGACAGGTATCGATTACAGGTAGATAAAAGAAATGTAGGAAATTTTCCTATATTCTAACAAGTGTGTTTCCTTAAGTTTTGAAAGGATTGAATACTTCTTAGTACGAATGAACTGAAATATTTTTCTATGCCAAGTGTTATTCGTATGTATGATAAGCTTTCTATAATAAAGGAAGTCAGAATTATCATTTTATAAGAAATCTTACTAAATTTGAGGAAACTTGGTTTTAGTTCGGTTTTTGTTTATTTTTACGAATGCTTTGTTATCAGTGAATAAAATTTTCTTGTTCAGTAGTAAATTCTTATACCCAGCGAAGAAAACAGTATTAGTAAAATTCCATGCCCTATTCTAGTTTATGAACTATTCCTAACTGCTTTCAGTTTAGGATTTTTTACTGAAACAAGTAAATTTTATTATTTCACACAAAATATTAACTGAGTGGAAATAAAATGGCTAAACTAAATTGATGAACATTTTTTCCTTTAGTTTCGAAGACACTTTTTTCTGGGTGTAATATATGTTAGAGAGGCGATTTTTTTGGAGGGTTTAGAGATAAATCTGCACGCAGAGATGGAATATGATCACCCCAAACATGTTTCAAAAGAAAAATATGTATCTGATTTCGGCGATCACTTTTCCGAATATAATCAAATTATAAATGAAAAGAAATATATTCGTGTACTCCGAAATCTAGAGAAACAAGGAACTGAGTTAATTTATCTGATTTATACTGAACTCTTTTAAAAAAGTAGCGAAAAGCGAACATAATACTGACCTTTAAAAAAATTGATTTCCTTTTTATCAAGCATTGTTTTTTTCTAATGCCAGACCAACGTTTCCAACAGTTGTATTTGGTGCACCGTTTATAAGAATAGTAGTGACTTAATTCTTTTGTTGCCACTAAATGTGATACTTTTTACGATTTTCTGCCACTTTTCCAGGAAGTTAACACCATACGATAATGATATGTGTTATTCAGAAAATATTGTGCACCAGAAAATATCGTCCATTCAATTCTTGTTATACGTGAAGAGTAGTGCTATAACATTTTAACAATTTTTGCGAATTTCAAAATTGGAATACTATATTTTAGCTTTTTCGACGCGCTTTCGAGTATAGCCACCTTTATTGTTAATAATTTGGCTTCGTCTATATGTCTTATACAAAAAGTGTAATAGTGGTTCAAAAAATTTCCAAAATTTTTTTAATTTTTTTTGTATTGATTTTTTGGTGGGTGAAGTTTTTTTCTTAAAATGATGCAAGATAATGCTTTTCATTAATAAAAAATCATGGCGCATCTCGTGGTACTATGCCAAAAAATTGGTTATAGCCCTAGTGAACAGATACACGCAAAAAAATAATTCTTTCATTCCACACGAAATTTTAGACAAACAAAGATCGTTTCTCATTTGCATTTCGCTGTAAGAAAGTTTATTTTGAAGAAACGTATATATTTTTTGTGATAAACCTTTATTCTTCTCCACGATGTAAAAACAATTTCATAAAGACTAACTCAAAAAAAAAAAAAAAAAAAAACAATCTTTTCTGGCTAATTGCATTTTCCCTCACATCTTTCCCACTTCCACCAGTTTTTGTTAGTTCTTAGCACCTTTTTCTGTAATACAAACAATGTTGAAGAAATTATTCGATTTTATATATATTTGTTATACCCTATATATATTAACTTTGTCATTCCGTTTGTAACACATCGAAAAATTGCTCTAAGACTCCATAAAGTATATATATTCTGGGTCGTGGTGAATTTCTGAGTCGATCTGAGCATGTCCGTCCGTCCGTCCGTCCGTCTGTTGAAATCACGCTAACTTCCGAACTAAACAAGCTATCGACGTGAAACTTGGCACAAGTAGTTGTTATTGATGTAGGTCGGATGGTATTGCAAATGGGCCATATCGGTCCACTTTTACGTATAGCCCCCATATAAACGGACCACCAGATTTGGCTTGCGGGTCCTCTAAGAGAAGCAATTTTCATCGGATCCGGCTGAAATTTGGTACATGATGTTAGTATATGGTCTCTAACAACCATGTCGAAATTGGCCCACATCGGTCCATAATTATATATAGCCCCTATTTAAACCGATCCCCAGATTTGGCTTGCGGAGCCTCTACGAGAAGCAAATTTCATCCGATCCAGTTGAAATTTGGTACATGGTGTTGGTATATAGTCTCTAAGAACGAAACAAAAATTGGTCTATATCGGTCCATAATTATATATAGCCCCCATATAAATCGATCCCCAGATTTGACCTCCGGAGCCTCTAAGAGAACCAAATTCCATCCGATCCGGCTGAAATTTGGTACATGGTGTTGGTATATGGTCTCTTAGAACCATGCAAAAATTTGTCCATATCGGTCCATAATTATATATAGCCCCCATATAAACCGATCCCCAGATTTGGCTTGCAAAGCCTCTACGAGAAGCCGGATCGGATGAAATTTGGTACGTGGTGTTAGTATATGGTATCTGACAACCATGCAAAAATTGGTCCATATCGGTTCATAATTATATATAGCTCCCAACTAAACCGATCCCCAATCACAGAAAAATCACGATTGTCACTCGAGCTAAAAATAATCTACCAAAATTTTATTGCCATAGAAAATTTTGTCAAAATTGTATATTTCTATATAAAATTTTGTCAATATTTTAGGTCTTTAGGAGCTTTGTAAAAATATAATTTCTATAGAAAATTTTGTCAAAATTTTATGGATCTACAATTTAGAAGATGATGTTAAGAAGTTTTAAGATGCCTTGCCATCGGCCTCTACTTAGTAGAAGCTTCTACGCAATCCATGATGGAGGGCACAAGGCCGAATCTTAGGCCTGGCCGAACTTACGGCCATATATAGCATACATGTTTAATTTTACCTTTCGCCTGGATGGATAATCGAACCGCGGACCATACAATTTGTAAGCCAACACACTACCCACTGGGCTACGTAGCAGCACAGAAAAAAATATCACCAAAATATTTCCAATTAAAAAGTTAATTGAAGTTGAAAATTTTTTCAATTAATAAATTAATTGATACAATTAACTTTTTAATCATGATAGAAACACTAAGTTAATTAAGTCAATGATTGAACATTTTAAAATTTTTAATTAAAAAATTAATTGATACAATTAATTTTTTTATCAAATTCGGAAGACTAATTCAGTTAAAAAAAGTGCTGATTCTTTTTTTATTTTTAATTAAAAATGTATTTCAAACAATCATTTGTTAATCCAAATAAAAACTCTAAGCCAATTCAGAAAGTAATTAAAAATAGTTACATTTTTTAATGAATAAATTAATTGAGTTTTGCAATTAACATCAATTAAATTTTTAATTGAAATTTGCTGAAAAAAATCAATTAATTTTTTAATCAAGAATTTTTTCTATGCCCAATTAAAACTGATTGATACTATCATTTTCGTGATGGAAGACATTTCAATTAAAAAATTAATTGGATCAATTAATTTGGTGATTGAATCAGAATTTTTTTTTGTGTGAGTTATTGTCATCAATAGACAATTATCGTTATAAGTTATATTTATTTCGTTTTCGGAGCCCACGAGCCGATTAAACAAAGTTTTTTTTTTTTAACAGAAACATACATTTAGTTGGGCACCGTGGACAACATTACATACTACTATATTACATTTTTACTATGAAACTGTAAAATGTGTCTTATTAAAGACTTAATGTCAGAAAAGAATAGTGCTTGATATAAACGAAATGGATCTTGTTGTTTGTTCAAAAATATTTTTTTCTTATTGAAAAAAAAATTGTTACAAACAAACGATTTTTTGGTAGTACAAATTTAAAATTTTCGAAGAAATTAAAAAAAAAACTCTCACAAGAGAAAAACGTTTTCTGTACACGTTCTCCAAACGATTTTTTTTCGTTGCGTGTATAATTCAATTTAGGTTGGTAAAGCGTAATCTGAATATGTCAAATTTATTGTGGGGTTAACCCTCTAATGCCCAATCCCGCCTTTAGGCGGCCTTCGTAAAATCAGGAAGCTTTTAGTAAAACACACCTTAAGACAACAAAAATGGGTAAAATAAAAAGAAAACTTAATAAAATCTGGTCAAGAGGCTTTATAGCATATACTGAATTTTACCGCATAAATTTTTCTTGTTTCGTTTTCTTGCTTTTGTGTCGTTAACATTGAATATTTAATCAGCCGGCAAAAAAATTGGGGCATTAGAGGGTTAAATATCGTCCCCACTACTGTTTTTGAGTTAATTTTTATTAAATTCAATTTACATCCTTAATAGAGTCAAAGTTTTTCACAAAAAGTCTTTACTTTTCTTTCCAACTAGATTTTTAACAGCAAAAAAACAAGTGTTTAACGATATTTGTTTATCTAAAATTTACTTTGGGAGGAAAGAATTATGTTTTTGCGTGCATCAATTTTTACTATGAATTCACTACGATTGATAGGTCAGTATGACTTTTGTTGCTTTCTCCGGCATATGTGGTCCACCAAAATGCAAGGGGGACAAGATTTTCTGGCCACCAGCTAAACTGACGAAAAAGACTGTTTTCATATGTTTGGGTGTAAAAATTATATGTACGGAACTCAAATTTTTTAACACAATATTTTTAAGTGCAACCATATAATGTTCATAAACTAGCATTATATGTTTGGGACATATATGTTAATATGTTATAACATACTATGTTTGGGACATAAAATGTTTGTAAATATAATATGCTTAGATGCAAACATATATTAATTTGAAAATAGCCTATAAACATATATATGTTTAGAAAGAGAGACCTAAAGAGTTTGTTGCAAGTAAAATATTGGAAGTAACTAATTGGCGCGTTAAAAATATATCCACACAAAATTTCATTAAAATTGTTTACTACCAGTGTATGCCCTAAGGTGAAACATAATAACATATGTTTTAACAATACAAACAATATGTTTGCACCAATCCTGAAAATATGTATGCTTGAAGCAAAATGTGTTTGGGGTATATGTTACAGGTTAGGTTAGGTTATGTGGCAGCCCGATGTATCAGGCTCACTTAGACTATTCAGTCCATTGTGATACCACAGTGGTGAACTTCTCTCTTATCATTGAGTGCTGCCCGATTCCATGTTAAGCTCAATGACGAGGGACCTCCTTTTTATAGCCGAGTCCGAACGGCGTTCCACATTCCAGTGAAACCACTTAGAGAAGCATTGAAACCCTCAGAAATGTCACCAGCATTACTGAGGTGGGATAATCCACCGTTGAAAAACTTTTTGGTGTTCGGTCGTAGCAGGAATCGAACCCACGACCTTGTGTATGCAAGGCGGGCATGCTAACCATTGCACCACGGTGGCTCCCAATATGTTACAGAAACGAGTTTATGTTTGAGGGTGTAACCACAGTCAAACTCTTGTTCTGTTTTATGGTAGCGTAGTTACATTAAGACGCTGCTATATGTATGTTGCACAAAGAGTCTTGAAATTCGGCTAAGGTCGTTACTACAATACCTCCCTATTTGCCAAAATAGTTTACCTGAAGTTATTTAACGATGCAATTATTTTCTGATTGATTAAATCTATTAGCGTTACTTATTATTTTTAGAAAAAAATTAAATTCTAGTCATAGATTTCAATGATGCACAAACATTTTAATTGCAATAGAGTTTCTCCACACAAGAATAAATGGACATTGCCATGGCAAGTTAACAGCCAATTTTTATGGTAATGAAATTTCAGCTACCACAATTATCTGATATCCTTGACATCTCTGTTAGACGGTTGTAAATGTTCTTCATTGGTTTTTGAAGTCATTGAAGAGACCTTCCTAAACGAAGTGCATCCTGTTTAGGAGAACACATTAATAAGTACACCAATCCTAGGCCAATGTCAAAGAAATCTGTCTACGACGTTAGCAATTAAGATGGATTCGGTCTAAGCATGGTGTTGTTGTTCATTTAATTGGCAATAAACGCTGCTGTTTTTTGAAAAAAAAAATCAATGTTGCAATTATTAGACCGCTTAATTAACACGAATTGCCTTTTAACCAATTGAAGTCATTGCTAAATGGTTGTCATAACAAACGAATAAACATGCCTCTTTTTACTAACTGGCTACGGGGGCTGCCAATTATATTTTGGGACTAACACAAAAACGAAAAAGTTTGGCATAGGAGTTTTATTATCGTCTATATTATAGAAATAAATATCAGCAAACACACGGATGAAAAATACTGTTTTTCATATGTTTGGCTATAAACATTATATGTTTGGAACACAAATTTTTAAACACAATATTTTTGAGTGCAAGCATATAATGTTCATAAACTAGCATAACGTGTTTGGGACATATATGTTAATATGTTAGAATATATTATGTTTGGGACATAAAATGTTTATAAATATAATATGCTTGTATGCAAACATATATTAATTTAGAAATAGCCTGTAAACATATATGTGTTTAGTAGCTTGGAGCGCTATTTAACAGGGAGCGATATTGAATTAAGTTGGTGGTTGTTGCTTGTTATTACAAAATTAACATTTTATTTTTCCTTGGGCAATTGATCTGCTACTTCTTTGATCCTTACAAACTGTGTGGTCCGCTGTTCGAATCCCCGTCCGGCAAAAGGTAAAATTAAAATAAAAAAAATTATAAAATTGAATAATTTCTTCTACAATGTTTGTATCACAGAAAAAAGTGCTAAGAACTAAAAAATCTCGTGGAAGTGAGAAAGATGTGGGGGAATATACAATTAGGCAGAAACAAAATTTTGAGCATTCAGGTCGAAAACCTATGTTGTTAGCACCTAAATTACCTGTTTATTTTCATAATTCATTATGATTGTAAATATACAAATAAATAAATAAAATTTTGAGCACAATATTGTTTGGGAGAATTTTTTTAAGCATATAATATTTTTGGGTGCAAAATGCTTCCAAACATATTATATGTTCACATAATAACATATTGTTTTTTGGAAGACAACATTATTGAATTTGGATGCAAAAATACAAAATGTTTGGAACTTAGACAACTCAAACATAAATTGTTTAGACCAATATGCTTTCAAACATATATATTGGAAGAGATCAAACATATAATTGTTTGGGCAATACCCAAAAATGTATATGCTTGAAGCAAAATATGTTTGGGAGTATATGTTACAGAAGCGATATTTTGTAAGGGTGCAAGTAACACATATATCCAAGCAGATATATTTTTGGATCAGAGTGTTTTGCACCCACAAATCGCATTTAACTAAATTTGCTTAAAAAAAACAAATACGTTTAATTGAAAATTTGAAAAATAATTCAAAAAATCTTCGCAATTGGTTCTTCCAAAAAACAAAAAAAAACCTTGTGTGATGTAAACAAATTCAACTTTAACAAGTATATACGGCCGTAAGTTCGGCCAGGCCGAAGCTTATGTACCCTCCACCATGGATTGCGTAGAAACTTCTTCTAAACCCTGCCATCCACAATCGAATTACTTAAGTTGCAGTAACGCTTGCCGATTGCAAGGTATCTTAAAACCTCCTAGGTTAAAGTGACAGCCCGATTAAGATTCAGGCTCACTTAGACTATTCAGTCCATTGTGATAACCTCCTAACACCATCTTCTAAATTGTATGTAAGTCCATACGTGGTATGTATTAAATCAAAAAAATCGATCAAATACGTATGTAATTCAGTTTGATAAAATAGACATAAAATTTTTCTACAGAAATAAAATTTTCACAAAATTTTCTATAGAAATAAAATTTTCACAAAATTTTCTATAGAAATAAAAATTTTGACAAAATTTTCTATAGAAAGAAAATTTTGACAAAAATTTCTACAGAAATAAAATTTTAACAAAATTTTCTATAGAAATAAAATTTTGAGAAAATTTTCTATTGAAATAAAATTTTGGTAAATTATTTTTGGCTCGAGTGGCAACCATGATTATGAACCGAATAAAATTTGAACAAAATTTTCTATAGAAATAACATTTTGACAAAATTTTCTATAGAAATAAAATTTTGACAATGATGAAAATTTAATTATGAACCGAATAAAATTTTAACAAAATTTTCTATAGAAATTAAATTTTGCCAAAGTTTTCTATAGAAATAAAATTTTGACAAAATTTTCTTTAAAAATAAAATTTTGGTAGATTATTTTTGGCTCGAGTGGCAACCATGATTATGAACCGATATGGACCAATTTTTGTGTGATTGGGGATCGGCTATATATATATCTATAGACCGATATGGACCAATTTTGGTATGGTTGTTAGCGGCCATATACTAACACCACGTTCCAAATTTGAACCGGATCGAATGAATTTTGCTCCTCCAAGAGGTTCCGGAGGTCAAATCTGGAGAATGTTTTATATGGGGGCTATATATAATTATTGACCGATATGGACCAATTCTGGCACGGTTGTTAAAGATCATATACTGACACCATGTTCCAAATTGCAACCGGATTGGATGAAATTTTCTTCTCTTGGAGACTTCGCAAGCCAAATCTGGGGATCGGTTTATATGGAGGCTATATATAATTATGAACCGATGTGGACCAATTTTTGCATGGTTGTTAGAGACCATATACCAACATTATGTACCAAATTTCAGGCGCATCGGATGAAATTTGCTTCTCTTAGAGGCTCCGCAAGCCAAATCTGGGGATCGGTTTATATGAGGGCTATATATAATTATGGACCGATGTGGACCAATTTTTGCACGATTGGTAGAGACCATATACCAACACCATGTACCAAATTTCAGCTGGATCGGATGAAATTTGCTTCTCTTTGAGGCTCCGCAAGCCAAATCTGGGGATCGGTTTATATGGGGGCTATATATAATTAAGGACCGATGTGAACCAATTTTTGCACGGTTGTTAGAGACCATGTACCAACACCATATACAAAATTTCAGCCAGATCGGATGAAATATGCTTCTGTTAGAGGTTCCACAAGCCAAATCTGAGGGTCCCTTTATATGGGGGCTATACGTAAAAGTGGACCGATATGGCCCATTTTCAATACCATCCGACCTACATCAATAACAACTACTTGTGCCAAGTTTCAAGTCGATAGCTTGTTTCTTTCGGAAGTTAGCGTGATTTCAACAGACGGACGGACGGACATGCTTAGATCGACTCAGAATTTCACCACGACCCAGAATATGACAAAGTGGAATGACAAAGTTAATATACCCCCATCCTATGGTGGAGGGTATAAAAATGTTTTTATTTACGGCAAAAAAAAAAACTTTCCAATAAACTTTTTTTGTGATAAAAGTTTGCATTTTTTGGAAGCAAGATCTAAATCTGAACCGATTTCGATGAGAGTTTGCGTACTTTGCGCAATAAGACCCAATTTGTTGAAATCGGGCGATACATATACATAGGGGCAATATCTAAATTGTATCCGATTTTTTCAAATTCAATATCGTTCGTCCTTGTGCCAAACAAACAAACGCCCTGAACCAAATTTCATGAAAATTGGTTAATAATTGCGACCGAAATCCTGCTAACAACAAATACATGGACATACAGACGGATATCAAGGGCTAAATCGACTCAGGAGGTGATTCTGAGTCGATTGATTTATTTTATGGGTTCTACAATTACACGTTTTGGAAATCACGGGTCTTTTTCTTTAGTGTTATTCGCAAAGTTTAGTGATTTGACTAAGGATACAATTTATTATTATACCCACCACGGTGACGGGGGTACAATAAGTTTGCCATTCCGTTTGTAACACATCGAAATATCGATTTTCGACTATATAAAGTATATATATTCTTGATCAGGGAGAAATTGTAAGACGATATAACCATGTTCGTCTGTCTGTCTGTTGTAATCACGCTATAGTCTTCAATAATGAAGAAATAGTGCTGAAATTTTGCACAAACTCGTCTTTTGTCTGCAGGCTGGTCAATTTCGAAGATTGGTTACATCGGTCCAGGTTTTGATATAGTCCCCATATAAACCGATTTCCCGATTTGGGGTCTTGGGCTTATAGAAACCGTAGTTTTTATCGAATTTGCCTGAAATTGGATATCTAGAGGTATTTTAGGACCATAAAGTGGTGTCCCGAAGATGGTGAGTATCGGTCCATATTTTGGTATGGCCCCCATAGAAACCGACCTCCCGATTTGGGGTCTTGGGCTTATAGAAACCATAGTTTTTATCCCATTTTCCTGAAATTGGAAATCTAGAGGTATTTTAGGACCATAAAGAGGTGTCCCAAAGATGGTGAGTATCGGTCCATGTTTTAGTATAGCCCCATAAGAACGATCTACCAATTTAACTCCTTGGGTTTCTAGAAACCTTAGTTTTTATCCGATTTGCCTGAAATTGTAAATATTCTGGTATTTTAGACTCACAAAAACGTGTATCGGATTAGGTTTTTATCGGTCCATTTGATAAGGTCTCTATATAGACCGATTTCACCTCTTGAGGAAGTTTCAGGTAAAACAAAATTGCATGCCTCCGAACTTTCAACGCCCACAGGTCAGCACTTGGACCCACTAGGGACCACAAATTGGCAAACTTAGAGGAAAACACTTCAGCTTTCACACACAGAAAAAAATTATGTTGCTATCTTTATCCGTTCAAAAGTTACAGAATTATTTCCAAAAAAGCGATTTGAAACCACTGTGCGGCGGCTCTGAAAAAATCCATCTCTACATCTGCCTTATATATATGAAACCCCAAGAAAGTGACCATCGGGGATAGGTTCATATGTCGTTTTTAAAACTCCACACTAATTTCTTTACTTAATTTATTGTGTGTTTAGACCGCCTACATTTAAAAAAAAGTATACTTGGATCCAAAGTTTTTGACCTTCCCTTAAGGATTTTGGTATTGATTCCGAGTCAAAGATGGGGCTTCTTTAAAATAAAGACATTTTTTACGGACCTCCCTGTCTTTAAATCTAGGATCAAAAAAATTAAAATTGGATACAGATATCATTCATCGAGTTTTTATTTTCTTTTTGCGATATATTAATAAAGGTATTTATGTACAACCAAATTCGAATTTCAAAATCCAAATTATGCCAAGTACTTCAAAGTAAAAACAGTTTTCTTAATGCTAAAAAAAACTTTAAACCAAAGATTCAAACCCTTAAAATAAGTCTTATCCTATATTTGAAGCGTTTTTATCTTAAATTTAAAAATTCAATATGTCAGTTGAGTTAAAGAAGATTTCTTTAAATTAAAAATGTTTTTCTTTATTTTAAGGAAAATTTGCCTTACTTCAAAGATCTACAACTTCAGCAGAGGGACCCAAATTTTAAAATTTGTGTAAATTTAATGAAAAAAAATTTTTGAAGCAAGGATTATAAACTTTCATTTAATTAAAATGTCATTGTTTTAAAGAATTTTGTCCTTAGCATTGCGTAAATTTTGAGTCCTAAAATTTAAGTTGCATAATCTTCCATATTCGGTCAATATTTTTTTCAGTGTATAGACAGTTCAGACACCATCTATAAATACTAATATGGTAAGAGTACCAAAGATTTAGCTCCATTATCTGTCGATTCCCCAACCTATTCATGCTGGAGCGTATACTTTTAAGGGTGAACATTTTTTATAATGTATTAATATATTGTATTTAAGTATATGTACCTTCCTATCATCTAAAAAATATAAATAAAATGCAGTATTTTATGGGATTTTGTTATTCAATTCGGTCATGGTCATTGGCGTAGCTAGGGGGGTGCTAGGGGGGGGGGGCAATGCCCCCCATAATAGTTCTTGCCCCCCTCAGAATAATCATAGCTACAGTTGTTTTATATTTTAATTCAAGCTTTGCGATGTGTTTAATCCAATTAAGATTGTGGCAGAGAGAGTATGTTATGCATATTTTTTAATATTGATATTTACATTACAACTAAAAACACGTAATAAAAACATTAAAAGGAAACTTGAGACGCACATTTTCAAAAATAGTCAATTTATAACTACGTTGATTAAAATCATAAATCGTCACATGAAAAATCCACAGAGTTGGCACCGCTCACCATTTGCAAACAGAAAATGAAAATACCGAATATTTGAACAAACTTATTGGTATTGTGTTACTTTTAGCACGTCAGGGCCTTCCATTTCATGGTCACCGAGAACATTCAAATTCCAAAAACAGGTGTAATTTTTTAGAATTTGCTGAGTTTATGGCGCAAATGACTCTGTATTTAAAACAAATTTCAATAAGTCTATAAACCATACAAGTCCCGAGTTTCAAAACGAAATAAGTGAACTTTCCGCTAAGGCAGTGACAAATGTTGTTGTCGAAAAAGTAAAAGCATGCGGATTCTTCTCGTTAATGGTTGACGAAGCCAGATGTTTCAAAGAGGAGCAATTATCCATAACAATACGATTTAGGTTAGGTTAGGTTAAAGTGGCAGCCCGATTAAGATTCAGGCTCACTTAGACTATTCAGTCCATTGTGATACCACATTAACTAAAAGTACCTATTACATATGGGCACTTCTAGTTTTAACCGCTGAACCTTCTTGATTATTTTTCTTTGTTGAACCAACCAGATTGTTCCAAAAACAGTAGCAGACTGCTTAAGTTAACGTTTTCCAGATCCGCCAGTAATCTGAAGCTATATGCTCCTAAAAGTTGCTTGCGCTTTACACAAAATGCAGGACACTCACACAAGAGGTGTTTAATTGATTCTTTTTCCTCCGCATCATGACAGCTCATACAATAGTCATTATACTTCGCGCCAATAGTTTTTGCAAAATCGCCTATCAGGCAGCGACCCGTTATAGCAGATATCAGGAGTGATATCTGACGTCTCGAGAACATTAGCATATCTAGTGTGCGGTTTAAGTTGAAATGGGGCCATATTTGCTTGGTGTCGTTACAACCCTTGCAATTCTCCCATCGAACATTTGCCATCATAACAGCCTTCTCACGCAGCATGAGCTTGCAGGTAGCTAGGGGCATACCAACAAATTCTAGTTCCCCTGGAATATGTAAGGTAGTCCCTAGCCTTGCCAACTCATCCGCTTCGCAGTTCCCCGGTATGTTCCTATGGCCAGGCACCCATATTAGGTGAATATTGTACTGCTCAGCCATCTCATTGAGAGATTTGCGGCAGTCGATGGCCGTTTTCGAGTTGAGGAACACAGAGTCCAAGGATTTTATTGCAGGTTGACTGTCTGAGTATATATTAATGCCCACATTTTTTGGAACATTACTTCTCAGCCAATTCGCCACCTCTCTCATTGCTAATATTTCAGCCTGAAAAACACTACAGTGATTAGGTAATCTTTTCGCTATTCGAAGTTCCAGATCATTAGAATATACTCCGAACCCCACTTGTCCATCCAATTTGGAGCCATCAGTGTAGAAATCTATATATTCTTTATTCCCCGGGGTCTGTGTGCACCACGCCTCACTGTTGGGGATTAGAGTCTCAAACTTTTTGTCGAAAAGTGGACTCGCCAAAGTGTAATCCACTACGTTAGGCACATCTGGCATTGTTTTGAGGACAGAACTGTGACCGTAACCTTTTTCCGACCACAGCGATAGTTCGCGCAACCGCACAGCCGTTGTTGCAGCTGACTGTTTGGCCAAAATGTCTAAAGGCAATAGATGCAGCACGACATTAAGGGAATTTGTTCCTGTCTTGCTGAATGCGCCTGAAATACACAAACACGCCATACGCTGAACTTTATCTAAACAAGTCGGTTTCTGAAGTGCCGGCCACCAGACTACAACACCATATAGCATTATAGGTCTAACCACTGCCGTGTATAGCCAATGCACAATTTTTGGTTTCAGTCCCCACTTTTTTCCTATTGCCTTTTTGCACGAGTACAAAGCTACAGTTGCCTTTCTCGCCCTTTCTTCAATATTAAGCTTAAAGTTCAGCTTCCTGTCCAAAATAACGCCAAGGTATTTTGCACATTCACCAAAGGGAATTTCAATACCCCCTAAGGAAATAGGCCTAACCGTGGGAGTTTTGCGATCGTTGCAGTACATGACTAATTCTGTCTTTGCAGGATTTACCCCAAGACCATTGTCTTTCGCCCATTTCTCAGTCATCCGGAGGGCCCTCTGAATAATATCTCTGATTGTGGATGGGAATTTTCCCCTGACTGCCAGAGCCACATCATCTGCGTATGCCACCACTTTTATCCTTTCTTTTTCTAGAGTAACCAGAAGGCTATTTATAGCAACATTCCAAAGAAGAGGTGATAGAACTCCTCCTTGGGGAGTGCCTCTGTTCACATACCTTTGTATGTTTGCTTGACCTAGTGTGGCTGAAATACGTCTCTTCATTAGCAGTTCGTCTAACAGCCTGAGTATACATGGATCAACATTCAGAGTTGTCAGTCCATTTAATATCGAGCTCGGATGGACATTATTGAACGCACTTCGATGTCTAGAAACGCCATGATTGTGTATTCTTTGACAGATAGTGAGCTTTCAATAAAGCTGACTAGTTCATGTAGTGCGGTCTCAGTAGACCTGCCCTTCGAGTATGCATGCTGTCGTTTCGAGAACAAACTTGAATCGATGCTAGTTCTAAGATAAATATCTATCATCCTCTCCAGAGTCTTAAGTAGGAATGAGGATAAGCTGATTGGTCGGAAATCCTTCGCCCTCGAGTGAGAGGCTTTTCCCGCTTTAGGTATGAAAACGACTTTTGTTTCCCTCCACTTTCCTGGGATATATGATAAGTTGATACATCCTTTATATATCACCGACAACCAGGGGATAATTTTGTCAGTTACAGCTTGTAACTCCGCCGGAGTAATTCCATCAGGTCCAGGGGATTTGAATGGTCCAAAGCTATTTAGCGCCCATCTTATTCTAGTTTCCGATACAATTTCCTCGACAGGAAACGACCGCTGAGCAACTGTGGCACCGCCAGTACATGGTTCAACCGTCTGATATCCAGGAAAATGTGTGTCCAATAGTACCTCCAGCGTCTCCTTACTGGACGTTGTCCAATTGCCCTCCGATGTTTTAATGAAACCTGGAGCGGAGTTGGTGGATGCTAGAACCTTCCGTAGTCTGGAAGCCTCGGACGTATTCTCAATACTGCTGCAGTAAGCATTCCAAGAGTTATGCTGAGCCTTTCTCAGTTCTCGCTTGTATCCTCTCAGATTCTTCTTGTAAGCGTCCCAGTCCTCAGGGGCTCTGGTGGACTTTGCCTTGTTAAAGAGCTTCCTGCAGGATTTCCTCATATTACTTAATTCCGTAGACCACCATGGTGGTCGATGTTTCCCCCTTGGCTTTCCTCTAGGGCATGCAGCTTTCAGTGAGATGTTGAAGGCCTTAGTAATCCGCTCCACTGCGTGTTCGATATCTTGCACATTTCTCATATTTGTCTCTGTTATTTCCGGTATCATCATATTGAACGATTCCCTATACCTATTCCAGTCAGCTTTCCTAACATTTGGCGGAAATATGATCTTGGTGATATGAACATCAAATTTGAAACTGATGTAGCGATGATCTGAGAAGCTGTGTTCACTTAAAACCTGCCACTCAGATATCATTTCATTTAGTTCTTGCGAGGCCAAGGTGATGTCCAAAACCTCTTGCCTGTTTTTAGTGACAAAGGTTGGGACATCTCCCTTGTTGCAAACTACCAGATTAGTACGCAAAATAAACTCTATTAGCGACTCTCCCCTTGCATTAGTATCACTACTTCCCCATATACTATGATGTGCATTCGCATCGCATCCCATAATAAGTTTCGCCTTTGTTTTCAGTGACTCCTCCACTAAGGTCTTAACGGCATATGGAGGCATCTCCCTGTCATGTCCCATGTAGACCGAAGATACCCAATATTTGCATTTGGCTATTTCTAAACTTGCAACGACAGTGTCTGTATTGCACATTGAGGGAAGCAGAAACAAATTGAGCTCGTTTTTAGCAATTATACAGGCTCGATTTACATCATTACCAGTATACTGCAATAGTTTGAACCCCGGAGTACTTAATTCACATATTTTGTTTTTGTAAACATATGGTTCTTGAATAAGAACTATATCTATGTCCCCTTTCATCAGGAGAACTTTTAAGGCAGCACATGCAGCCTTACAATGATGAAGATTTATCTGGAGGATCCGTAGGACCATCGAGATTTTCAACAACCGTCACATCAGCCGCTTCGATCGAGTCATCAAGAATGTCCTCTTCAGAGATATCGGTGACTCTCGCAATAACCATAGGTTCGACTTTGGTGAGTTCTGAGGCAATAGAAGCCTCCTCACGCATACGGTATCTATCCATGTCTTCAACTTTGGTATCTCCCTCGACTTCGCAAGAGGATCCGCTTACTTCTGATTCAGACAGAGGCTTGTCCATTTCTGAATCCTTTAGCTGATCGTTTTTATACACCTTCATTTGGATATAATGAAAGCCATAACATACACGGCCCTGGGACTTTGCCAGATGTGGCAAAGACTGAGTGTTCAATATAAACACTGCATGCCGTCTTGGTCCATCCACTTCATCCAAACGGCCAACCTTCCAATCAGCTGTTGGAAGATCTGGATTGCATCGTTTCAGTCTATTTAAAATAGATTCAGGGTCAGAAGGGTTTGCAGGTATCCAGGCATGTGCTCTAGGTCTAGCCGGTATGTCTTTCTTCTCGACTAACTCTAGAGCAGCTCCTTCCCAAACTTCACCAATTAGTATCAGAGCAGCTTTAAAACATTCTATAGACCTCTGGTCCTCAAATGCGACTAGCTTAAATCGTCCTTGATACCAACCAGCCTCTTGGTGTCGAGGATCTGGGCCGGGAAACTTTTCCAGTACCTGTGAGTAGACGACAGATAGAGCATTCTCAATTTCCCCCCATTTTTGCTTTGGAACCATACCGTCCAATGCTCCTTTATTAATGATAGCCATCACAAGGCTATCTTTAGCAACTGAGGCAAACGATCTTTGATCCCTTTTGGAGGATGGCAGCTCATCCGGCGATCGTTCCCTTTTTCCAGTCTCAAGAATTCCTTGAGCCCATTTTAAGGAATCGCTTTGTTTAGCCGACAACGTGCTTGGGTCGACTGATCCTAACTTCTTTAGGATAAACAAAGCATTTCTGCGTTCCTTGAATCTCTTTCGTGAGGGATTACCTCCTTTTGATGTCGTTACCTTAGAAAAAGTTCGACTTGTCAGTGTGTCGCCACCTGTCGACCCGTCTACAGGTCGACTAATTGGGCCTAACTCTTGGTCATTGCCCAGATTTATAACTCCAGTCGATACCCGTCCACTGGGCCCTGAAGTTAGCAACCCAGTGGATGACTTGGAATTTCTCTGCATGGTGGCTTAATATCCCACCACACTTGAAATTCGTAGTAGGTACCTATTACTATGAGTTTATCCGCTATTGAAAAAACACGTCCGTTCCGTTCGACGGTTGAATAGGAATAACAATACGATTTGCTGTCGGTGTAGAAGTTGAGGAACACTTTCTTGGGTTTATTGATTGTTCCGTTAGCCGTGATGCTTCGTCTCTACAAAAGATAATTCTGGAGTTCTTGAAAATAAGAAATTTGGAGAATATCCCAATAGTTGGACAGTCTTACGATGGTGCCAACGTTATGTCAGGATACAAAAATGGACTTCAAATGAAGATTAAAGAATCAAATCCTCAAGCCGTATGTATTCATTGTTTGGCACATAAATTGAATTTGGTTATTGGTGATTCTTGCTCAGATTTGCAATTTGCGTCAAGATTTTTTAATGCTGTTGAAGTATTATATTCTCATTTTTCAAAACCGGGTAATCAAAGCGATTTGAAGCGTATAAGCAATGGACTGAATGCGAACTATTATACACTACGAAGTTTAAGTACAACTAGATGGAGCTGCAGATATGAAAATTGCAAAGCAATTATAACAAATTACACTGCAATAAAAAATGCCTTAGATGAGGAAGCAAACGCAGATCGTGATAAAAACTCTATAGAAGCTCTAGGTTTGATAAATTTAATTACAACACCAGATTTTATTGTCTGCCTTCACATTTTCCATTTTGCACTCAAATCCACACACACGCTAAGCAAATATTTTCAAACTAAACCAGCCACACGCGGAGAGGCTCTGGACACAGTAACGTCAATGATAAGTATTTTCAAAGAGTATAAACAAAATTTTGTTGAAATATGGAATGAAATTGACCGATTTTCAAAGGAGAATGGCATTATGTTAGATCCGACAAATATTGCAAAAAGAAAGAAGAGGGCAACGTTGAACATGCAGTCTATTCAAGAAAAAGGTGCCGGCTCAGATTTAAATGAAAATGTTTCAGCCATTGAGTTTTGTTTAACAAAAATATATATTCCTATTCTTGACAATATTTTAAAAAATTTAGAATACAGATTTAAAAGCCTTCCATTGGCCAAATCTATAAACGCATTTGGAAATCTCAACTTAGAAGGTGCTTCCGAATTTATTGAGAACTATAAGAATTGCCTACAAATCGATACAAATTCACTTTTAGCAGAGGCACTTGTAATGAGAAACCTTTTAAAAACCTGACTAAACACGACAAAATTGACATGTGTACTCTTAAAGAAAATGCTAATAAAAATATTTATCCAAATTTGTTTAAACTAATTCAAGTTGCAATAAGTCTACCGATTAGCTCCGCTAGATGTGAGAGGAGTTTTTCTGCTATGCGTCGAGTTAAAACCTGGTTGAGGTCAACTATGAACCAAGACAAGTTTTCTAATTTGTCAATTTTAAACATTGAGAATGAAATAGTTAAATTATCAATCTGTTCTAAAGATATACTTAAAGAATTTTTAAAAACTAATCGAAGATAGACGTTTTATAATATTCAATTTATTTTTTGCTTTTATTTTAATTTTTTATTCTTAGTATTTTTTATACACGATGAATATGTTAAGTTTATGTTTTGCTTTATGATTTCTAGTCCTGTTTTAAAACACACATTTTAAATAAAATTTAAAAATCATATGTTTGTTGTCTTGAATTAAAAATAAATTACAAACAATATTTTTCAAACACATACTTAAAGGAATGCTTTTATTTTTTGTTATATTAAATAATGGTAAGTTGCTATTTGATTATTTATAGCGGTGTCATGGAACTGGCTCTCACACAATAAAATATTTTTTGTCTTCAACCATGAAATTAATTGATCTAATTAATTTTTAATTGAAATGTATTCAATCAAAAAAAATGATAGTATCAATCATCAAAGTCAATTAAAAAATTAATTGATACAACTAATTTTTGTGATTGAGTTTTTTTGTTTTTGATTGATTTTGCTGTATATTGCCTTTATCACCGCAATAAAATCGAGGATGTATAGTTTTATCAATAGAGGTAATTTATCGCTTCGGAAATTTCGACAAAATTTTGAATGATGTCTGGGGGGGGCATAGCCCCCCCAGACTCCGCCAATGGGCATGGTGCTTTAAAGTTGGGAGATACAACCAAATGAAGAAGGGAGCAACGACAAATTTCATCGTCTGACACAACCAACTCTATATATATAGTATTAGTTGGGTTTCCCATCATTCGATTGAGTCGACCGAATTTGTTGGGTGTCACAACTGCCAACTGGTAGTTGCTACAACTGCCAAAAGTAGGTTGGCAATAAATTCGATTGTCACAACCAATCTGTATTCTCTGTGTCCTGGTTGAACTACTCTGCTTGAACTGTCATCAAACTCCATATCGACTAAGTTACAATTTACTAAACAATTTTAAGATACCTTGCCATCGGCAATTGTTACCACAACCGAAGTAATTCGGCTGGGGATGACAGTCTTTAGTGGAACTATGTGCACATGCATGCATGCACTTTTGGCCTTCTTTAGACCCCTATTCACAGAGAATACAGATTGGTTGGGACAATCGAATTTATTGCCAACCTCCTAATGGCAGTTGCAGCTACTATCAGTTAGCAGTTGTGTCTCCCAAATAATTCGGTCCTGCCAATCGAATGATGGTAAAGAGGACTTAAATGACATAAAGAGTTGATTTTATCAACCAATAAATTCTGCTGTCACCTTCATCATTCGGTTGAGTCGATTAACCCTCGGAGTACATATAACCGAATTATAAAAAATGGCCCTGCTACCTAAATACCACTATGCACATCCATTTTTTACTGACATAAGTTCATTTTTATATTAAGTATTTTATAATTTCATTTTGTTATATATGACACAGATATAAAACTTATAATTATAGAATATATGTATATAAAAGAAAAATATGGATATGATATTAATCACATATAAAAAGAGATTTTAGTTCAATTGACTTGATATTTTTCCCAGAGTAGATTTCGCATTCTTCAAAGCCAAATCGGTTCAGATTTAGATAAAACCTCCATATATAAGTTCTGCAGTTGCATACTTAAGCTTTCGACATTTTTAAATATAGCCAAATAATGTTCAAAAACTTACAATTCACAAATTTCTTGGCGAGATCTAACGAATGGTGAAGGGTATAATATAGTCGATCCATACTTATTTTTTCTCTCAACTTGTCAGCGACTTTAACTCTTAAAAAATTTGGGATCAAACGGGATCTATGCTGAACCACAACCTCCAAGTTTAATTTTACATGCTAGAAATTCGGTATATGGAGTTATTTTGAAGTCTCTAATAAATATTTCGAATACAAACTATTGTCCACTGGAAACATCCTCTTCATAGATCATTCTTAATATCCGCCCCATCCATGGTGAAGAGCTGATAAGAATCGACATTTGTGCCCCATTTTGTTGCTTCGATGTAAAAGTTCGAAATAAAATATATTTTTCTATTTCAATTAATTTTCAAAATTAATTGACATTTAAAAATTTCAAATGTCATTCGGCTGTGAATACAATATGAAAATGGTGACTACTAAAAGATAGTTAAAAAATTTTCCTTACGGTTGGTCGTATCAACCAATTTGACTCAAAATTATTCAAAGGAGTTAGATTTGGTTGTCACGACCATTTATCTTGTGGCACGCCAGAAAATCTCACCAAATGGTTACAGTTACGAACAAATTCATATAGATACAGAATATTGGTCTAGACAATCTATTTTTATTTCTAAATATAGAATGTTCATAACCACAACAGAATTCCAACCACTCTCTTCTCTGTGTGAATTCAAATTTCAATTTTATAGAGCCTAGATAAATCTATGGATCCAAGTTAAGTTTTTGAAATTATAGGAAGCACATTTGTCCGTATGAAGCGTTTCTGTAAAACCTCAGGACAAAGAAAATCTTATTAAAATTGAACCAATGAAAGTTTTTCATTAATGTAACGAAATTATTTTAAAAATGAAATAAACGAAATGAAAATGTTCATTAAAAGTATGAAATATTTCGTTATCAAATCAGAATTTCATTACAATAACGAATAACTTCATTGTATTTATGACATTGTTTCGTTGGCTTAATTTCAATGACAAACTTCGTCAATATATTCAAGCATTTTCTACCAATGTAAATAGGCTCCAAACCAATTGTTTTGATATCGATCTTTATAGACGGATTTTTTTATTATCCTGATTTTCATAAAATTCGAAAATGTAATTAAATTTAATTCTCAAGCATTGCTGCGATTTCTAAAACCCGAAATATAAATAGCAACCTTATTTTATTCATACATGTAGTCTTGCTGTTTGATGGCTATTGACAGTAAATCAGCACCAAAACGGTAATCCATCATAAGAACATCAATGGTCAGTACACGAATATATGGCCAATAGAATTTATAGAATACACTTATCAATGCAAGAGGAATAAACCAAGCAATACAAACAATGGCATTAGAAGCTAACTCTTTATATGAGGGTAATGTACCCGTTTAACCCTCATTCGGGGACTACACTAAAAAAAGACGAAAACTATTGTATAAGAAAATTTAACACAATTTTATTAAATTTTTGAGATTTCCACAGTGTGTAGTTAACACAAAGAAAATATATTGACCTTGATATTTAACAACCATTTACTAAATTACTCCTTCTTATAAATGAAAAAAAAAAACTAAAAGAAAAGAAACATATTCACAAACTTATAATACTCTGTTTCACACAGTGGTGCAGGGTATAAAAATCATTGGACCAAGTCATGACTGCACTGAAAAAAAAGCATACTCGGTTCCAAAGATTTTGTCTTTACTTTAAAAAATTTGGTATTGATTCCGAGCCAAAGAAGCGGAGGATACAAGTAAGGATACTTTTAAGACACAATTCTCTTTTAAATTTAGGTTTTGTGTACTTGCTTCTAGGAAGCAAATTTTAATTTTTCGCTTTCTCAGCTTTTTTTCTTCATGTGCTATCAAAGTCCTTTAAAAACGAGTTAACGGCAACTTTATTTTCCAAATTAGGACTCGACTTCCAGTAGAAATTATGCTATGTTTGAAGTAAAAAACTTCTTTAAAATAAAGTTTTGAAAAACATGTCCTATATTTGAACGATTTTTTGCTTTGTAGTCAAGATGCAAAAAGACAACAAATTTAAAGACAATTTCATTAAATTTAAAGAATTTTTTCTGAATTATTAAAGTCAAGTTGATTTTTAGCCTATAAATTTTTTCTTTCATGTTAAGATACCCATTTTTAAATCAAATCACTTAATTATACGGACAATACGACTTCATTGAAAAGTTTATCGACTTTTGGACAAGGAAAATAACTTTATTTTATAGAAATGCGTCTTCTATGCTAAGCAAAATTTGTATTCGTATTTTAAAGACATGAAATCTTTGACCTCACGACAATATTTTTTTCAGTGTGTATTTACCATTCCAAATTCTCGTAATATTTGGAAACTGAATTAAGATATGGTATTAATATCCACGTATATGTAATACATATAATTTTTGATACATTTTTGGGGAATTTCGTGGGGATGTGGAAAATGAAATTTAACTAAAAAAGTAGTTTTGCAATAAAATTAAGGGCGATTTCATATCTGGGAAAATAATATTTACCTTCATGGAGGAAACCAAAAAAGAGAAAATCTGAAAAAGTTTGGAAGCCGAAAGGCGAGTTAATGCAATTGTCTCTATTTTTGCACCCATTAACAGAGAGGAGTGGACAAATTTTTAAGGCGATAAACGACAAATCGTTTGTAGAGTACACTGATAAAAGCATGCCCAGTTCTAAAGATTTTGTCTTTAAGCTAATGAGTTTGGCATTGATTCCGAGCCAAAGACGTGGAGAATTGAAGTAAGGGATGCTTTTAAATTTGATTCTAAGAAACAAATTTTAATTTATTCATTTTTTCATCTTTTTATGCCCACCACCATAGAATGGTGGTGGGGGTATGATTACTTTGTCATTCCGTTTGTAACCAATCAAAACAAATGACTATATTAAGTATATATATTCTTGATCATAAGACGATATAAGCATGTCCGTCTGTCTGTCTGGATGGCTGTTGTAATCACGCTACAGCCTTCAATAATAAAGCTATCTTGCTTAATTTTTGCACAAGATCGTTTCTTGGCTTCAAGCTGGTCAAGTTCGAAGATGGACTATATCGGTCCAGGTTTTCCCATATAAACCGACCTCCCGATTTGGGGTAATGGGCCTATATTTTTTATCCAATTTGACTGAAATTGAAAATCTAGAAGTATTTTGGGACCATAAAGAGGTGCGCCGATGTAAGTGACTGGAAAAAATATTTGTACAAATATCTAAATAAAAAAGGAACCCCAAGTATTTTATTTCAAAAGCTTTCATAAAAAAATCTGACAAAAAAGAAAAAATATTTCATTGAAATATAAGTAAGAAATTTGAGTTGAAGATAATTTCCTTATAAATTTGGGGGAAGCAAAAAAAGAATTAAAATACTTTTACATCGCCGGGAATTCGATCCTTGGTATTATCAGCATCGCTAAAGAAAATCAAGAATATCAACAAATTTTAGCGAAAATTCCGATTAACAAAAGAGGGAAAAAGGAAAACACTATAATAATCAATTTGGTGTGGTCTGGGACCCAAGGGGATCCCACAGGCCACATCAGCTGTACCTGTGGAAGTAAATCGTTTTGTAGAACATTTGGTACATCAAACATTATAAATTGAATCAATTAATCATAAAAGAAAACGCAATATGAACTTAAAGGATAGAAGGAAATTAGCGGATAAATTATATTAAGAAGAAATACAAAATTATTTACTAAATATTACCTACTGATAAAGATGCTACAACTAAAGGATTATAAGAACTTTTTTATCTAATCTTGAATTACACGATTGAACACTAGGAATTGAATATTTCCAAAACATACATTTATTTTCAATGTCATATAGTTTTAATAATATTTGCGATCCAGACCTCAACATCAGCGGGCCCGAAGATTACGAGGAAATTGGTGAGTCATCTATTGTATATTAAATCCACACCTAGTCATATACAAACATTCCCCCATATATATATATATATATATATATATATATATATATATATATATATATATATATATATATATATATATATATATATATATATATATATATATATATATATATATATATATATATATATATATATATATATATATATATATATATATATATATATATATATATATATCTATATATATATATATATATATATATATATATATATATATATATATATATATATATATATATATATATATATATATATATATATATATATATATATACACATTAGCACAGCATTAATACATAGATTTTTTGTTTTTTTTATTTAAACATTAATTACTTGATCAATTCTGTTAAACATTTCATGATTTTAATATAATTTACCATTATGTTTTTCCTATAAATCCGGAAATTTTAATTTACGAAAGGTAACAATGGCATAATGAGGCAACGATAAAGGGACTTATTGGCTAAATTCCATCTAATGCCAATTCGATCTATAAGCATAAAAATAGAACTATCTATATTCGATTTATTTTTTTATAAAAGAGCTATCTTAAAATTTTCTTTTATGATGACCGATCCGAATCTCTTCCTCTTGAACAAGAACTCTCCCAAGACTGAGCATGGCCGAGAACAAGAAGATAGCCAAGTTCAAAGAGGTAGAAACCGTAAGGGGGTTCGTCACACCGAAAATGGTGAGTACCGGTCCATGTTTTGACATAGCCCCCATATAGACCGATCTCCCGATTTTACTTCTAGGGCTTCTAGAAACAGTAGTTTTTATCCAATTTGCCAGATATTGGAAATCTAGTGGTATTTTACGACCACAAATTCGTGTGCCAAAAATGGCGTCTATCGATTCAAGTTTTGGTATATCCCCCATATAGACCTATCTCGTCTTGGGCTTGTAGAAACCGTAGTTTTTATCCAATTTTCCTGAAATCTAGAGGTATTTTAAGACGATAAAGATGTGCGCCGAAAATGGTGAGTATCGGTCCATATTTTGGTATAGCTCCCATATAGACCGATTTCCCGATTTTACTTCTTGGGCTTCTAGAATCCGAAGTTTTCTATCCTATTTGCCTGAAATTGGAAATCTAGAGGTATTTTCGGGTCATAAAGAGGTGTGCCGAAAACGGTGAGTATCGGTCCATATTTTAGTATAGCCCCCATCAGAACGATCTCCCGATTAAACTCCTTGGGTTTCTAGAAACCGTAGTTTTTATCTGATTTGCCAGAAATTGTAAATACTGATCATGAAAATTGTTTGAAACTCAATGTAAAATTTCCAGATTTTACTTCTACAGATTTAAGATTTCAAATCAAGACGTTATTTTATAATTTTCTTGCACACTTACAAGAGATGTTAATGATTCCTTTAAAACTCAAACAAAAATGGTTCTTATAAATCCAAAATCTGATATAGTCCTCATAGGTGAAATCTTTAAATTTATCTTCGGGAAGTGTCCTCAAGTCCTCAAGCCCTCCTGAAATTTCAAACAAACCCCTCATATTTGGTTCATGGTGGTGCACGCTCACAAAAAATCGCTTCTGTAACATATACTCCCAAACATATTTTGCTTCAAGCATATCTATTTTTGGGTATTGCCCAAACATTTATATGTTTGATCTCTTCCAATATATAATATGTTTGAAAGCATATTGGTCTAAACAATATATGTTTGGGTAGTCTAAGTTCCAAACATTTTGAATTTTTGCATCCAAATTCAATAATGTTGTCTTCCAAAAAACAATATGTTATTATGTGAACATATAATATGTTTGGAAGCATTTTGCACCCAAAAATATTATATGCTTAAAAAAATTCTCCCAAACAATATTGTGCTCAAAATTTTATTTATTTATTTATATATTTACAATCATAATGAATTATGAAAATAAACAGGTAATATAGGTGCTAACAACATAGGTTTTCGACCTGAATGCTCAAAATTTTGTTTCTGCCCAATTGTATATTCCCCCACATCTTTCTCACTTCCACGTGATTTTTTAGTTCTTAGCACCTTTTTCTGTAATACAAACATTGTAGAAGAAATTATTCAATTTTATGATTTTTTTATTTTAATTTTACCTTTTTCCGGACGGGGATTCGAACAGCGGACCACACAGTTTGTAAGGATCAAAGAAGTAGCTGATCAATTGCCCAAGGAAAAATAAAATGTTAATTTTGTAATAACAACCAACAACCACCAACTTAAATCAATATCGCTCCCTGTTAAATAGCGCTCCAAGCTACTAAACACATATATGTTTATAGGCTATTTCTAAATCAATATATGTTTGCATCCAAGCATATTATATTTACAAACATTTTATGTCCCAAACATAATATGTTCTAACATATTAACATATATGTCCCAAACATGTTATGCTAGTTTATGAACATTATATGCTTGCACTCAAAAATATTGTGTTTAAAAATTTGTGTTCCAAACATATAATGTTTATAGCCAAATATTTGAAAAACAGTCTTTTTCATCCGTGTGGGTATTTAAGATTCGGCCCGGCCGAACTTACTTCTGTATATATTTGTTTTTTTATACCCTCCACCATAGGATGGGGGTATATTAACTTTGTCATTCCGTTTGTAACACATCGAAATATTGCTCTAAGACCCCATAAAGTATATATATTCTGGGTCGTGGTGAAATTCTGAGTCGATCTAAGCATGTCCGTCCGTCCGTCCGTCCGTCCGTCCGTCCGTCCGTCCGTCCGTCCGTCCGTCTGTCCGGCTGTCCGTCCGTCTGTGGAAATCACGCTAACTTCCGAACGAAACAAGCTATCGACTTGAAACTTGGCACAAGTAGTTGTTATTGATGTAGGTCGGATGGTATTGAAAATGGGCCATATCGGACCACGTTTACGTATAGCCCCCATATAAACCGATCCCCAAATTTGGCTTGGGGAGCCTCCCGGAGCAGCAAAATTCATCCGATCCGGTTGAAATTTGGTATGTGGTCTTAGTATACGGTCTCTAACAACCATGCAAAAATTGGTCCATATCGGTCCATAATTATATATAGCCCCCATATAAACCGATCCCCAGATTTGACCTCCGGAGACTCTTGGAGGGGCAAAATTCATCCGATCCGATTGAAATTTGGTACCTGATGTTAGTATATGGTCTCTAACAACCATGCAAAAATTGGTCCATATCGGTCCATAATTATATATAGCCCCCATATAAATCGATCCCCAGATTTGACCTCCGGAAACTTTTGGAGGGGCAAAATTCATCCGATCCGGTTGAAATTTGGTACCTGATGTTAGTATACGGCCTCTAACAACCATGCAAAAATTGGTCCATATCGGTCCATAATTATATATAGCTCCCATATAAACCGATCCCCAGATTTGACCACCGGAGCCTCTTGGAGGAGCAAAATTCATCCGATCCGGTTGAAATTTAGTACGTGGTCTTAGTATACGGTTTTTAACAACCATGCAAAAATTGGTCCATATCGGTCCATAATTATATATAGCCCCCATATAAACCGATCCCCAGATTTGACCTCCGGAGTCTCTTGGAGGGGCAAAATTCATCCGATCCGGTTGAAATTTGGTACCTGATGTTAGTATACGGCCTCTAACAACCATGCAAAAATTGGTCCATATCGGTCCATAATTATATATAGCTCCCATATAAACCGATCCCCAGATTTGACCACCGGAGCCTCTTGGAGGAGCAAAATTCATCCGATCCGGTTGAAATTTAGTACGTGGTCTTAGTATACGGTTTTTAACAACCATGCAAAAATTGGTCCATATCGGTCCATAATTATATATAGCCCCCATATTAACCGATCCCCAGATTTGACCTCCGGAGTCTCTTGGAGGGGCAAAATTCATCCGATACGGTTGAAATTTGGTACCTGATGTTAGTTTACGGCCTCTAACAACCATGCAAAAATTGGTCCATATCGGTCTATAATTATATATAGTTCCCATATAAACCGTCCCCAGATTTGACGTCCGGAACCTCTTGGAGGAGCAAAAGTCATCCGATACGGTTGAAATTTGGTACATTTTGTCAATATATGGCCTCTAACAGCCATGTAAAAATTGGTCCATATCGGTCTTTAGTTATATATAGCCGATGACTTATTACACAAAAATTGGTCCATATCGCCAAAAACAATCTACCAAAACTTTATTTCCATAGAAAATTTTGTCAAATTTTATTACTATAGAAAGTTTTGTCAAAATTTCATTTCTATAGAAAGTTTTGTCAAAAGTTTATTTCTATACAAATGTTTGTCAAAATTTTATTTCCATAGAAAATTTTGTCAAAATTTTATTTCTATAGAAAATTTTGTAATTTACCAAAACTTTATTTCCATAGAAAATTTTGTCAAATTTTATTACTATAGAAAGTTTTGTTAAAATTTCATTTCTATAGAAAGTTTTGTCAAAAGTTTATTTCTATAGAAATGTTTGTCAAAATTTTATTTCTATAGAAAATTTTGTAAAAAATTTATTTCTGTAGAAAATTTTGTCAACATTTTATTTCTATACAAAATTTTGTCAAAATTTCATTTCTATACAAAATTTTTGTCAACATTTTATTTCTATAGAAATTTTTGTCAAAATTGTATTGCTATAGAAAATGTTGTCAACATTTTACTTCCATAGAAAATTTTGTCAACATTTTATTTCTATAGAAAATTTTGTCAAGTTTTTATTTCTATAGAAAATTTTGTCAAATTTTTATTTCTATAGAAAATTTTGTCAAAATTTTATTTCTATAGAAAATTTTGTCAAGGTTTCATTTCTATAGAAAATTTTGTCAAAATTTTATTTCTATAGAAAATTTTGTCAAACTAGATTATATACGTATTTAATCGGCCTTTTTTTGTTTAATATATACCCCGTATGGGCTAACTTACAATTTAGAAGACAGTGTTAAAAAGTTTTACGATACCTTGCCATCGGCAAGTGTTATCGCAACACAAGTAATTCGGTTGTGGATGACAGCCTTTAGTAGAAGTTCCTACGCAATCCACGGTGGAGGGTACATAAGATTCGGCCTGGCCGAACTTACGGCCGTATATACTTGTTTTTTTTTTTTTTAATTTTCTTTGCCTGAATATTTTGACTTACTCCTCGTACGTTCCGATTTCTTTTAACGAACCAAGAAAAAAATTGTGCCCATAATGCCAAAATGATAAACAAAGCAAATGTCCATACATACATAAAATGCTGCTCTCAAGGCGAAAACACATGCTGTTTTTTTTTTCAAATCTCTATTCTCTTGGTTCCAAATGTCTATACTCATTACTCCGAATACTCATTCTAATATTCAAATTAAATAATATTTAGACTATGTAATAATATTTAGACTAAATAATATTTATGCTATGGTCACACTGGGCAAATATTTGACAAAAATCAAAAAAGAATCCGTCGCCACAGACAAACCAGCAAAAATTTTTAACTCATATTGGATATATAACATCCCGGTAGGATTATTTTCGAAAAATCGTATCCAGCTATTTTGAAAATGGTTGTAGAAAAATGTTTGACACTCAATTTGGTCAAATATTTGCCTAGTGTGACCATAACATAGCCTTAAGCATATCAAATTTTTGGCCTTATCATAAAACAACATATATATGTTTACTCGAAATTTGCAAATTTATATATGTTTACATTCACACACATTACTTTTATGAAACATTCATGCCCTAAACATAATATATTCTAACATATTAACATATGTGTCCCAAACATTTGGTGTTAGTTTAGGACATTAAATACATGTTTGCACTTAAATATATTGTGTTTAAAAATTATGCCCGAAAGACATTTCGACGACGAAAAAAGTTTTTTCATAAAGATCAATACATTTTAGGTTGTGACCATGTTCTTTTAACTAGGAGAAAAACATTTTTAATGAATACCATAACATTTTAAATCGTGACCATTGTCTTTTCATTCAAACAAAATTCTTTTTATCAATATAATAACATTTTAGATGAGGACAATTATATTTTTCTTAGAACCATGTTCACTGAGCCAACATGATTGCAGGTGAAAATGTTACATGGTCGCCGCAAAAATAGCTTCTATCATATTATTTTGCTCTTCCAATATGATTGTGACAATCATGTTTCTTCTCTGCGTGTGGGTTGTGGTATCTTAAAACTTCTTAACATCGTTTTCTAAATTGTGAGTTAGTCCATACGTGGTATATATTAGACAAAAAAGGTATGTATAGATAAATTTTCAAATAATTACGAATCGATATGGACTTTTGCACGGTACGTAGGGAGCCAGAATTGAAATATGGGGGTCGCTTATATGGGGACTATATAGAATTATGAATTATGATATGGACCAATTTTTGTTTGATTTGGGATCGATTTATTTGAGGGCTATATATAACTACAGACAGATATGGACCTAGTTAGGCATGGTTGTTAACGGCCATACGCTAGCACAATGTACCAAATTTCAACTCGGATGAAATTTTCTCCTCCAAGAGGCTCCAAAACCAAATCTCGGGATCGGTTTATATGGGGGCTATATATGATTATATGATATGGACCACTTTTGGCATGGTTGTTAAATATCATATACTACCACCACGTACCAAATTTCAACCAGATCGTATGAATTTTGCTTCTCCAAAAGGCACCAGAGTTCAAATCTGGGGATCGGTTTATATGGGGGCTATATAAAGGGTGATTCTTTTGAGGTTAGGATTTTCATGCATTAGTATTTGACAGATCACGTGGGATTTCAGACATGGTGTCAAAGAGAAAGATGCTCAGTATGCTTTGACATTTCATCATGAATAGACTTACTAACGAGAAACGCTTGCAAATCATTGAATTTTATTACCAAAATCAGTGACAGAAAATCCGCTTTTTTATCGACAAATTTTGTTCAGCGATGAGGCTCATTTCTGGTTGAATGGCTACGTAAATAAGCAAAATTGCCGCATTTGGAGTGAAGAGCAACCAGAAGCCGTTCAAGAACTGCCCATGCATCCCGAAAAATGCACTGTTTGGTGTGGTTTGTACGCTGGTGGAATCATTGGACCGTATTTTTTCAAAGATGCTGTTGAACGCAACGTTACGGTGAATGGCGATCGCTATCGTTCGATGCTAACAAACTTTTTGTTGCCAAAAATGGAAGAACTGAACTTGGTTGACATGTGGTTTCAACAAGATGGCGCTACATGCCACACAGCTCGCGATTCTATGGCCATTTTGAGGGAAAACTTCGGAGAACAATTCATCTCAAGAAATGGACCGGTAAGTTGGCCACCAAGATCATGCGATTTGACGCCTTTAGACTATTTTTTGTGGGGCTACGTCAAGTCTAAAGTCTACAGAAATAAGCCAGCAACTATTCCAGCTTTGGAAGACAACATTTCCGAAGAAATTCGGGCTATTCCGGCCGAAATGCTCGAAAAAGTTGCCCAAAATTGGACTTTCCGAATGGACCACCTAAGACGCAGCCGCGGTCAACATTTAAATGAAATTATCTTCAAAAAGTAAATGTCATGGACCAATCTAACGTTTCAAATAAAGAACCGATGAGATTTTGCAAATTTTATGCGTTTTTTTTTTTTTAAAAATTTATCAAGCTCTTAACAAATCACCCTTTATAATTATGGACTGATATGAACCAATTCATCCATATACTAACATCACGTACCAAATTTCAACCGAATCAGACGAATTTTGCTCTTCCAAGGGGCTCCGAAGGTCAAATCTGGGGATCGATTTATATGGGGGCTATATATAATTATGTTTGAGGCCATATATTAACACCACGTACCAAATTTCAGCCGGATCGGATGAAATTTGCTTCTCTTAGAGGCTCCGCAATCCAAATCCTTGGATCGGTTTATATGGGGGCTATATATAATTATTGACCGATGTGGGCCAATTTTTGCATAGTTGTTAGATACCATATACTAACACCATGTACCAAATTTCAGCCGGATCGGATGAAATTTGCTTCTCTTAGAGGGTCTGCAAGCCCAATTTGGGGTCCGTTTATATGGGGGCTATACGTTAAAGTGGACCGATATGGCCCATTTGCAATACCATCCGACCTACATCAATAACAACTACTTGTGCCAAGTTTCAAGTCGATAGCTTGTTTCGTTCGGAAGTTAGCGTGATTTCAACAGACGGACGGACGCTCAGATTGACTCAGAATTTCACCATGACCCAGAATATATATACTTTATGGGGTCTTAGAGCAATATTTCGATGTGTAACAAACGGAATGACAAAGTTAATATACCCCCATTCTATGGTGGAGGGAATAAAAATGTTGCACTTACGACTAGAATTGAAATCGCGATGAATTAAATTTAGCATACGATATTTGATGTTTATTTATTTAATATGTTATTTTTATTAATATGGTCACCTCAAACATGTATCAACAGCAAACATGTAACGTGTTTTTCACAAACATGTTATTTTTCGGATGTAAATGTTTGCCAAGAAAACAACATTTTTGCGATGAAAATGTTCCATGTTCCCCGTCCACAAATAACATTTTGCTGTTGAAACATGTTTGAGGTGATCAGATTCCAATTTGGTCAACATTGTCGCAAAACCCACAATTGTTTGAAGTTGTCCATACCATTGCTATGTATCAAACATTGCGAAATTCTTTACTACCAAAGAAAATTTAGGCAAACGAATATCGATTTCCTTTTCTTGATAAAAAAAATATTTGGAAATTTGTTTTTTATTCGTGGCAAACCTTGCCAGATTACTACAAAATTTCTCTCGGCAATATCTTAAAGAAATGCCTGCATATTTTATGGTCGCATAATACGGGTTCCTGGTTAGAAGGACATGCCAAAGAATTTAAAAGCAGCCCAGCAAAAAAATTTGGAAGTTCTTCCAAAGTCACAACTTTAAAAGCACTTTCATAAGATGCACTCCCACTGATGTCCTCTAGTTTAACTACCCAGGAAGTTCTTTTAATTCAATTTTTTATAACTTGGGTTTTTCATACTTTTAATGGGTAATTATAACTTTTTTGTTTCAAATAGGTTAAAAACAGAGTAAGAATTTATAAAATGGTACAAATCATTTAAATTTCGTTGAAAAAAATGCTAAATCCAATTTGAAAAAATTGTGATTTTTTGAAAATTTGTTAGGCCAAACGTTTCCGACAAGCGTTAGAATCCATTAAAAATTATAAAAATTATTTATTTGACAAAATATCACAGAATTCTTTAATTTACATCCAAAACATTGAATTCGGATCACACCTAAAGGAGTGATGCAAATTCAGTGCAACGGCTGTTAAAATGGACGACTTCCGTCCTATGACAAGCCCATGTTAAATTCATTGCTTCTGCGTCAATTTTGCACCACTTTTTTGGCGACGCTTTTTTTGCTGGGAGGGCAAGTAAATCGGTCCATAATTATATATAGCGCCCATATAAACCGATCCCCAGATTTGGCTGGCGGAGCCTCAAAGAGAAGAAAATTTCATCCGATCCGGCTGAAATTTGGTATATGATGTTGGTATATGGTCTCTAACAACCATGCAAAAATTGGTCCATATCGGTCCTTAATTATATATAGCCCCCATATAAACCGATCCCCAGATTTGGTTTGTGGAGCCTCTAAGAGAAGCATATTTCATCCGATCCGGCTGAAATTTGGTACATGATGTTGGTATATGGTCTCTAACAACCATGCAAAAATTGGTCCACATCGGTCCATAATTATATATAGACCCCATAAAAACCGATCTCCAGATTTGGCTTGCGAAGCCTCAAAGAGAAGCAAATTGCATCCGATCCGGTTGTAATTTGGAACATCTTGTTAGTATATGATCTTTAACAACCGTGCCAGAATTGGTCCATAACGGTCCATAATTATATATAGCCCCCATATAAAACGTTCTCCAGATTTGACCTCCGGAGACTCTTGGAGGAGCAAAATTCATCCGATCCGGTTCAAATTAGGAACGTGGTGTTAGTATATGGTCGCTGACAACCATACCAAAATTGGTCCAATCACACAAAAATTGGTCCATATCGGTTCATAATCATGGTTGCCACTAGAGCCAAAAATAATCTATCAAAATTTTATTTCTATAGAAAATGTTGTCACAATTTTATTTCTATAGAAAATTTTGTCAAAATTTTATTTCTATAGGAAATTTTGTTAAAATTTTATTCGGTTCATAATAAAATTTTCATCATTGTCAAAATTTTATTTCTATAGAAAATTTTGTCAAAATTTTATTTCTATAGAAAATTTTGTTCAAATTTTATTCGGTTCATAATCATGGTTGCCACTCGAGCCAAACATAATCTACCAAGATTTTATTTCTATAGAATATTTTGTCAAAAGTTTATTTCTATAGAATATTTTGTTAAAATTTTATTTCTGTAGAAATATTTGTCAACATTTTCTTTCTATAGAAAATTTTGTCAAAATTTTTATTTCTATAGAAAATTTTATTTCTTTAGAAAATTTTGTTAAAATTTTATTTCTGTAGAAAATTTTGTCAAAATTTTATGTCTACTTTTTCGAATTGAATTATATACGTATTGGATCGATCTTTTTTGATTTAATATATACCACGTATGGACTTACATACAATTTAGAAGATAGTGTTAGGAGGTTTTAAGATACCTTGCCATCGGCAAGCGTTACCGCAAGTTAAGTAATTCGATTGTGGATGGCAGTGTTTAGAAGAAGTTTCTACGCAATCCATGATGGAGGGTACATAAGCTTCGGCCTGGCCGAACTTACGGCCGTATATACTTGTTTATTTGCTCTTAAAGAAATTTTTTTAAACAGCAAAAATTTCGTGTTGGTGAAATTACTTTCCTGAAAAACGAAAACTTTCAGTGTATGACTCTAGTACAAGCCTGACCTAGTGCAAGCGTATACTCAGCAATAGTGCAGTTCTGATGGCGACTGAATTTTAGAAACACTGCCAGGACTGCAATTTTTAAAAAGTCGACTTTTAACATTCGCCTATTTTTGAGTTATGAAGGCTTCCCAACTTTTTGCTTACCGCTACGAATATTTGAATAAAGAGGTAGTATTTATTACTTATTGTCGATTTGTTTATTCACAATTTATAGCATATCATCATTGAAGACACACGAAAGTGTATTTCCTGTATGCTAGAATGAATATTACAAAGTTTCTAAAGGAGAAAGATTTAATGTTAAAAAAAAATGCCGTTGATTTGACCAAAGCTCCTCTTTGTTATTCCATTACATTTTCCGAATGACAAAACAACACAGAATACCTGAAATGGAGGAAATTTCTCCTCTCCCACATGTACGCACTTATCATGCATCCGACAAACTCTCTACTCATCCAACCATTGATCCACTCGTATATTTACCCATTTAATGCATCCGTCCCCATCCCGTGTGATCGGAAGATACCACAGAAGTCATGGCTCGAGCATAGGCCACAACCACAACCGCCACTGCCACCATCAGAGTGAAGTTTCTTTCTGGGTTCTTGTGACATTTCTTCTTTTATTTCATTGCATTAGCATTTCATGGCATCCGCAAGCAATGTTTTCAAATTTTCTTTCAATTTCTTCTTTAATATCAAAAAATGTGTTTGGCATATTAATCAGAAGAACGATTTGAATTTCAAGCCACACCAAAGTTGTTCCGATTGCTGGGTCAAAACAATCTATGCATAAAACCAATGCACAATGTACAAACAAAACGATATCCGGCAAAAATATTGGAAATGTATTCACAGAACTGAAAATAATTCTAAAATGAGAGTGTGACTATGATCAAACGGCGTATATTTTTGAAGTATTTGTATATCTTTGCCGAATAAAGTACAATAAAGAAAAATATCCTCCGATGAGGTGATTTCTTATTATGAAGTATTTTCCCTAATAACTAATAAATCCGAACTCTCGTATAAGCATTGCAATAATTGTTTCCAACATCACCAAAATAATAATTGATCCAATTAAATTAATTAATTATGATGTAGGTTTAGGTTTAGGTTAGTGGCAGCCCGATATATAAGGCTCACTTAGACTATTCAGTCCATTGTGATACCACATTGGTGAACTTCTCTCTTATCACTGAGTGCTGCCCGATTCCATGTTAAGCTCAATGACAAGGGACCACCTTTTTATAGCCGAGTCCGAACGGCGTTCCACATTGCAGTGAAACCACTTAAAGAAGCTTTGAAACCCTCAGAGATGTCATCAGCATTACTGAGGTGGGATAATCCACCGCTGAAAAACTATTTGGTGTTCGGTCGAAGCAGGAATCGACCTTATGTATGCAAGGCGGGCATGCTAGCCATTGCACCACGGTGGCTCCCAAATTATGGTGTATTTTATACACAAATTTAGCATAAAGATTTACTAAATTCGTATTCGTATTCTTTAAATTTGAACTTCGTATGTCACTAAGGACATTCTTGCAATTTTGAACTCCAAATTTTTTCCTTCAAACTACAAAATTTTCTTTAACAAATGAAAAAAAATAATAATGTCTAGTAAATTTTCTTGAATTTGTCGCAAACTATTTGCTTATTTTTGTGATACCGGCGTGATGCCAGCGTTTGTAATACTGTTTGGTTAACATTTTCTAAATACTTTAAAAATTTTCTAAAATTAACGAAAAGTTTTCTTCCTGGCGGGTTCACTGTTTTTTCAGTGTACGAAAAAAAAAATAATTGAAAAAGGTTTCTCGTTTGTATCATACGCATTCAAAACAGAAAATGTAGTATCTTTTTAAATTTTATGAACTAAACGTGTACTGAAAAAATATTATCGTGAGGCTTAGCATAGAAGACGCATTTCTCTAATATAAAGTTTTTTCCTTGTTCAAAAGACGATAAACTTTTTTATAAAGTCGAGTTTTCCTTATAAATAAGTGATACAACATAAAAATGTGAATCTTAAAATGAAAAAAACTTTTGTTTGACTAAGGTCAACTTGCCTTTAATAATTGTGAAAAATTCTTCACACTTAATTAAATCGTCTTTAACTTTTTGTATCTTGAGCAAAAAATCGTTTAAAAATAGGAGATGTTTTTCAACATATTAATTTAAAAATTAGTTTTACTTGGAACAATGCATTATTTCTACTTGAAATCGAGTCTGAATTTGAAAATTTATCACGTTTTCAGGACTTTAATTGCACATGAAGAAAAAATCGAAAAAACCGAAAAAATTAACATTTGCTACCTAAAATCAGGCACGCAAAACTTACATTTTAAAAACAATTCTGTCTTAACCGGACATGCTTTTTCTTCAGTGTGGGTAAAAATTTCAATGTCAATCCGGGGATCTGTTTGGATCATTTTCGGGAAATAAGGACATGCGGTGAATATGAATGCGTAAAATTATCCGGTTAACCCAAAAAATATTAAGAAGACGAAGTTTACTTTGATCCAAATATTTTGACCTTCCCTTATGGATTTTGGTATTGATTCCGAGCCAAAAATGTGACTTCTTTAAAATAAAGAAAGTTTTTAGCAACCTATCTGGCTTTAAATCTAGAATCAATAAGATTAAAATTAGGATACAGATTTCGTTTATCGAAATTGCATTCTCTTTTCACGTACAAACAAATGCCAGCTTAAAAATCTAAATTATAGCGCATACTTCAAAGTATCATTTTTTTTTAATAAAAAACAAGTGTATACGGCCGTAAGTTCGGCCAGGTCGAAGCTTATGTACCCTCCACCATGGATTGCGTAGAAACTTCTACTGAAGACAGTCATCCACAATCGAATTACTTGGGTTGTGGTAACTTTTGCCGATGACAAGGTATCTTAAAACTTCCTAATACCGTAATATATTCCACGTAGTCCATACCTGGTATATATTAAACTTAAAATGGCCCATTAAATACGTATATAATTAAGTTTGACAAAATTTTCTATAGAAGTAAAATTTGGACAAAATTTTTTATAGATATATGATTTTAACAAAATTTTCTATAGAAATAACATTTTGACAAAATTTTCTATAGAAATAATATTTTTACAAAATTTTTAAAAGATTTAAAATTTTGACAACATTCTCTATAGAATTAAAATTTTGCCAACATTTTCTATAGAAATAAAATTTTGCCAAAATTATCTATAGAAATAAAATTTGACAAAATTTTCTAAACGAATAAAATTTCGACAAAATTTTCAATAGAAATAAAATTTTGACAAAATTTTCTATAGAAATAAAATTTTGCTAGATTATTTTTGCTCGAGTGGCAAGCATGATTATGAACCGATATGGACCAATTTTTGTGCGATTGGGGATCGGCTATATATAACTATTGACCGATATGGACCAATTTTGGCAAGGTTATTAGCGGCCATATATTAACACCACATTGCAAATTTCAACCGGATCGGATGAATTTTGCTCATCCAAGTGGCTCCTGAGTTCAAATCTGGGGATCGGTTTATATAGGGGCTATATATATTTATGGATTGAAAATTTGCTTCTCTTAGAGGATCCGCAAACCAAATGTGGGAATCGGTTTATATGGGGGCTATATATAATTATGGACTGATATGGACCAATTTTTGCATGGTTGTTAGAGAACCTATACTAACACCACGTACCAAATTTCAACCGGACCGGATGAATTTTGCTCCTCTAAGAGGCTCGGAGTTCAAATCTGGAGATCGGTTTATATGGGGGCTATATATAATTATGGGCCGATATGGACCAATTTTTTCATGGTTGTTAGAGACCATATACTAATAAATACCATGTACCAAATTTCAGATGTATCGGACGAAATTTGCTTCTCATTGAGGCTCCACAAACCAAATCTGGGGATCGGTTTATATAAGGGCTATATATAATTATGGACCGATGTGGGCCAATTTTTGCATGTACCAAATTTCAGCCGGTTCGGATGAAATTTGCTTCTCTTAGAGCAATCGCAAACAAAATTTGGGGGTCCGTTTATATGGGGGCTATACGTAAAAGTGGACCGATATGGACCAATTTTTGCATGGTTGTTAGAGACCATATACTAACACCATGTACCAAATTTCAGCCGGATCGGATGAAATTTGCTTCTCTTAGAGCAATCGCAAGCCAAATTTGGGGGTCCGTTTATATGGGGGCTATACGTAAAAATAGACCGATATAGACTAATTTTTGCATGGTTGTTAGAGACTATATACTAACACCATGTACAAAATTTCTGCCGGATCGGATGAAATTTGCTTCTCTTAGAGCAATCGCAAGCCAAATTTGGGGATCCGTTTATATGGGGCCTATACGTAAAAGTGGACCGATATGGACCAATTTTTGCATGATTGGTAGAGACCATATACTTACACCATGTACCAAATTTCAGCCGGATTTGGGGGTCCGTTTATATGGGGGCTATACCTAAAAGTGGACCGATATGGTCCATTTGCAATACCATCCGACCTACATCAATAACAACTACTTGTGTCAAGTTTCAAGTCGATAGTTTGTTTCGTTCGAAAGTTAGCGTGATTTCAACAGACGGACGGACGGACATGCTCAGATCGACTCAGAATTTCACCACGACCCAGAATATATATACTTTATGGGGTCTTAGAGCAATATTTCGATGTGTTACAAACGGAATGACAAAGTTAATATACACCCATCCTATGGTGGAGGGTATAAAAAATAAACTAAAGATGCTGAATCCTCAAAATAAATCGTAGCCTATATTTGAAGCGTTTTTATCTTAAACCTAAAGATTCAATATTTCAGTTAATTTAAGGACGATTTCTTTCAATCAAAAGTGTGTTTCTTTACTTTAAGGCAAATTTTCCTTAGCAAAGACTTAAACGGAGGAACGCAAATAACCATACTTTGTGTCCTAAATTTAATAAAACAAATTTTGATGCAAAGATTATAAATTTTATTTTAATCATTTTTGATATTTTGATTTCAGCTTAAAACCATTGCGTTAAATAAACTACAAGAGTAGCTTAATCAAAAGAGGAAACGTATGTTTGTCAAATTTATTTGGGCAAAGCCGTTTCGGAATTACCACATTCCTCATCAGCATACTCTACTTGCAGCGAAACCATCAACCAATTATCGGAGTAAATTCAGGTAATTCCCAAAGTAAATTACACTCGAACCTTCCGAAAAAAGGCTGCCGATAGTCTTCACCGTGGTGCAATGGTTAGCAAGCCCGCCTTGCATACACAAGGTCGTGGGGTCGATTCCTGCTTCGACCGAACACAAAAAAGTTTTTCACCTCAGTAATGCCGTTGACATTTCTGAGGGCTTCAAAGCTTCTCTAAGTGGTTTCACTGCAATGTGGAACGCCGTTCGGACTCGGCTATAAAAAGGAGGTCCCTTGTCATTGAGCTTAACATGGAATCGGGCAGCACTCAGTGATAAGAGAGAAGTTTACCAATGTGGTATCTCAATGGACTGAATAGTCTAAGTGAGCCTGATACATCGGGCTGCCACCTAACCTAACCTAGTCTTCAATCATTTTTATACCCACCACCATAGAATGGTGACGGGGGTATAATAAGTTTGTCATTCCGTTTGTAACACATCGAAATATCGATTTCCGACTATATAAAGTATATATATTCTTGATCAGGGAGAAATTTTAAGACGATATAACGATGTCCGTCTGTCCGTCTGTCTGTCTGTCTGTCTGTCTGTCTGTCTGTCTGTTGTAATCACGCTACAGTCTTCAATAATGAAGCAATCGTGCTGAAATTTTGCACAAACTCGTCTTTTGTCTGCAGGCAGGTCAAGTTCGAAGATGGGCTATATCGGTCAAGGTTTTGATATAGTCCCCATATAAACCGACCTCCCGATTTGGGGTCTTGGGCTTATAGAAATCGTAGTTTTTATCCAATTTGCCTGAAATTTGAAATCCAGAGGTATTTTATGACCAGAAAGAGGTGTGCCAAAAATGGTGAGTATCGGTCCATGTTTTGGTATAGCCCCCATATAGACCGATCTCCCGATTTTACTTTTTGAGCTTATAGAAACCGCAGTTTTTATTCAATTTACCTGAAATTGGAAATCTAGAGGTACTACAGGATCACAAATACGTGTGCCAAAAATTGTGAGTATCGGTCCATGTTTTGGAATGGTCCCCATATAAACCGACCTCCCGATTTGGGGTCTTGGGCTTATAGAAATCGTAGTTTTTATCCAATTTGCCTTAAATTTGAAATCTAAAGGTATTTTATGACCATAAAGAGGTGTCCCAAAAATGGTGAGTATCGGTCCATGTTTTGGTATGGTCCCCATATAAAACGGCCTCTCGGTTTGGGGTCTTGGGCTTATAGAAACCGTAGTTTTTATCCAATTTGTCTGAAATTGGAAATCTAGAGGTATTTTAGGAACATAAAGAGGTGTGCCAAAAATGGTGAGTATCGGTCCATATTTTGGTATAGCCCCCATATAGACCGATTTCCCGATTTTACTTCTTGGGCTTCTAGAATCCGAAGTTTTTATCCTACTTGCCTGAAATTGGAAATCTAGAGGTATTTTCGGGTCATAAAGAGGTGTGCCGAAAACGGTGATTATCGGTCCATATTTTAGTGTAGCCCCCATAGGAACGATCTCCCGATTTTACTCCTTGGGTTTCTAGAAACCGTAGTTCTTATCTGATTTGCCTGAAATTGTAAATATTCTCGTATTTTGGGCTCACAAAAACGTGTATCGGATTAAGTTTTTATCGGTCCATTTGGTAATGCCTCCATATAGACCGACTTCACTTCTTGAGGGTGTAGAAAGCGCACTGATCATGAAAATTGCTTGAAACTCAATGTAAAATTTCCCGATTTTACTTCTACAGATTTAAGATTTCAAATCAAGACGTTATTTTATAATTTTCTTGCACACTTACAAGAGATGTTAATGATTCCTCTAACATTATAAATCCAGAATCTGATATAGCCCTCATAGGTGAAATCTTTAAATTTATCTTCGAGAAGTGTCCTCAAGCCCTCCTGAAATTTCAAAGGAAACCCTAATATTTGGTTTATGGTGGTGGGTATTTAAGATTCGGCCCGGCCGAACTTACTGCTGTATATACTTGTTTTTTGTTTATTTTAATTAAATTATCATTATTTTACAGAAATTTGTCCTTAATATTTTGTAAATTGCATATCGTAATATTTAAGTTTCCTAAACTTTATAATCACGTAAATATTTTTTTCAGTGCAATTCCTAAATATCGAAAAGTCGACTTTTAGCATTTTGAATAATTCGATTTGTTGTTTAATTATTTTAGATCTAAAAAAATTTAAGTACATTTCTGTTGAAAAACTGATAAAATATCTCAATGGAACACTGCTGTTCGATAATCAGTCGGTAATATCTGCTGTCGTCTTTAAATAGGATTGGCAGACGGACTTGATTTGGCTTGACTGTCAAGTTCTTTTTTGCGTGTCCAGTATTAAGTGAAAAAGGGATTTGTCAAGTTTTTTGTAAGTAGATTTTTTCCTCTCTAATTTATTCTAGCTATATGTATATAAGAATACTTAAAAAACGGAAGTTTATATTTCTAAAAAACACATCGAAAGAGCATATTTGTACTATCAATAAAAATATAATTGTGTTTATAAGGACTAATATCAATTGTTTGTGTATTCCAAAATCCGGGATGTTTTTTTTAACGAAAATGTTCACATGTTAAATCAATTTTAAAGTATGAATTGGAATAAAAAAGTGTTTCAAAATTAAAAAATCAAAAGATACATTTGATTTGAAAAAAGTTTCAATTGAAATGAAGAAGGTTTCATTTGATTTCTAAATGGTTCATTTTGATTTGAAAAAGGTTTCATTTGCTTGAAAAAAGGATTCATTTGATTTAAAAAACGATTCATTTGAAATGTAAAAGGTTTCATTTGAAGTGAAAATGCAATACAAAGACTGATTTTTTTACACTGCGCCACGCTGTGGAACAGGGTATTATAAGTTAGTGCATATGTTTGCAACACCCAGAAGGAGACGAGATAGACATAAGGTGTGTTTGGCAGTATTGCTCAGGGTGGGTCCCTAAATCGATAAAGCCATGCCCGCCTGTCTATGAACACATTTCTGTGATCAAAGTCTAGGTCGACTTCAAATTTGGCATAAATATGTGTTTCGGGTCAGAATAGAACCCGATTGATTTTGGAAGAAATCGGTTCAGATTTAGATATAGCTCCCACATATATCTTTCGCCCGATTTAGACTTATATGACCCCAGAGGCCACAGTTTTACTCCGACTTACGTAAAATTTTGCACAGCGAGTAGAACTAACATTCTTACTATGCATGCCAAATTTAAAATGAATACAAATGAATAACATTTTCTTATACCTCTAATCTATCGACCAATAAATCGTAAAGATAGTTTTGCGAAATCGTCAAGAGATTTTCTAAGAAGTATAAAACATTTTGGCCAAATCGGTTCAGATTATATGGGACATAAACCTTTATATATAGGACTCAACACATTTGACGGATTTAATATGGTATCGGAAATGTGAATTTACAAAGTGGTGCAGGGTATATATAGTATATTAGTTTTTTTTTGTTTCTTTTACATTGTCTCTCTTATCTTTACATTTTATAATATATTTGTTTTCGGCCGTAAGTTCGGCCAGGCCAAATCTTATGTACTCTCCACCATGGATTGCATAGAAACTTTTACTACAGACTGTTATCTACAATCGAATTACTTGGGTTGCGGTAACACTTGCCGATGGCAAGGTATCGTAAAACTTCTTAACACCGTGTTCTCTAAGTTAGTCCATACGCGGTATACGAGTATATTAAACAAATAAGGCCTATTAAATACGTAAATAATTCAGTTTGACAAAATTTTCTATAGTAATAAAATTTTGAAAAAATTTTCTATAGTAATAAAATTTTGAAAAAATTTTCTATAGTAATAAAATTTTCTATAGAAATAAAATGTTGGTAGATTATTTTTGGGGATCGGCTATATATAACTATTATTATTTTATATTTCAACCGTCGAACGGAACGGACGTGTTTTTTAATAGCGGATAAAATCATCGTAATAAGTACCTACTACGAATTTCAAGTGTGGTGGGATATTAGGCCACCATGCAGAGAAATTCAAAGACATCCACTGGGTTGCTAACTTCAGGGCCCAGTGGACGGGTATCGACTGAAGTTATAAATTTGGGCAATGACCAAGAGTTAGGCCCAATTAGTCGACCTGTAGACGGGTCGACAGGTGGCGACAATTTGACAAGTCGGACCTTTTCCAAGGTAACGGCATCAAAAGGAGGTAATCCCTCACGAAAGAGATTCAAAGAACGCAGAAATGCTTTGTTTATCCTAAAGAAATTAGGATCAGTCGACCCAAGCACGTTGTCGGCTAAACAAAGCGATTCCTTAAAATGGGCTCAAGGAATTCTTGAGGCTGGAAAAAGGGAACGATCACCGGATGAGCTGCCATCCTCCAAAAGGGATCAACGATCGTTTGCCTCAGTTGCTAAAGACAGCCTTGTGATGGCTATCATAAATAAAGGAGCATTGGACGGTATGGTTCCAAAGCAAAAATGGGGGGAAATTGAGAATGCTTTGTCTGGCGTCTACTCACAGGTGCTGGAAAAGTTTCCCGGTCCAGATCCTCGACACCAAGAGGCTGGTTGGTATCAAGGACGATTTAAGCTAGTCGCATTTGAGGACCAGAGGTCTATAGAATGTTTTAAAGCTGCTCTGATACTAATTGGTGAAGTTTGGGAAGGAGCTGCTCTAGAGTTAGTCGAGAAGAAAGACATACCGGCTAGACCAAGAGCACATGCGTGGATACCTGCAAACCCTCCTGACCCTGAATCTATTTTAAATAGACTGAAACAATGCAATCCAGATCTTCCAACAGCTGATTGGAAGGTTGGCCGTTTGGATGAAGTGGATGGGCCAAGACGGCATGCAGTGTTTATATTGAACACTCAGTCTTTGCCACATCTAGCAAAGTCCCAGGGCCGTGTATGTTATGGCTTTCATTATATCCAAATGAAGGTGTATAAAAACGATCAGCTAAAGGATTCAGAAATGGACAAGCCTCTGTCTGAATCAGAAGTAAGCGGATCCTCTTGCGAAGTCGAGGGGGATACCAAGACATTTGAAGACATGGATAGATACCGTATGCGTGAGGAGGCTTCTACTGCCTCAGAACTCACCAAAGTTGAACCTATGGTTATTGCGAGAGTCACCGATATCTCTGAAGAGGACATTCTTGATGACTCGATTGAAGCGGCTGATGTGACGGTTGTTGAAAATCTCGATGGTCCTACGGATCCTCCAGATAAATCTTCATCATTGTAAGGCTGCATGTGCTGCCTTAAAAGTTCTCCTGATGAAAGGGGACATAGATATAGTTCTTATTTAAGAACCATATGTTTATAAAAACAAAATATGTGAATTAAGTACTCCGGGGTTCAAACTATTGCAGTATACTGGTAATGATGTAATTCGAGCCTGTATAATTGCTAAAAACGAGCTCAATTTGTTTCTGCTTCCTTCAATGTGCAATACAGACACTGTCGTTGCAAGTTTAGAAATAGACAAATGCAAATATTGGGTATCTTCGGTCTACATGGGACATGACAGGGAGACTCATTATGGGATGCGATGCGAATGCGCATCATAGTATATGGGGAAGTAGTGATACTAATGCAAGGGGAGAGTCGCTAATAGAGTTTGTTTTGCGTACTAATCTGGTAGTTTGCAACAAGGGAGATGTCCCAACCTTTGTCACTAAAAACAGGCAAGAGGTTTTGGACATCACCTTGGCCTCGCAAGAACTGAATGAAATGATATCTGAGTGGCAGGTTTTAAGTGAACACAGCTTCTCAGATCATCGCTACATCAGTTTCAAATTTGATGTTCATATCACCAAGATCATATTTCCGCCAAATGTTAGGAAAGCTGACTGGAATAGGTATAGGGAATCGTTCAATATGATGATACCGGAAATAACAGAGACAAATATGAGAAATGTGCAAGATATCGAACACGCAGTGGAGCGGATTACTAAGGCCTTCAACATCTCACTGAAAGCTGCATGCCCTAGAGGAAAGCCAAGGGGGAAACATCGACCACCATGGTGGTCTACGGAATTAAGTAATATGAGGAAATCCTGCAGGAAGCTCTTTAACAAGGCAAAGTCCACCAGAGCCCCTGAGGACTGGGACGCTTACAAGAAGAATCTGAGAGGATACAAGCGAGAACTGAGAAAGGCTCAGCATAACTCTTGGAATGCTTACTGCAGCAGTATTGAGAATACGTCCGAGGCTTCCAGACTACGGAAGGTTCTAGCATCCACCATCTCCGCTCCAGGTTTCATTAAAACATCGGAGGGCAATTGGACAACGTCCAGTGAGGAGACGCTGGAGGTACTATTGGACACACATTTTCCTGGAAATCAGACGGTTGAACCATGTACTGGCGGTGCCACAGTTGCTCAGCGGTCGTTTCCTGTCGAGGAAATTGTATCGGAAACTAGAATAAGATGGGCGCTAAATAGCTTTGGACCATTCAAATCCCCTGGACCTGATGGAATTACTCCGGCGGAGTTACAAGCTGTAACTGACAAAATTATCCCCTGGTTGTCGGTGATATATAAAGGATGTATCAACTTATCATATATCCCAGGAAAGTGGAGGGAAACAAAAGTCGTTTTCATACCTAAAGCGGGAAAAGCCTCTCACTTGAGGGCGAAGGATTTCCGACCAATCAGCTTATCCTCATTCCTACTTAAGACTCTGGAGAGGATGATAGATATTTATCTTAGAACTAGCATCGATTCAAGTTTGTTCTCGAAACGACAGCATGCATACTCGAAGGGCAGGTCTACTGAGACCGCACTACATGAACTAGTCAGCTTTATTGAAAGCTCACTATCTGTCAAAGAATACACAATCATGGCGTTTCTAGACATCGAAGTGCGTTCAATAATGTCCATCCGAGCTCGATATTAAATGGACTGACAACTCTGAATGTTGATCCATGTATACTCAGGCTGTTAGACGAACTGCTAATGAAGAGACCTATTTCAGCCACACTAGGACAAGCAAACATACAAAAGTATGTGAACAGAGGCACTCCTCAAGGAGGAGTTCTATCACCTCTTCTTTGGAATGTTGCTATAAACGACCTTCTGGTTTCCCTAGAAAAAGAAAGGATACAAGTGGTGGCATACGCAGATGATGTGGCGCTAGCAGTCAGGGGAAAATTCCCATCAACAATTAGAGATATTATACAGAGAGCCCTCCGGATGACTGAGAAATGGGCGAAAGATAATGGTCTTGGGGTAAATCCTGCAAAGACAGAAATAGTCATGTACTGCAAAGATCGCAAAACTCCCACAGTTAGGCCCATTTCCTTAGGGGGTATTGAAATTCCCTTTAGGGAGTGTGCAAAATACCTTGGCGTTAGTTTGGACAGGAAGCTGAACTTTAAGCTTAATATTGAAGAAAGGGCGAGGAAAGCAACGGTAGCTTTATACTCGTGCAAAAAGGCAATAGGGAAAAAGTGGGGACTGAAACCAAAAATTGTACATTGGCTATACACGGCAGTGGTTAGACCTATAATGCTATATGGTGTTGTAGTCTGGTGGCCGGCACTTCAGCAACCGACAGGTTTAGATAAAGTTCAGCGTATGGCGTGCTTGTGTATCTCAGGTGCATTCAGCAAGACAGGAACAAACTCCCTTAATGTCATACTGCATATATTGCCTTTAGACATTTTGGCCAAACAGTCAGCTGCAACAACGGCTGTGCGGTTGCGCGAGCTATCGCTGTGGTCGGAAAAAAGTTACGGTCACAGTTCGGTCCTCAAAATAATGCCAGATGTGCCTAACGTAGTGGATTACACTTTGGCGAGTCCACTTTTCGACAAAAAGTTTGAGACTCTAATTCCCAACAGTGAGGCGTGGTGTACACGGACCCCGGGGAATAAAAGATATATAGATTTCTACACTGATGGCTCCAAATTGGATGGCCAAGTGGGTTTCGGAGTATATTCTAAAGATCTGGAACTTCGAATAGCGAAAAGATTACCTGATCACTGTAGTGTTTTTCAGGCTGAAATATTAGCAATAAGAGAGGTGGCGAATTGGCTGAGAAGTAATATTCCAAAAAATGTGGGCATTAATATATACTCAGACAGTCAACCTGCAATAAAATCCTTGGACTCTGTGTTCCTCAACTCGAAAACGGCCATCGATTGCCGCTAATCTCTCAATGAGATGGCTGAGCAGTACAATATTCACCTAATATGGGTGCCTGGCCATAGGAACATACCGGGGAACTGCGAAGCGGATGAGTTGGCAAGGCTAGGGACTACCTTACATATTCCAGGGGAACTAGAATTTGTTGGTATGCCCCTAGCTACCTGCAAGCTCATGCTGCGTGAGAAGGCTGTTATGATGGCAAATGTTCGATGGGAGAATTGCAAGGGTTGTAACGACACCAAGCAAATATGGCCCCATTTCAACTTAAACCGCACACTAGATATGCTAATGTTCTCGAGACGTCAGATATCACTCCTGATATCTGCTATAACGGGTCGCTGCCTGATAGGAGATTTTGCAAAAACTATTGGCGCGAAGTATAATGACTATTGTATGAGCTGTCATGATGCGGAGGAAAAAGAATCAATTAAACACCTCTTGTGTGAGTGTCCTGCATTTTGTGTAAAGCTCAAGCAACTTTTAGGAGCATGTAAATAGCTTCAGATTACTGGCGGATCTGGAAAACGTTAACTTAAGCAGTCTGCTAATATTTTTGGAACAATCTGGTTGGTTCAACAAAGAAAAATAATCAAGAAGGTTCAGCGGTTAAAACTAGAAGTGCCCATATGTAATAGGTACTTTTAGTTAATGTGGTATCACAATGGACTGAATAGTCTAAGTGAGCCTGAATCTTAATCGGGCTGCCACTTTAACCTAACCTAACCTATATATAACTATAGACCGATATGGACCAATTTTGGCATGGTTGTTAGCGGCCATATACTAGCGTAATGTACCCTATTTCACCACGTACTAAATTTCAACCGGGTCGGATGAATTTTTCTCCCCCAATAGCTCCGGAGGTCAAATCTGGGGATCGGTTTAAATGGGGGTTATATATAATTAAGACCGGTATGGACCAATTTTTGCATGGTTGTTCGAGACCATATACTAACATTACGTACCAAATTTCAACCGCATCGGATGAATTTTGGTCATCCATGAGGCTCCGGAGGTCAAATCTGGGGATCGGTTTATATGAGGGCTATATATAGTTATGTACCGATGTGAACCAATTTTTGCATGGTTGTTTGAGACCATGTACCAAATTTCAGTCGGATTAGGTGAAATTTGTTTCTCTTAGAGGCTCCGCAAGCCAAATCTGGGGATTGATTTATATGGGGCTATATATGATTACGAACCGATATGGACCAATGTTTGCCTGTTTGTTAAAGATCATATAATAACACCATGCACCAAAATTCAGTCGGATCGGATGAAATTTGCTTCTCTTAGACGCTCCGCAGGCCAAATCTGGGGATCGGTTTACATGGAGGCTATATATAATTATGGACCGATTTGGACCAATTTTTGCATGGCTGTGAGAGACCCTATACTAACACCATGTACCAAATTTCAACCGCATCGGATGAATTTTGCTCCTCCAAGAGTCTCCGAAAGCCAAATCTGAGCGTCGGTTTATATGGGGTCCGATATGGCCCATTTGCAATACCATCCGACCTACATCAATAAACAACTACTTGTGCAAAGTTTCAAGTCGATAGCTTGTTTCGTTCGGAAGTTAGCGTGATTTCAACAGACGGACGGACGGACATGCTTAGATCGACTCAGAATTTCACCACGAATCAGAATATATGTACTTTATGGGGTATTATAGCAATATTTCGATGTGTTACAAACGGAATAACAAAGTTAATATACCCCCCTATGGTGGAGGGTATACAAATATTGTCCTAATGAAGCAAAGATTAATTTACTTCATACCAGGTATACCGGTATGAAGTGAGCGTCCAGATACAAATGTGTTGATAGGGAACATTTTTTGTGAACGGGCCCTTATTTTGTTTTGTTTGTTTGCTATGACATCTGTGAAAAATATTTAGTGCACATGAAGTCATTTAACAGCCAACATCATATTTTTTCATCGTGTTAAAAATGTACCAGAAAGTGATGATTTGCGGAAAGCATTAATGTCTTGTTTTCATTTGAAAAAAAGTGCTCCAGAGTCGCATCGAATACTCGTCGAGGGATATGGTGACCATGTTCTATCAGAAGCAACATGCAACAGATGCTTTCAACGGTTCAGAAATAATGATTTTGATGTGAGAAATGAAGAACATGGAAGACCACAAAAAAAGTTTGAAGACGCCGAGTTGCAAACGATATTGGATGGAGAGTCATAAGCAGCAATATTAAATATTGCACAACAAACAATTTCTGATCATTTGAAAGATATGGGAAAGAGCCATTTCATACCGGTATACGAGGTAAAATAAATTTGTCTTTAATATCAAGATTTAAGTTAATTTAGGGTCGTTTTGTACAGACAGACAACTCAACAAAATGTCGAAAGTGGCAACGTCAAATGTAGACATTTTCATAAATGCAAAAGTCAAAAAAATTACTTTCAAAATTTAAAAAGTCGAAAAGACATCTCTTTAGTGTTATTACAATCCCTAGATTCGCTATACTCTTTGAAAGATAGTCAAGAATGTGATTCTATCAGACTCTTGGGGGTTAAAGGACAAATAAATCGATTCCAGATAAAAAGATTATGAATTCCTTTGAATATTAAATTTTTCTAAATAAACGTGGATATCTAAATATGGTAACCATCCTAATCTATACGGCGGCTACTGTTATGTAGAATGTACGTGTGATGGAAGAATAAACCACGGACTTTATGCAATTCATACGAATGCTTCTGGTTTAGAGTTTTGGTGACAATCACACATTTTTGATCATTTCTTCTTCTTCGTGTTCTCCTTGTGTGTTCACCTGAACGTCTTCATATACAAAACGGGAAGTGATAATGCCTAAGTAACGGTCTTCATCGCAGAAAAGAAGAAAAAGAAAAGGAAAGAAAAGAAAAAGGTAAGAGCCATCAAATCATTCAGTCAGTCAGTCAATCATTTCTTCATTATGATAATCACCTGCAAGAGGTAATGGAAACGCAGCACCATGTGCCCATATGTGTCGGCCATGTAAACCAATGTGGTCAGTCATATTGGAAAATAGAATTTCCGTTAAATCTCCAATGGCCAATGGGTTGGGTTTTCATAACAAAACTTCCGCCTCTGGCTAATGTAGGAAACCAAGATGGATCTTTTAAAAAAATCTTCACCTTAACAGGCCAATCAATTACCTTACTACATATCTTTCTGGTATGGAGAGCCTGAATTGGTGTTGCTGTGGTTACATCTGTTTCGTGGTTTGATTGCATTTGCTCATATTGAAGGAAGTCTTCAAAGAAATTTTCCCATTGCCTTGATTTTAAGTCATGCTCCAGTATTGTTGGTTGGATATTAAATTTTGAAAATTTTTTCTCGTGGTCTTTCTTTTCAATTTTAAATGAACATTTACGCACAAAAACTTCCTGAATCTGTACAGCACTTCTCTTATTCACATGTTCACTTCAAAACTAGGTAGCATGTTTGTTCCGCTTAGGAGTTTTCAAAACTGATACCAGAAAATATTCATTTTTTTATTTCGTTTTAACACCATACCCTACACTAAGTTGCATATAGTTCCAATATCCAAATGTAAAGATGTTATCTTAGGTTAGACTAGATAAGATATATAAAAGGGTGGCTGATTGTAATGCAACAATATAAAGCGCTATATTTATATTTTATTGTTCAAAAGCAAACAATTTCGGAAATAACATCAAATTTTAAACTCAGATTAGATTTCTTCGAATTGGCTTGTCCCAAGTGCAAAAGTCCAAGGGATTGTGATTTTGATGACCATTGTGCGGCAGAAATGAAGGGTTGAAGTATGCTAATTGCGGTGGTACTCAATCTTGTTGGAATGTCCATGGTCTGCAGTAGAGTTGTGCACACTCACGACGGAAAAGTCTTACTCACGCACGATATTGTTTGGTAGGACTCACGCTCACTCACGAGGAAAATGTCGTGACTCACGTAAAATATCGTGGCTCACGAAAAATACCGTGACTCACGAATAGTTTTATGAGTAATTTACCTTAGCGACGTGTCTGAAATCATGAGCATTATTCAAATCGAGACAGTTATTACACTCTTAACATCCCAGGTATCACTGAAATTGTAAATGAGTTTAACTCTTAAGCGTTTTATGTTGGTGAGCAGGATTATTTTCGTGAGCGTAATTCTTTACTCACGCACACTCACGAAGATATATCACTCATGAGTTACGAAAATGTTCGTGAGTCACAACAATTTTGTGTCACGAGCATACCTCTAGTCTGCAGTCTACTCAATTTGGAATGGCAACTGGTCACCTTCAAAACAAACCAAAAAATTTTCACAATTTTATTTCTATCGAAAATTTTGTCAAAATTTTATTTATTTTTATTTATGTACAGAAAATTTATGAAGTTTTGGCGTTGTTTTAATTTGGAGCAATACTAGTTTGTTCCCACTTGTTCAAATTAATTGCAATAGAAACGAAGCAGCCAATGCAGTTTCTTTCAATTTGCTTTGTTGCTATAGTTAAGGAATGATAGGTTAGGTTAGGTGGCAGCCCGATGTATCAGGCTCACTTAGACTATTCAGTCCATTGTGATACCACATTGGTAAACTTCTCTCTTATCACTGAGTACTGCCCGATTCCATGTTAAGCTCAATGACAAGGGACCTCCTTTTTATAGCCGAGTCCGAACGGCGTTCCACATTGCAGTGAAACCACTTAGAGAAGCTTTGAAACCTTCAGAAATTTTAGATGACCATACATTTCGATTATAATCATCATTAAATTTAAGATTATAGAATTAGACTCCAACATTATCTAATATTTCAAAATTAAGCAATGCAAATCCGATAACTTTTATTACAAATTGCATGAACAAAATACGGATCAAACCCGAAGTCACAGGCCTGAGGACATCGAGGATTACAGATGGTGAGTCCAATTATTCTTCCCTTTTTATCGATATTTGCATTCTTTCAATACATAATACAATAATTAAATTCAAATTAATGATTACAATCACTTTCTTAAACACTAATTATTAATTATTTCTTTTAACTATTTTTATTATTATTAACTAAAATTATATTAACTTTTATTATTTATTCTAAATACTTAGTCGCCATTCCTTTCGCGGAATCATTTTATTCATTTCCTTGTAATTTGTCAAATCCAGTCAATTTTTGATGTAAATTTTCAATAATAATTATGTTTTAGAATTCAGTGATTTCTTAATTCGCGAAAAAGGCGTTGGTAAAGGCGGTAGAGGACCCTAGGGCTGACAAAATACATAGTCAGTATGGTAGGGTGGGATTATGAGAATTGGCAGCAAAACAACATCTAATGCTGCAACTCATCTTGTACATCACTCACAAATTATTTGTTCTTCTTCTTTTTTTCTATCTTAATTTTTCTACCAAAGAGCTACCTTACATTTTAACTTTTATGGAAACGTTTCCGAACCTACTCTCAACGAGAAAGAACCGCCCCAAGACTGAGTTTTTTTTGACAAAATTTTCTATAGAATATTTTGCAAAATTTTATTTCTATAGAAAATTTTGTTTGTTACACAAAATTTTTTTTTCAAAATTTTATTTCTCTTGATAGTTTTATTTCTATAAAAATTTAAGTCAAAATTTTATTTCTATAGAAAATTTTGCCAACATTTTATAGTAATAGAAAATTTGGTCAAAATTTTATTTCTATAGAAAATTTTATTTCTATAGAAAATTTTATTTCTATAGAAAATTTTGTCAAAATTTTATTTCTATAGAAAATTTTGTCAAAATTTTATTTCTATAGAAAATTTAGTCAAAATTTTGTTTCTGTAGAATATTTTGCAGAATTTTATTTACTACACAAAAAATTTTTCTGAAATTGTATTTTGATTGATATTTTTTTCAAAATTTTATTTCTGTAAGAAAAAAATTGTCAAATTTTATTTCTATAGCAAATTTTCTCAAATTTTTTTTTTCTTACTGATGATTACAGATACTCACTGCTACAAAAAATGTATTCAAAATTTTGTTACTATAGAAATATTTTTTTCTATATAAAATTTTATTTCTATAGAAAATTTAGTCTAAATTTTGTTTCTATAGAATATTTAATTTAATTTTATTTTAATTTTATTTCTATAGAAAATTTTGCAAAATTTTGTTTGTTACACAATTTTTTTTAAATTGTATTTCTATTGATAATTTTTTCAAACTTTTATTTCTATAAAAAATTTTGCCAAAATTTTATTTCTATAAAAATTGTATTCAAAATTTTATTTCTATATATTTGGTCAAAATTTGATTTCTATAGAAAATTTTGCCAAAATTTTACTAGAGTACAAATTTTTTTACTAGAGTACAATAATGTACTTCGTACAACAACAGTCTCGAATGCACGCATCATAGCTGATCAATGCATTTTGAAACAAACAGACTGAATAAAAACAAAAACAAAAAAAATTTATTTCAATTCAATTCAATATTTATTCATAATCTATAAGCCCTAAAAGGGCCAAATCGATTACAGAGTAATGAATTATGGCACTAAGAAAATTCTCTAGAAAATTTGGCAAAATTTTATCTACTAGATAAAAATTTTTCCAAAATTATATGCTCACTGATTGATACTCACTTCTAAGTCGAAAACTTGTAGAAATGACTCAAATTTTCAAATTTTTCAATGAATGAATCATAAATGCATTTTTGCGAAATTGTCTAAACAATTATAAATATTTCCCAAATATTGCCCGAGATTTTGTAGAAGTCTGATTTGAGATTTTATCAAAATGTAGATCTAAATACAAAGTTGTGCAGAGTATAATATAATCGGCCCGTCCGACTTTAGACTTTCCTTGCATTTTTATTTTTTGTTAAAATTGTGTTACGTCCCATAACGTTAGATTTAAATTTTAAGTACATAGATTTTGTAGAAGTATATACAATTTTGTCTAAATCGATTCAGATTCAAATTCATGCATATGGGAATATAAACCTTTATATAGCTCGCAACAAATTTAAAGGATTTGAGACAGTATCAATAATTTTGGTCCACAAATACATATGCTTTTGATATCTTCCCATATTATGATGGGTATTTATATCATTATTTTATTTATGAAAGTTTGCCCTAAATTTGAAATATAGAGTTCAATTGGCATCTAATGTGAAATTAAGACCTTTTTTTGCACACATAAATAAATACGATACTTTATATCGATCCACTTACGGTACCCCCACAATAGAACTACAACACGCACAGAAAAACCATGTTTGGACATGGTTGGCGCATCCATTTAATGCTTATCTAGAGCATGTAATTGCCGCGAAAACCATGTATTTTGTCTTTGTAAAAATAGTTTTCGAGCGGAGAAAAATTTATGGTGGCAATAAGCATTTGAATGGTTCTCAAATACCGCAAACATGTTCTATCATTTAAATGATAGAATTTGAGACCATTAAATGGTCGGGAAAATCATGTACCTGACCATTCAATTTTTTTTACTTTTTTACAGGGAAAAAAGTATTTTTATAGGTTAAGTATAGACATGTCTAGAACCATTACATGGCCATAAAGACCATTTACATTTTTTTCGTGACCATTTAATTTTTTAACTTGTTTGCAGCGAATAGTGATGACCAATCCTTACTCCAATCTGATCTGAATAGCATGTACAGATGGTGCTCATCAAATATGATGGAACTGAACATAAGGAAATGCAAGCATATCTCTTTTTATAGATTAAATTATATCGACACGAATTATAACTTGATTGGCACAACGCTTGAAACTGTTGAATCCTTTAAAGATCTTGGAATACTTTTGGATCGCATGCTAAATTTTAGATCTCACATTTCTATGACTGTAAATAAGGCCTATGGATCATTTGGATTTGTCAAGCGCTGGAGTAAGAAATTTTCTGACCCATTTGTTACAAGAAACTTATATACTTCACTTGTGCGTCCTATCCTGGAATATGGATCTGTAATTTGGGACCCACAGTACCAAATTCATTGCAATCGTATTGAATCTGTTCAGAAACAATTTTTACTGTTTTGTTTACGTCGGAATAACTGGACACCTCAAACCTTGCCGTCTTACAAAGAAAGACTATCGCTCATCAAATTACCTACACTGAAAAGTAGACGTACCATGCTGAATATCTGTTTTATGGTTGATTTAATTAACGGAAGATTTAAATCTGACTTCCTTATTAACAGCATATCATTCAATGTACCCTTTAGACCTACCCGCAACTTTGAACTGCTCCACATTGAATACTTTCGAACGAACTTTGAAAACAACGATCCACTTCGCCGTCTTTGTAAAGAATTCAATAAATTTTATTATTATCTTGATTTGTCAGAAGAGAAATACAATGTAAAGAAAAAGATAACATTATTATTAAATACTTGATATATTAACAAACAATATGTATATAATGTAATATATTACTGTTAGTCTGTAAGGGTTTAATCCATAGATGAAAATAAAAAAAAAAAAAAAAAAAAAAAAAAGAATTTTATAAAAAAATTGAGAAAGTACACACGATTTTCATTTTGCGCGTCAGTCGTGTGTTGTTTCTTGGAATGGACGGAGAATACGGATTTACTGTGTTTTCTGTTAATTTATTTATTCAGAAGTGGCACGTGGTTTTATGTGAACACAAAAGGGAAAGTGTAATTGAAAAAATGTACCTGTTTTTTGTTCTGCATTTTGCTATATGGTATCATTTATTTTTATTTGCAGTTACATGATGTCTGCGTTTGTACATTTGGCGGGCACGAAGTAAATATGGAATGATTACTTATTGTTGAAATTGAACCAAACTAGAGTGTGTAAAAATATGTGAAGTTTGCTTGCACGACATTATAAATACAAATAAACAATGAATTAGTTTATAAATAAATAAAAACAAATAAATAAAGTTGATTTTGTGTTTTCATTTCTCGAGTGGCGTCCTTTTTTCGACGACGAAAAAAGTGTTTTCATAAAAATCAAAACATTTTAGGTTGTGACCATGTTCTTTTAACTAAAAGAAAAACATTTTTGACGAATAACATAACATTTTAGATCGTGACCATTGTCTTTTAATGGAAACAAAATTCTTTTTATCAATATAATAACATTTTAGACGAAGACAATTGTATTTTTCTTAGAACCATGTTCATTGCGCCAACATGGTTGCAGGCTAAAATGTTACATGGTCGCCGCAAAAATAGCTGCTATCATATTATTTTGCTCTTCGAATATGATTGTGACAATCATGTTTCTTCTCTGCGTGAAATAAGTGGTATTAAAATGAGATTTAGTTATATTACCCGGAGTCGACTCCGGAGTCGGAGTCGAGCTGATTAAAAATGCTGGAGTCGGAGTCGAGCAAAATTGGCTCGACTCCACAGCCCTGTCCAGAACCATACTAATCGTGAATCCCGTAATTTACTCCAACCTTCCACTCAACCTAGAAGATGGCACACGATTTGTTGACTCGCTTTCATATATGAAAGCCTTAATTCCAATGAAACTTTTACAATAAATGTCCTAATTCAACTATATGATTCTTAGGATATTTTAATTTCTATAAATCTAATGGTGTCAATAAATAAGCAACTGGTTAGTCACTTCTTCATTATAGAGACTAGTTGTAGTATAAGTTAAGCATCGAATATGTATTTTTTATTTTATTTATATTAATATATGTATTTCATAATATAGCACTGCATACAACAAATACTACATACATTACAGTTACATTATCCCGCGATGCCTTTTAAAAGCTTGTCTGCAGGAAACAAGTTTAAATAAATAAATAAAAAAATCATTCTTAAATGTTAGTGTTTTAAGTTATACATTGTTTTTATGTTATATATTTTTTGTCATTATAGGGTAAAATGTATTCCAACATCTCTGCAATTGTTTAAATCTCTTATACCGATTCCCTGATTTTTCTTTGAGAAATATGAAATGTAATCTTCTTCACACCAGAAAAGAAGAGCTTTATGAAATAGTAGTCATTGCATTTGAAATTAAAAAAAAAAAATTAGCAAAACTTAGCCACTTGAAACACCAATGAGCAATTATATCACGTGCAATCATGAAACTGGTACAAAAAATAATTCAACACCATCAAATCGGAGCTGGCATAACATCAGACAGCCTGCTACACATGAGGCGGCTGTAAGCAACAGAAATCTACTGCGGACTTTCGATTTCCTTAAGAAAAACATACAGAAGCTAACAATGGTAACCAAACATTTAATATAGACAATGCAAACAAAAAAAAAATTATTTTGCAATAATAATACCCAGCAATTATTACATTTATATAAGAGTGTTGCAAAAATAATAAAACTATAATTAAGATCAAGAAATTGGTTCTTGTTTAATGGTTTTAGTGTTGCAACATTTTCAGATTTTGTTTTAAAATGTAATGAAACAATTATAATTTTTATATTGAATCATATTTATGTTACAATCTAATATCAACTATCGACATTGTCCTAATAAAAACTCACATTAAAACTGCCCATTATAATTCTAAATGCAAAATAAAAATTTGTGAATAATTCCATGCCGTCACGTAGTGTACATAGGGAATATTCATATTAATGCAAACATTGTTAACTAAGGTCAGGTTTTATTCCATACTGTATTGTGATTCTTTGAATTGTTGAAAAAATTTGTGGTTTTAGTTGCTGCAAATTCGACATTTTTCTTTATTTTTGTTTTATGAGAACGCGACAAATTTTGAGATATCTACATTATCCCATGAGGGACAGCATATTTCTACTAGAAATAATTCATATTCTTCATCGTGTGGGCTAATCTAAGAATCAGCGAAAAATGTGATATGGCTTTCCTCTCATTTTTTAGTGTTATCAAATACCGTGGGTAAATGAAATCAAATTAGATTTTTGACAGTTGCTTAAGTCGCCTGCTGATATAAGAGAACGTGAAACCGCAAATAAAAAAATTTAGTATATGTCCATATATGTAATATATTTGCCACAAACATTCGAGAGGAGATAAGGGGAAACTGGTGTCAAATCAATCAATCAATCTAAAGTGTGTGTTTAATGAAAATGTTTTTTTTTTCATCCGGAAGTGGTACACAATTGGACCAGGAGCAATTCATTTTACATGGAATTGTCATACATTTTTTTAAAGCATCATTGATTTTGCAAAATTTTTCAGAAGTATTTCACTATTTCGGATTATATTTGACAAAACAAATATATTATTATATTTGACACACTCACAAATAAAACTTTAAAAATCGAATATTTTCTTCACTTTTTTTGATTTTTGTCTCTTTGTAAAATCTCAGTAAAGAATTTTGGAAGTTATCGTAAGTCATTAGTTTCAATGTATATTCGAAAATTATTTTTTAGTATATGTGAACCGTCTGGCAGACTGTTTGAAAATTGTAATTTTCTTAAAGTACAGTAAAAAACTAAACTTCTACCATTTACTTGAAATTTATAGAGGGGGAGCTTAAAGGGTGATACGGTCAAGGGAAAACGCGTGTAAATCGGTGAACTCGTTTATTTAAAAAATCAAATTAAATTTCTTTTTCAAGTTCAATTAGTATAAAATTCAGGAAAAATATTCAGTTAGGCTTTCGCTTTTCCAAATCCGAATTGCCGGGTCTTACGCTTGACACCTGCCATCAGATTTTGTACAGCCACCTTGTCCACCTTCTTCGCCGCAGAAAGCCAGTTTGCCTTGAACTGCTGCTCGTCCTTAGCAGTTTTTTTTTGGTATTCTTAAGGTTCCGCTTAACAATAGCCCAGTATTTCTCAATTGGGCGGAGCTCTGGCGTGTTGGAAGGGTTCTTGTCCTTGGGAACCACCTGCACGTTGTTGGCGGCGTACCACTCCATGGCCTTTTTACCGTAATGGCAAGATACCAAATTCGACCAAAACAGTACGGAACAACCGTGTTTCTTCAGGAAAGGCAGCAGACGTTTATTCAAACACTCTTTCACTTAAATTTCTTGGTTGACAGTCCCGGAAGCTATGAAAATGCTGCTTTTCAAGCCACAGGTACAGATGGATTACCAAGCCAGATATTTCTTTGCGAACTTTGACAGTTTTATGTGCTTGAAAATATCTGCTACCTTTCCCCTTCCTTTTGCCGTATAAAACTCCTGTCCCGGTAGTCGGCTTTGACGTAGGTTTCGTCGTCCATTACCACGCAGTCAAACTTCGTCAGCATCGTCGTGTACAGCCTCCGGGATCGCGCTTTGGCCGTCGTATTTTGTTTATCATCGCGATTTGGAGTCACTACCTTCTTGTAAGTCGATAGTCCGGCTCGTTTTTTGGCTCGATGCACGGTTGTAGACAATACACCCAGCTTATTTGCGGCATCTCGGAGAGAGAGGTTGGGGTTTCGCTTGAAACTACCGGCAACTCTCTTTGTCGTCTCAGCGGCTTCCGGTTTTCGATTTCCCCCCTATCCAGACTTCCTGGCTTTCGACAAACGTTCCCCAAATACTTTAATTACATTTGTAACGGTTGATTTGGCAACTTTTAGCGATTTTGATACGCTGCTCTTCTTGCTTGGATGGCATTTTGACAACTGAAGAGTGAATTCCAAAATCAAAATAGGAGCAACATTCTACACACACACACCTTTAAAATGAGGGGTGTTCAGGTTTTTTAAACGCAAAATTGAAAGAAATACGTCAAGTTTATATTGACCAAATTTTGACCGTATAACCCTTTATGAAGTTTATATGATGTACCTGATTTTTTTAATATTTGTTCGGGGATCCCAACTCGGGGAGAGGGACCTCCCCTTTGCCGACTTTTTGCTTAAGTACTAACTAAACTTCCCCGATTTACTTGAAATTGAGGACGTGTAGGTATTAAATTAATATGGAGGATCTGAATTAATTGCCATTTGAATGCAGAGGAGACCTCCCCCTTTGAAAATTGGCCTCATGTTGTTTGATTTGCTTGCAATTTCAGGGAAGGTTGGTGGTGGTGTCTTCACAAAGGTCGGCTACTTCATTTTTCGATATTTTGTCGAGGATGTGCCCGAATTTTTTAGTATAGTGAAAAAACTAAAATCCGATTTTTTTGAAATTTACAAAGGACGTGGGGGAGGTTATGAAATTAATATGGTGTTCCTGATATTTAGATATTTGGACGGGGTAAGGCACCTCCTCCTCTCATCTTGAAACGTGAAGAAAAGTTCCCAATTTTTTTTTAATTTTCAGGGAAGGTTGAGAGTGGTATCTATTTCTTTAGTTTTCGTTGTTTGATCAGGAAAGGGAAAACCCCTTAACGATTTACTTGGTTTTTATAGGGAAAATGTTATGAAATAATATATAGGGTATGTGGTTTTTCGATATCTGGTCGAGGAGGGGCGAATGAGAAAAGAGAAGGTTCCCTGTGTCCTATATTTTAACAAATCTTATTATGCTCAATTTTTAAGAGCCTTTTCCGATTTATTAGGTGGGAAACATGGATATTTTGTACACCGAAAAAAAAGTGAACTGTTTTATAGGAAGAATGAACTACCTCTCACGAAAATTGAACTAAATTTTAATCCACATTTTGAAAATTTCCACAATGCGTTGTTAAAACCAGGAAAATTTAACGCCATGTTGTACTTTTTAACTGCAGTTAACGAAATTACATCCTCCCATAGAAGAAAAAATTAACTAAAAGTAAAGAAGAAAAACATTGGCGCCAGATCATGACCATTTTAACCATACAGTAGTTCATTACTACTATTTTTGGGAATCGTACGAAAATTTTCTTTTGTGTTAGTTCATATTGGACCCATGTGTACGGTCATTGAACTTTATTAGTTCATAAAATGTTTGACACATACTTAAAAACGGGAAAATTTCGAAAAAATAAAATTTAACTACCAACAAATATTTTTTTTCCAATAAAAATAAGTTAAAAATAGCGTTAGTTTAACTACGGAAATTGTTTTCAGTGTAAGAGAACGTCCATTGTCCCTACTTTTAAAAATAATTCAAATACTTTCCTTTTTTCAGAAGGATTATCTTATTATCTCATCGCTCGAAATGTGCTGTGAAGGATTTGGTTGACTAAGTTAACGCAAAACGTTCCTTAAGAATAGGCTTCGGAAGGCGCAGCGAAGCGGGCTGGGTTCGATTAGTTTATTTATATAAACTAAATTAAAAGTAGGTAAAACCAATTGAACAAATTAAATTCTAATTAAATTATATCAAAATGAAAATTACAATATAAAAAAAAAATACTTTTAACCCTAGACAGCTTATCTACGTACGCGTTTTTTAGTTTTTCGCTCTCCCTCATGAAAATGAGTACCAAAAATTTTATATTTTTTTTTGTTATACAACAAATAAAAGTTTAGTCCAAAACGTGTTTAAATGATAAGGATTCGTATATAGAATCGGTGTAAGTACAAAAATTTATAACAAAAATCCACAAATTTTCAGTAGGATAAGCTTTCTATAATATATAACATAGCTCAATTCACCCATAGAAAAAATCATGACCAGCGTGCACGTTTCAAAACGATCCGTTCATGAAAGTGAATCCACACACTTGTGGTGTTAAACGGATAACAGACGATGTCAATCTGACAATAATAAAATGATACCATGCGTTGGCAAAACGACAAACAGCGTTCATGATCTGAAAACGTAATGGTTACGAATTTATACAATAATCCGCTACCGTATGGCACCACCGACGGAGTTGCCATAAGAACGACCGACGAATTTTAAGACTTCTCATGGCCAAAGAAAAGCGAATGCCGTTCATGAAATCGTGAACACCCGTGGACGAAACTGTGAATATTCCGTTTTGATTTTTCGTGTACGTTTCCGTTTCATTTTGTTACCGTCCGTTCACGATTTTGAAACTTAATTTCATGTAGCACCCCTTTAACTGTCAGTGAAATATCTTTTCTCCTGTGAACTACAACTGAAATATTTTCGGCAGTTAAATTCCTAACTCTCTATGAAATATATAGAGAAGATAATTTTAAAAGCCTAACCAAAAAAGCAATGAAAATGTAATTTTTGGGTCCGAAAGTATTGGAAATTTGGTTCAGAAGAATGAATTTTACATAAACTTGTCATAGGGTAGAATTCGTCTTTGTAAGCATCCGCTGCATTGCTGTTGCCTTACATCTTCAGATGTGATTGTATTTTAATATTTCGGATTTCATTTTAAAAAAATATGTAAATACTTGGAAAAAAATATTTTTTGTAGTTTTTGTTTTCGACTCTTATCTCTACATATAGGCGTTTTGAATAATACTAGCAAATATTTTGTAGCAAGTTCCACGCCTATCGAGAAGTGGATCGGCACACTTTTCACTTATGTTTCAATTTCAAAAAAATTCTTGTGGAGTGAAAATAAATGTAGATGTACATAAATAAACGATAATGACCTAGGAAGTACTTTCAAATTTTTTGGCTGGGTATTGATTGCCTCAAAATTTTGTTTCGAAAAAGCGAACAATTATTAACATACCACCAACGACTGCATATCCTGTACTAGATAGTAATTTTCACACAATCATTGCTTCTCTTGACATAAATTTGACAGCAATTTTTCATAGCTATGGGAGTTTTTTATACCCTCCACCATAGGATGTGGGGTATATTAACTTTGTCATTCCGTTTGTAACACATCGAAATATTGCTCTAAGACCCCATAAAGTATATATATTCTGGGTCGTGGTGAAATTCTGAGTCGATCTGAGCATGCCCGTTTGTTGAAATCACGCTAACTTCCGAACAAAACAAGCTATCGACTTGAAACTTGGCACAAGTAGTTGTTATTGATGTAGGTCGGATGGTATTGCAAATGGGCCATATCGGTCCACTTTTACGTATAGCCCCCATAGAAACGGACCCCCAAATTTGGCTTGCGAGGCCTCTAAGAGAAGCAAATTTCATCCGATCCGGCTGAAATTTGGTACATGGTGTTAGTATATGGTCTCTAACAACCATGCAAAAATTGGTTTACATCGTTCCATAATTATATATAGCCCCCATATACCGATCCCCCGATTTGGCTTGCGGAGCCTCTAAGAGAAGCAAATTTCATCCGATCCGGCTGAAATTCGGTACATGGTGTTAGTATATGGTCTCTAACAACCATGCAAAAATTGGTACACATCGGTCCATAATTATATATAGCCCCCATATAAACTGATCCCCCGATTTGGCTTGCGGAGCCTCTAAGAGAAATAAATTTCATCCGATCCGGCTGAAATTTGTTACATGATGTTAGTATATGGTCTCTAATGACCATGCAAAAATTGGTCCATATCGGTCCATAATTATATATAGCCCCATATAAACCGATCACCAGATTTGACCTCTTGAGCCTCTTGGAAGACCAAAATTCATCTGATTCAGTTGAAATTTGGTACGTGATGTTAATATATATATATATATATATATATATATATATCCTCAAACACCCATGCAAAAATTGGTCGATATCGGTCCATAATTATATATAGGCCCCATATAAACCGATCCCCAGATTTTACCTCCGGAGCACCTTCACCCAGAAAAAAGTGTCTTCGAAACTAAAGGAAAATATGTTCATCAATTTAGTTTAGCCATTTTATTTCCATTCAGTTGTATTTTTGTGTCAAATAATAAAATTTACTTGTTTCAGTAAAAAAATCCTAAACTTAAAGCAGTTAGGAATAGTTCATTAACTAGAATGAAGCATGTAATTTTACTAATACTCTTTTCTTCGCTGGGTATAAGAATTTACTACTGAACAAGACAATTTTATTCACTGATAAAAAAGCATTCGTAAAAATAAACAAAAACCGAACTAAAACCAAATTTCCTCAAATTTAGTAAAGTTTCCTACAAAATGGTAAATTTATTTATTTATTTTATTTATTTATATTCCTACTACGAAGTATTCAATCCTTTCAAAACTTAAGGAAACACGCTTATTAGAATATAGGAAAATTTCCTATATTTCTTTTATCTACCTGTAATCGATATGTTTGCGCGTGGGTTGTTTTTTAGTTGGAATCGCGTTGTTATGGTATACGGAGAGTTTGTTAAAAAATAATATAGTAATAAAAAACAAATAAAAGGTATAAAATATTTGTTATTTTGTAGGTATAGAAATTGTAAAAGGTGGACAAAATTGCTAGGCAGCAACTTATTCAAAGTGAAGAAGAAACAAATGTGTTTTAATATTTCAAGGCCAGTCGATGCTGTTGATTCTAAATAAATATATCGAATATATTAATAAAACATGTCTTTTATTGAAGAAAAAATTGCCTATATAAATAAATAAAATTCTATTTAAAAACGAAGATAAGCAGTTCTAATTTTGAAATAAAAGGTTTACCACAAATATGTAAGATTTATCCAAATGAATGAAAAAAGTTCAACAAAATCATTCCATATATGAATTCAATTCAGTTAAATTTTTTCATTCTGTAGTATAGTGGTACATAAATATAGGAAAATGTTAACTAATATATGGAATGCATTCTACCTAATTTCTACCAAAATCATATCGTTCAAACAAATAAAAATGTCTTTGGCGCTATACGAAGTTCAATTTTCTTCACAATAAGTTCATTTTAATTTAAAGAAGAGGTCACTTTTTTCTGGGTGTTGGAAGAGCAAAATTCTTCCTATTCGGTTGAAATTTGGTACGTGATGTTAGTATATGGTATCCAACAACCATGCAGGAATTGGTTCCTATAAGTCCATAATTATATATAGCTCCCATATAAACCGATCCCCAGATTTGACCTCCGGTGCCTTTTGGAGAAGCAAAATTCATCCGATCTGCTTGAAATTTGGTACGTGATGGTCGTATATGATATTTAACAACCATGGCAAAAGTGGTCCATATCAGTCCATAATCATTTATAGCCGCCATATAAACCGATCCGGAGATTTGGTTTTGGAACCTCTTGGAGGAGCAAATTTCATCCGAGTGAGTTGAAATTTGTGGATGACAGTCTTTCGTAGAAGTTTCTACGCAATCCATGGTGGAGAGTACATAAGATTCGGCCTGGCCGAACTTACGGCCTTATATACTTGTTTTTAATTCGATTGACAAGCAAATTATTATTTTTTTAAGTGTACTCAAGGGTTTTTTAAATTAAATACCGCAAATAAATGAAATTCTTTTCGAAAGGCTACCGCCTAGAATAAAAAAATCATCTAATCGCAACATTTATCTGCTCTGTGGTTTTTCAAATCAAATAAACGCAGAACTTGAGAGCTGTGGGAAGATTGAATTTTTTGTTTCGGAATAGTTTTGCATGAGCATGGCTTGGGTGACATAAACAGTAATTGTTTGGTGAGTTTGCTTTTTTTATCAGTTTCAAAATTTGTCACTGAATCTGGGAGAAATGGATAAAATGCGGATTGATGGATGATGACTTAGTCCATTTTTCCCATTGGATTTCATTATGGGATAGTGAGATAGACGTTCACACCATCCTACATGGTTAATAATCAAACATTTTATGATGATGTTCAACCTAAATAAACAAAATTTGTGGTTGTAAAACCAAAAATTTTTCTTGTAAATATGACCATAAGAAAATGAAAGTGGCTTTTCTTTTTGCTATACAGGGATGGTCGATGGGAATTTGAATGATGAGTTATTGTTCTAACCCAATCCAGAGAGAGATATGGTTATGATTGTAATGTTCATAGTTGGCATTGTTTATTGTTCTTCTTTGTTTTTTTTTTTTTAATATTAAATAAATAAATTTCTTACACACAAACAGTTTATTGCGGCTTTTGGTCGATTTTAGTCTCCACTAGCAAGTGTGGAAATCATGATAGCATTTATCAGTAAATTTGAAAGAATAAAAAAAAAGAACCTAGCAATTTTCGTAATTAATTCTCACCCTTTGGAGCTATTGTGGTGGGGTGCGGTTGTCCCCGACCACTGCTTCCAAGTTCGAAAATTGTTTGGTTTTTTGATTTGGTGTCATGCATAGACATGTTTTATAAACAATTAAGAGCATAGAATTTGCTGAGAAAATTAAAATATTGTGGTTTTTATGTCAATGTCTCAGAAAAAAGCAGAACAATCTGCAATCACCAATAGAACCACACCTCTAGTCACTGTAATGAAAAAATAATGGCCTGAGATTTTTTCTTTTAAATTATGTGGTCAAGTTCGAGGCGATTTAGTTAAGAAGTCATGGGAGCCACCGTGGTGCAATGGTTAGCATGCCCGCCTTGCATACACAAGGTCGTGGGTTCGATTCCTGCTTCGACCGAACACCAAAAAGTTTTTCAGCGGTGGATTATCCCAGTAATGCTGGTGACATTTCTGAAGGTTTCAAAGCTTCTCTAAGTGGTTTCACTGTAATGTGGAATGCCGTTCGGACTCGGCTATAAAAAGGAGGTCCCTTGTCATTGAGCTCAACATGGAATTGGGCAGCACTCAGTGAAAAGAGAAGAGTTCACCAATGTGGTATCACAATGGGCTGAATAGTCTAAGTGAGCCTGATACATCGGGCTGCCACCTAACTTAACCTAGTTAAGAAGTCATATGGATTTGGGAATAATTTAAAGTGTATTGTATATTATGTAAAAAAAATATACTCCTAGTATTATTCATCATGCATCCTGTATTAAAAGAAAACAAAATTATGAAAATAAAGGGGAGTTGAACTTCAATTGTTAGGTCTTGCACATTATCTGATCAGATTTAATTTCAAAGGAATAAAATCGGGTCAGATCTCCAATTTGGCCCATGCGTAAAATAATATCCTATATTTGTATCTAAACTAAAACTTAACTGATGCTTAATTACTGAAAATTATAAAAAGTATCATATTAAGGTTATATAACAAAAAAAAAAAAAAAAAAAAAAAAAAACAAAAAAAATTACTATATAACATTAACTCTTAAATCAAGCGTTAATTACAACTAAAGTCAGATATCAAAAAGAAAAGTCTCCGTATCCCACTTACGGGATAAAAATTTAAAAAAAAAAAATTCTATAGAAATAAATAATAATAAATAATAAAAAATTTTCCATAGAAATAAGATTTTTAAAAAAATTCCATAGAAATAAAATTGTAAAAAAAAACATTCTATAGAAATATAATTTAAAAAAAATCTAAAGAAATAAAATCTTAAAAAAAAAATTAAAAAAAAAAAAAAACAAAACAAGTATATACAGCAGTAGGTTCGGCCGCGCCGAATCTTAAATACCCAACACCATGAATCAAATATTATAGTTTCCTTCTTCGTCGTAGCGGGTTGCTTGATAGTATATAGAATTTCAGGGGTTTTATGACAAATATTCTCCCAAGCAGATCAGTTCAACCAGTACGCTTCCCGAAGATACATTTCAAAATTGTACCTATGAAGACTAGATCAGATTCTGGATTTATAAGAACCAATTTTGTTAGAGTTTTACAGGAATCATAATTATCTCGTGTAAGTGTGCAAGCAAATGTTCACTGTTACAAAAATATGTTTTTCATATGTTCCGATATAAACAAAATGTGCTTCGGGCACAATTTTTAAGCACAATATATTTAAGTGCAAACATGTAATGTTCCTAAACTAACACTAAATGTTTGGGACACATATGTTAATATGTTAGATTATTTTATGTTTGGGGCATGAATGTTTCATAAAAATTATATGTGTGAATGTAAACATATATAAATTTACAAATTTCGAGTAAACATATATATGTTGTGATATTTTATTCACAGAGCGACAGAGAGAGATGGAGAGAGAGTATGGAGAAAGAAATAGAGATGAAAATCGGCAGGGTTGACGAAAGATGAAAAAGGAGGAAACAGTGAAAAGTTAAACAGTAAAATGTATAAAAACAAAGTTTAGTTCCTCTTTATTAATAAGTAGTCCAAGAGGAGTTGACGGACACCTTCAAATATAAAAGCAGGCATTAAGTTCGAGTTTTGCAGCTAAAACAATTGAAAAAGTTTATTTTCTTTAAAATGAATGAAATTAAGTACAAAACACGATAAGTTTTAAATGCATTTACAATGGTGTCAAATGCTAGTAAAAAACTGTTCACGCCTAAATAAATGTATGCGTATATTATAAAATTATTTATGTATGTTTATACTCGACTCCACGTTCTTCTTCCAAAATTTCAAACTTTTATGTTATACCAAAAACAGTTTTTTGTTACAAAATTGTTATTTTTTTTAATAAAAAAGAGTCCATTTCGTTTATATCAAGCACTGTTTCTGACTGTAAATCTTTAATAACCTACTATTCGAAGTTTCATTATACAAATTTAATATACTATAAATATAAATGTGTAAATTAAAAAAAAATTGGTTCGGTCGGAGCAGGGATTGAACCCACGACCCTTTGCATGCAAGCCAGACATGCTAACCACTGCTCCACGTGGCCAACAAATGTATGTTTTTTTTTTTTTTTTTTTTTTTTTTTTTTTTTTTTTAAATAATGTTATGTTTGCATGGGCTCGTGGGCGCTGCAAACTATGCTATATAAATGTAACTTATAACGATAATTGTCTACTGGTGACTATAACTGCTACGTAGCCCAGTGGATAGTGTGTTGGCTTACAAACTGTATGGTCCTCGGTTCGATTCTCGGTCCAGGCGAAATGTAAAATTTAAAAATATTTATAAAATTGAATAATTTCTTCAACATTATTTGTATTACAGAAAAATGTGCCAAGAACTAAAAAAATTTGTGGAAGTGAAAATTATGTGAGGAAATGAGCACAATCTTCTTTGGGAAAATTCTTCCAAGCATATAATATTTTTGGGCTCAAAATGCTTCCAAACATATAATATGTTCACATAAAACAAACATATTAATGTTTCGGCAGTATCCAATAATATATGTGCTTCCTGCAAAATATGTTTGGAACATTTGTTAGAGAAGCGATTTTTTTGAGGGTGTTTAAATAACGCCTTGATCTAAAATCTTGTTTCAAATGGTTACGAGAAGTAAAATCTAGAAATTTTACATTCTGTTTCAAGCAATTTTCATGATCAGTTCTATATGGCTGTTCTAGAATCTAGACCCCAAATCAGAGGGTCGGCTTTTAAGGGGCAATATCAAAACCTGTATGCATACACAATATATTCAGTACACCTATTCAGAGTCCTAAAAAACCTTCAGATTTTCAATTTCAGGAAAATTGGATAAAAACTACGCTTTCTAGAAGCCCAAGAAGTAAAATCAGGAGATCGGTCTATATGGAGGCTACATCAAAACATGGTCTGATAATCACCATTTTTGGTATTTTCATCTCAAAATACCTCTACATTTTTCATTTCAGGCAAATTGGATAAAAACTACGGTTTCTATAAGACCAAGAAATAAAACCGGGAGATCGGTCTATATGGGGGATATACGAAAACATGGGCCGATAATCACCATTTTCGGCACACCTCTTTATGGTCCTAAAATACCTCCAAATCTCCAATTTCAATTGGATGAAAATTACAGTTTTTATGAGCCCAAGACCCAAAATGGGGAGGTCGGTCGACTATATCAGAACTTGGGCCGATATAGTCAATTTTCGAACTTGACCTACCTGCAAACAAAAAAAAAAAACAAATCTATGCCAAATTTCAGAACGATAGCGGCATTATTGAAGGCTGTAGCGTGATTACAACAGACATGCGGACAAACAGACGTCTTATATCGTCTTTATATCGTCTTAGTATTTCTCTCTGATCAAGAATATAGTACACTCAAAAAAATAATTCTTTCCTCCCAAACGAAATTTTAGACAAACAAAGTTCGTTTCTCATTTGCTTTTCGCTGTAAGGAAGTGTATTTGGAAGGAAAGTATATACTTTTTGTGATAAACGTTTATTCTTTTCCAGGATGTAAAAATATTTTCATAAAGACAAACTCAAAAAAAAAATTGTTTTCTTGCTAATTGCATTGTCCCTCACATCTTTCTCACATCCACGAGGATTTTTAGTTCTTAACACCTTTCCCTGTAATACCAACAATGTAGAAGAAATTATACGATTTTATAAATTTTTAAAATTTTTTTTACCTTTCGCCTGGACGGAGAATCGAACCGCGGACCATGCACATTGTAAGCCAACACACTAACCACTGAGCTATGTACCTGTTATGGTCATCAATAGATAAATATCCATATAAGTTATATTTATATAGCATAGCTTGCGGCGCCCACGAACCGAATAAACAAAGTTTATTTACCGAAAAAAACATTTAGTTTGGCACCGTGGAGCAGTGGTAGCTACGTCCGACTCTCATGCCAAGGGTCGTGGGTTCGATCCCTGCTTCGGCCAAAGTTTTTTTTTTGCTTTTGTTTTTTTTTTTACATATATTCCAGATATATTCGGAAGATTCCGAAAAAATGTTCAACATTACATTGTACTATATTATATTTTGAACTGTAAAATGTGTCTTATTAAAGACCTAAAGTCAGAAAAGAACAGTGTTTGATATAAACGAAATGGACTGTGTTGTTATTTCAAAAATAACTTTTTTTATTGAAAAAATAAAAATTTTGTAACAAACGAATTTTTTTGGTGATAAAAGTTTAAAATTTTCGAAGCAATTCAAAAAACTCTAACAAAAGAAAAACGTTTTCGGTACACGTTTTCCAAACGTTTTTTTTTTCTTTGCGTGTATATACACTTTATATAGCCGGAAATCGATATTTTGCTGTGTTACAAACGGAATGACAAACATGTTATACACCCATCATCATTCTATGGTGGTGGGTATAACAAATTCCAAATAAATAAAATTTTTAAAATTCCAAAAAATAAAATTTCCAAATAAATAGATATAAATTAAAAAAAAAATTCTATAGAAATAAAATTAAAAAAAATGAGTACAGAGTTTTCTATAGTAATAGGTATTTTTAGTTAATGTGGTATGACAATGGACTGAATAGTCTAAGTGAGCCTGAATCTTAATCGGGCCGCCACTTTAACCTAACCTAACCTTTCTATATAAATAAACATTTGACAAAATTTTCTATAGAAATAAAGTGTTGACAAAATTTTCTATAGAAATAAAAATTTAACAAAACATGTCCTTCGACGAATATTTTTTTTATAATTACCACACAACTTTGATCAAACACTGCAATTGAAGATATTTCGTTTAGTATTTTTTTGATAAAATTTTCTTCAAAGTAGATTATTTTTGGCTGGCGTGGCAACCGTATCCACTTCCTTTCTTCTTTGTTAATAAATTGGAATATTGGCGATACATATACATGGGAGCTTTATCTAAAGCTGAATCGATTTGGATAATATTTTGCAGATGTTTGTAGATTTTTGTATAAGCCAATTTAAAGTTAACAAATTTCCATTCTAATTATTTTTTTTTTAAATACGAAATTACTTAAACAACATGAAAAATTATATTAACATATATTTTTTTTTTATATATTTAAAAAAAAAAATCGTACATTTTAATATTTTTCTATCAAAATACAAGAGTTAAATAAATCAAAATTTTCTTCTACATTCGTATCCTCTATATGAAACCAGGTGAACCAGGGCCTCCAAGGATGAGGTATTTATGGATGTATTTCTAAGCGACCAGCAACTTTGATGGGATGTCTACGACCTATGTGTACCCTCAAAAAGAATGTTTGTTTTTCGTCCTCTTTTTGGATGCGATGTAAAACTGCCAGCATTACGAAAACAAGCAATCGATGTTCGATTCTATCATAGTATCGGTTGAATACTAAAAATAAAATATCAAAGATAAAAAAGTTGACCACTTACTTTTCAAATCTTACCTTCGTTAATTAATTGCAATATTTTTGACTATCTTTATTAAGGCAGAATCCTCAAAATAACCAACAAGATTATGGAAGGACGGCTTAGTAGACCTGCTATTGAAATAACCATGTTGACTATTTGAAAGCAAGAATGGAAAACGGCAATTGCAGAGAACTTATTGCTTACAAGGAGAGAATATTGGATTGGCTTGTTTTGCCATTAATGTATGATTCTCTGATGGTTGGTTTCTGAGTTAAGCTGAGTACTATGTTCAGTTTTCAAGCTGAAATCGAGCTAATTTTCACGGTTACTTTTTTTAATCAATTAATTTTGAAATATTAAATGGTTCGCAATCAATACATTGGATCTTTTCCATCCATAATTTTAAGAGACTTGATAAAAATGTTATCGTTATGTGAGAATTTTTATTGATTTGAAAATATAATGATAAAATCACCTATGAGAATTTATTGTCCAGAAATTTAATACCAACTGAAAGCGTACAAATGTCAATCAATGTTTGTGATATGATTTCATTGCTGGTATTAAACATTTTCCTGGTAATGACAAACTCCCCAAGAAGAGAGAGGGCAACAAATACTGACCGTTACAAAAATTCTGATTAGGGATCACTGGTCTGTCCATTCATAGTCGTTCATCAAACACAGACTAATCAAATGTCAAAGATTTTGATGGGAAAGTTCATTTAGGTTTCTCTACTTCTTCGTCCTTTCAAAATAGATTAGGGATGCAAATACACAACACCAAAGAAGAAGGTCAACAAATATGTTCTAAATAAAGGATTCAGTAGCAATGCCAGCCTTGAGTGAAACAAAGAAATCTAAGAAAAGTAAAAAAAAACATCGAAAAGAGGTCAGAGATTGCTTTTTCTCCCTTATCCTTAAACAGGACATTGCATCACATTGCCCAGCTCACTGGGAAACCTAGCTAATGCCAATGTCGAAGAAATTAGATCAGCGGTAGAGAATGACCAAAAGGATTTTTTATTAAAAATGCAAACTAATCTAACGGCCATGTCTATTGTTTCGTTTCAGTTTTTGTTGTATTCCTTACTACGACCGATACCATTGAGAAAATGACCAGTTGCTCTGGTTGAACTGGTCGGTCACTCATTGTGTTTGACATTTCATGGCCTTTGTTCTAGATTCGGTTGTTTGCTTGACCAATGTCCAGTTTTGTTGCCTTAAGGATCATTTTATTGTTGTTGTTAGTGTTACCTTTCCTTCACGATGTCCTTGGAGATCAAAGACTTTAGATTTTTTTAACGAACTATTTTCTCCTTGCTATTCCATCAAAAGGAATAGCAGATAAAATTGGCGGCAAAAAAAACTTTCCAAAAGAACTGTAAGCAAATGTTTTTATCCTCGAAAAAAGGCGGCAAAAATTTATTTTCATTTATTTCATTTCTGTAAAAAAAGTTATATGAAAATTAAACAAATAATATTTTCTTAAATGCATACCGACAGGCAAGGATAATTCTACCAAATAATATGTATTGCAATCTGTCGATATCTAAAATTGTACATGCTAATATGGTATAAAAAATAAGAAACAATGACTTAATTTAAATTAAATTTGTTTACTAAAATTATTTTAATTTGATTTGTTAAAGTTAATTTACTTCGACTTAATTTAATTTAAATTATTTCATTTTGTTTTAATTTAATTTATTTCATTTACAACTACTACTAAATTTGTAGTAACTATAAAATAGTAAATATAAAAGATAGGGAAAGCATTGCCAACTGAGGCCATCAGCTTAAAATTTAATTAAATTTAATTTAATTTAGTTTAACTTAACTTAATTTAGTTTTATTTATACTTCGTTTAATTTATTTCTATTTAATTTCGAATATTTTATTTCTTCCATTCCGTTCCAGCTTTCTATACTGCTTGATCCTGACATGATGATTTGTGGCATTTTTTTTTTGCATGCATCTTCATTATATCAAATAATCAATGACATGTCCCCCTTCAAAATCATTACAATAAGGTTATTGGTCAATTGTCCATGGCAAGAAGCCATGATGTCAGCCATTAATAAACATTAAGAAAATCCCATAAAAATCATTAGATTTACCCTCAAAATGAGAGTAGATAGGCTGACATCTTCAACCCCAACTGGACCAAGATCAAGATTGGCAATTAACTCTCAATTTCATGGGTAGTTTTCACTGGTATGTCTCCCATAATTTATAATTAAAATGAGGAGAAATATACATCATTCACCCTTAAAAAAGGAAGATAAATTCTAAACACAACTGATTAAGGATGTCTCTGGTCACCTTTGATCTCTGCAAAATACACAAATGGAAAAAATGAAAACTATTTTATGTCAAATTAATATAATATATTTGATATAGTTTATTTAAATGCACTTCGATTTAATTTAAATTGGTTTAGTTTGGCTTAATTTAATTTAATTTATTTTTTTACGGGTAAGGGTAGGAAAATGCTTTAAACACAATCGACGATACCCGCTATTTTCCTATTTGGTAGATTGGTTTTGGTAGCTTTTTACAAAATCTTCCTCTCCATTTAAGAGTTACTTAAATTTCCTATATATAATTTTGAGAATATTTTCTATAGAAATAAAATGTTGATAAAATTTTCAATAGAAACAAAATTTTGAAAAAAATTTCGATTAACATAATTTTTTGAGATAAAATTTTGACAAAATTTTTCGTAGAAACAAAATTTTCGATTAACGTAAATTATTGATAAAATTTTCGTTAGAAATAAAATTTTAACAAAACTTTCTTTGGAAATAAAATTTTTATAAATATTCCTATAGAAATAAAATTTTGATACGATTTTCGATAAAGATAAAATTTTCACAAAATTTTCCGTAGAAATAAAATTTTGACAAAATTTTTCATAGAAATAACGTTTTGACAAAATTTTCTATAAAAATACAATTTTCTATAAATATAGGGCTCTGCCTAAATAAATTTGACAAACATTCTTTTCCTCTGTTGGTTAAGCTACACTTGTAGTTTGGTCAATGTATGGTACAATTTTGTTATATATGTATACAATTTTGACAAAATTTTTCATAGGTTAGGTTAAAGTTAGGTTAAAGTGGCAGATTCAGGCTCAATTAGACTATTCAGTCCATTGTGATACCACATTAACTAAAAGTACCTATTACATATGTGCACTTCTAGTTTTAACCGTTGAACCTTCTCGATTATTTTCTTCTGTTGAACCAACCAGATTGTTCCAAAAACATTAGCAGAATGCCTAAGTTAACGTTTTCCAGGTCCGCCAGTAATCTGAAGCTATATGCCCCTAAAATTTGTTTACGCCTTACACAAAATGCAGGACACTCACACAAGAGGTGTTTTATTGATTCCTTTTCCTCCGCATCATGACAGCTCATACAATACACAAAAAAAATATTTTTCTGATTCAATCACAAAATTAATTGATCCAATTAAATTTTTAATTGAAATGTCTTCAATCACAGAAATGATAGTATCAATTAAAAAATTAATTGACAGTCAATTAAAAAATTAATTGATCCAATTAAAAAATTAATTGATACTATTAATTTGTATGATTGATTTTTATTTCAATTAAAAAATTTGTTGATTCAATTAAATTTTTAATTGAATATTTTTTAAAACTCAATTAAGATTTTAATTGGAAAAATGTTCGTGAATTTTTTTTTTGTGTAGTCATTATACTTCGCACCAATAGTTTTTGCAAAATCGCCTATCAGGCAGCAACCCGTTATAGCAGATATCAGGAGTGATATCTGGCGTCTCGAGAACACTAGCATATCTAGTGTGCGGTTTAAGTTTAAATGGGGCCATATTTGCTTGGTGTCGTTACAACCCTTACAATTCTCCCATCGAACATTTGCCATCATGACAGCCTTCTCACGCAGTAGCCAGAGGCATACCAACAGATTCTAGTTCCCCTGGAATATTTAAGATAGTTCCTAGCCTTGTTAGCTCATCTGCTTCGCAGTTCCCCGGTATGTTCCTATGGCCAGGCACCCATATTAGGTGAATATTGTGCTGCTCAGCCATCTCATTGAGAGATTTGCGGCAGTCGATGGCCGTTTTCGAGTTGAGGAACACAGAGACCAAGGATTTTATTGCAGGTTGACTGTCTGAGTATATATTAATGCCCACATTTTTTGGAACATTACTTCTCAGCCAATTCACCACTTCTCTTATTGATAATATTTCAGCCTGAAAAACACTACAGTGATCAGGTAATCTTTTCGCTATTCGAAGTTCCAGATCTTTAGAATATACTCCGAAACCCACTTGGCCATCCAATTTGGAGCCATCAGTGTAGAAATCTATATATCTTTTATTCCCCGGGGTCCGTGTACACCACGCCTCACTGTTGGGAATTAGAGTCTCAAACTTTTTGTCGAAAATTTTTCATAGAAATAACGTTTTGACAAAACTGTAGACAGAGAGATCATTTTGACAAAATTTCCCAACAAAAAAATTGGAAGTTGTTCCACAAACATTTCTTTTAAAGCGTTCTAACTACTTCCCATCTCAGGAAGTAGTTAGAATGCCATGCCGTGGTGTCATATTAGGTTCATGTCACAAACATTTGAATCGACGTTTTGATGCATCGTGTTCAATGACGTTTGTGGCTGAGTGTGCTAAGTCGTTCTGTTGCCAATAGACCCAGGATCAACCCCCGGTGCAAAGAAAGTTTTGCAATTTGAAGTTAATAGTGCAATAAAAAATGCTGACAAAAATAAAAAGTGAAATTGGAAAAAATGTTTTTAGTTTTATAAATTTATTCATCCAAATGAACTTCCAAGGCACTTCTAAAGCAATGCAAAGGATCAAAAAATGGAGCATTTCCATCCTATGACAAGCTCATATAAAATTCATTTTGGAGATGATCCAAGTGTACTACTTCCGGATCACAAATTGGGGATCCAAACTACTTTTTTTGGAAGCTTTTTTTGTTTGCTGGGAATTTCTATAGAGAATAAATATAAAAAAAAATATAGAAATAAAAATTTGAAAACAAAAATCTATAGAACTAAAATTTGAGCAAATTTTCTATTATGTTTCTCGGTGAGACATGTCCAGATATGTATTTAACTTAATTTATTCCATATTTCTATAATCAATTTTTTTCACAGTTTTTTTTCCGACAAACTCTTTTGCATACAATTTGTGGGGGAATATTACGAATACGGTCCCGTCATGTGCGGAGTGCCGCAGGACTCAATGCTTGCCCCACCTATATGATATTTATGTACATGACTTTCTCCATTGTGATAGCGAGTCAACGGGGCTGTTGTATGCAGACGATTCTTTAGTATATGCCCATAATGAATCGCCACAAATAGAATTAATTAAAGTTGATAACCACCTTTCGAAGGTGGCACATTTTTACGATCCATGGGACATGAGAATTAACTCGTCATAAAGTGACAATCTGCATTAGAAATGCTTAGAGAAAATGTAATAATTTGTCCCAGAGATTAAAAATGCATGCCTCTCTTTAAATGGCATTAATATATCTTTCAAAAATTATATAAAATATTTGGGGATAACGTTTGAAAAACATCTGAAATAGAGGTCTGCATCGAATAACTTTTCACTACATGTATGCAATTCGCTGTCGAATATAGTACATACACTGTCTTTCTCTCAGAGCGCAAGTAGTGAAGTGAAGAGAACACTTGCTTGTCAAATACCACCAAGTACTTATCCGAAACAATATGTGTTCCGAAAAAAAGGAACAATAAAAATGTAAGTACTTGAGGAAAAGTACAACATCGATTCTCTTCACTTCACGTGGTACCACAAGTATTTCTCAGTTATGTGCGAAGCAAAACTTTCCATTATTATTAATCATAGATATGTATGTATATCACATATTTCATATATTTATGTATGTCACACACTTACCTTAACGTTTGCCGTTCTTTATAACAAACCAAAACATATATTATGGAGAGTAACTGTTTTTTTGTATTTCTGAAACTGCATGTGGTACATGGAGTACTCTATGACAGTGTTGCCAATTTGGTGCTTTTAGCACCAAATTTAGTGCTTTTTGATTTCTAAAAAGCACCAAATTGCCTTTTTTGGTGCCTTTTCAAAAAAAGCACCAACTTGGTGCTTTCTGGCATTTTCATTTAGTGCTTTTGGTGCTTTTTTATTTTGAACAGTATTAAGTTTAATTGATACAAAAATTTTGATTAGACTTTCAAGAGCCGAAGAAACTCAAATTTATTGCCAAATATAGAATTTGATTGTTATGAAGTTGGTATTGATTATTTTTTAATTAATATTGTTATTTAGGGTATTCTATAGGAAAGTGGAGCGATGAGTGTCGAATTTTTGAATTTGGTAAAGATGTCATTAAAAACGTTTGTATTAAATTCATAAAAGCACGCACAACTGAAATAAGCAATAGACTCCTTCCATATATTAATATTTTGAAAGTTGAAAAACATCACTGATCAAAATGAATTGGACGAAAGCATTAAAACTGATGAAGGTGTATACTTGAATAGCGGTTCATAATGGTGAGTACTAAGTTTGAGTTTTGCCGCTAAAGTGAAAACTATATCACTAAAAATGGGCATAAAATTATGCATATTTGCTGCAAAGTTTATTATAACTTGATGGGGAATAGCCAAAAGCAAATTTTCACAAAGTTTGTATTCCTTAAAATGATTTATTAAAGAAAAGTAATTGTGAAAAAATGACTATTTTAGCGGCTAAACTCGATCTTAATACCCACCTTAACTTCTTGAAATTCAATTCACAATAGTTCTATAATACATCTTCCGAAGGTTTTTTTTTTTTTTTTTTTTTTTAGTAGAGAATTTAATTTTAGATTTTGTGGTGGAAGGTGGTATGTTAGAATTTATATTTTTTTTGTGCTTTTTGGCCTTGGGGAGTTGGCACCACTGCTCTATGAAGTTTTGTTCTCGCAACATACTCGACGTGATCACTCTGAGTACACCCCAATAAGAGAGAAAGAGGAATATGTGTTTGTTGGTAGTGAAGACATCAGAGTATCAACAAGAAGTTACTCGTGGCTTTTGGTGTTCATCAAAATGTGTACCAATAGTTTTGCGACTCTCTCAAATAGATGTACTCATGTAGTAAGTACACGTGTACTCTGCATTTACCAATGGAATTGTGCAGACCTCTAATCTGAAACACACATTCAAGAAAAACTCTGGGCAGAGTATACAAATGTTTGTACCTGCCATAGACTATAGACTTTAGATAGATGAGCCATGAGTGTCAAACTATTTTTGACAGTTCCGAAGATTAAGAATAAACGAGAAAAATAAGAGCACGCTTACAATCTCTTTCGTTTTCCTTTTTGTAGTTTGCCAATTTTACACAAAATTAGAACGTGTTTGATGCAACAGAGGATTTATAAATAAATTAATATATTAAAAGTTCATATTTGAACAAAAAATTGTGACCAAAACCGCGAAAATACGAAATTTAATTTTGAGCAGCATTGCTCTTTACGATCAACACAAAAGCAAATGCACGAAAATTAATGTTTGGGACTGACTCTTTACGAAAAAATCAAAACGAAATGTCAGAAAATTAATTTTTGGAACTGACACATTGTTTTTAAAGAGAATAGTGGATCATCTATCTAAAGTCTATAGTCTATGGTACCTGCTATCGATTCCCAATATGGTTTTGCTATATTACTCACAACTATGAAAGAGTTTGAGGTTTTTGAGAGCAAATTACTCTGTTGCAACTGGCTAAATATTTAGTATATTTCACCCATTGGGTTCGTAAAGGAATTAGAACCAAATTAGAATATAGTATCTAATACTCGGTATCAGTTCAATTCAACAGTGAGCCCAAATACTCATAGAGGAAAACAAATTGTTAATTATCTTATTTGTTTCAATATTTCTATTTCTATCATTTATTGTTATATATTTTATTATCATCCGATTTATATTAGTATATAAGAGGACAACATGAAAGCTCCGTAAGCAAAAGCATTATTATTTTATATAGTTAGTTCAATTAAAATAAACAATGAGAACAAAATTATACCACAAAGGATGAGGCTGTAAATTAAAAATGGAATATTAAAAAATTGTAAACCATTGTAACACGAAAAGGCTTAATAAAAAAAATATGTCTTAACTTAATGCAATTTCTTTTAATTTTATAATTGAATTAACATAACATTTAAGTTAATTTCGAATATTTATTTTAAATAATTGTATATAATAATTGGCATTCATCTTCATCACCTCATACTTTTCGGTAGCAAACAATCAACAGATCCAAGTATATTTTGACATGCCCCCTTTCGAAGCCATCACCACGAGGCTATTGGTCAATCGTCCAGGGCAAGTAGCCATGATGTCAACCATTAATAAACATTAAGAAAATCCCATCAAAAATCATTAGTTTTACCCCTAAAATGAGAGGAGATAGGCTGACATCTTCAACCCCAACTGGACAAAGATCAAGATTTGCAATTAACTCTCACTTTCATGGGCATTTTTCACTGGCATATCACCCATAATTTATCATTAAAATGAGGAGAAATATACATCATTCACCCTTAAAAATGGAAGATGGATTCTAAACGCCGGAGATTTTAAGGTGGAAAGTTCATCAATAAAACTCCAGCCAACAATTAGTTGAGAATATTGCGCACAAGGATCAATGGGAACAACCCCTTTAATGCTTAGGTCTATGCCAATACGGCCAGCAGGGAACATCCTAATATCTTTGTCATCTTGGCATTTGGTCTGTTAGTCTTTAAGGGTTCGACAAGAAGTTCAAGCACTTTGTGTTATCCTTAATGGCCTTCGGGGATTTCTTATTTTCACAAAAAATTACAAACCGGTTTGACCAACTGACCGTTATAGTTTGGTGGCTTATCCTTTCGACTGATTGTTTGTCCTTTGCCTTTACATGATTTATGAGTTCAATACAATTTTTTTTCGTTAGAAGTTTTCCTCCTAGATTCGTTGATTTTATTAGTCCAACGGTCCACGACAAGCGTATCTGCCGTTGACTGTAAAACAATTTCACTGTTTATATTCTCTTTGACAAATGATTTCGCCAGGAGAGGAATTTTTATTCCACACCCAAGGGTTGGTGGTGACTGGGATGCTGTTTTCACATCCTTCAAGACTGCGTGTCAAAAGCAATGATTACAGGCATCGGATTATCATCTTTGAATTGTTTCTTCTTTTGTTTCCGCTCTTTGGTATCCTGCGGAGTATCAATTTACCTTCCTATGTTTGTAGGATGTGGTAGACTCAGCCGCTCATTTGCATAATAAGGTGGGCCATAGGCAAACCCAAATATTGATAAACGAAGATGATTCATCCATATATGGGATGATTGCACGAATCTGGAGCATTGGCTTTCTAGATGGATGAAATGATTACAGAGATGAATGATTGGACAAAATGATCAAAATACGCGGCACTAATGCAATCTCATGACATAGGAAAATAAAAGGACTAGCCCTAAACCATATGCCTATGAAGGACTTTCTTATATTTGTAATTTCAGTTGAGTTTGCATCAGGTCACAAACATCTAGAGATCATTATGGACAGCACATTTATGACGGAATATTACAGAGTTAGTTAGTGGTTATGTTAGCAATTAGCAAGCTCATGGTAACTTAGAGGCTAACTTGAATATAGTCTCAAGGCTTCTCTACAATTTTTCGGTCGATTTGTTCACTCTAACTTCATTCCATTATACCCTTCTTTTATGGTAGAAACGATTTTCTTAAATTGTTTTCAGTCCCTGTTTGTTCAAGATCTCCTCCTAGAAACACCATTATTCGTGGCTCAATTATACGTTCCCGGTCATTATTCCCATAGATGTTGTCCTATCCTGCATTCGCAATTGGATCTAGGTGTCTGGGTCCAGAATGTATGCATCCAATTCCTTCATCTCACTCGTCTTCGATCCATCAGTGCGACCGTTAAAGCCCTCTGCTATATGTTCTAAGATATCATTAATCCAGGACAGCTTTCCGTTGTCAGAATGTCTCTCTCGGCAATCATGGTCAGGTGATTACGGATTGCATCCGGCACTACTCCCACTGTCTCCCCTTTTATCACTTGAAGGTTCATCTTGCTTCCTTCATTTCACTCAATAATGTCAATCTCATCGCCAGAATGGGGGTCTCGATGTTGATATGTATCTTTATAGGCCTAATCTTCAGTGTTGTTCCTTAAGGTCTGCTTGAATTGGCATTCATAGGACCAAGTTAACTTGTCTGTTGGACCCTTTGCAAAACTTGTATGTTGCTCTGTCGGACTAATTGCGGTCTCATCTTTGGATTCAGGTCCCATTTCGAGCTGTTTTCAGTACAGAGAACCACTTCAGAATACCGCAAAGTATTAGGTAAGCCGGGTTAGAAATAGGAACGATCCCAATAAACTTCAAAGCGATTGAGTGGCAAAAGGTTTTCGAGGCCAAACAACAAGGCGCTACAGACTTGATACAGAACATCTGGCAAGAGACCAGAGATAAATGGATGGGACGTTGGAGGAACGAGACAAAGGACAGAAGGATACACCGTCTTATAACCCACATACAATTATGACGAGAGAGAAGATATGGGAAAGACTCAGATGCTCTCTGGTCACGGAACTTTCTGCATCGTATAGGTAAATACAGCTCAGAAAACTGTATTTACGAAGAAGAGGTTACGGATGTTGTCGATCATACACCATTCTGTAGCCGGTGGTGAAATTGGACATGGCTCTGCGAGAAATATAATCCACATAATTGTATAAAGTGAAATGAATTGGTAACCGTTTTGTAGAACACGTTCTCCACAAGAAAAAGGTTGACATGGACACGACGACATGAGTAATGTAAGCTTTAGCCTGGGTGCGAACTAAACGGAGACGGTGACGGACCACGGAGTAATATGAAGGCTGCGAAGGTTGCGAGTTGGTAATCATACCCCGAGGGAAGAGGGATGGGTTGTAAGCCGGTATCGTCAATGTTGTGATGGAGTCCGGCACAGGGGTGGACACATTGCCAGGTGCATAAAGCATTTTCCTACCGTTATCCGCATAAAAATCCAGTTATCCTGTTACCTTTTGTCCGTTTCGCTACGATAGAGGTTAATCTGAATAATTTAGATCATCCTTTCTCCATAGGATAGGATCCGATGCATCCGCCGCCTCAGTGTTTTTCCTTGTTTTTGATCTTCCGGCATGGCCTTCTTTTTGAATATATATCTGTGAGGTTCATCGTCTCTATGTGTTTCCAGTGTGAGCTTTACTCACACAGGCATTCCATTTTATACAAAAAGAAAATCTAAATTAGTAGTTTTGAATGAATTGTCAAAAATATTATATGGAAAAAAATAATTAATTAGTAGGAGGTTTGAGTTAACTATCAAAAATATTATACAAAAAGAATTAGATTGAAGAGTTCTAACTCCATCCTCCTTTATTTCTTCGAGTCCAATTCATAATTTTGTCGATCATGAACTCCATATTTTAAGTAGGCTTCTGCCTTATAAGTAGACTGGAGTCTACGTCAGCTGGATATTCCTTAGAGGATGGTAATATTTCATTCCGGAAATTCTCTTAATTCCGTACCCGAAAAAAACCCTAGTGATTAGAAAATACTTACTGCAATCTGATATAATCTCTGAAAAATTGTTCACTATAATAAATATAATAAAAAAAATAAAAAAATCTATTTTTCTCTGAATAGAGAACTGAAAAACAAACATAGCCAGATTTTGGCTTTAATTATTTTGGTATTGATTCCGAGCCAATAGAGATACATTTAAGGCACAATTCAATTTTTTTTATTTTTATGAATTTTTTTCACTTTGTTTTATGTAAAGAGTCTTCAAAAAAAGTATTGAAAGCTTTATATCCAAGTTACAAATAATGATCGAATTTCAGGACTTTTTAAGAATTATAAAAATAATTCTTAAAAAGTGGGTCAAATTTGGCCCCCAAGTCTTTTATGAAACGATAACAATTTTAAAGTCGAACTCTAAAAACAAAATGCTTACCATGAAAATTTATCGTTCCTTGCTCAAGTAAAAAATCTTTGTATGGGAGAAATGCGTGTTTTATGCTACTCAAAAATGTCATTCGTATTTTAAGAATATGATCGATTAAGGCATGATCGATTCAAATGATATCTCTACAATAAAAAAAAGTTAAATCTCTATTTCACTAAAGCCAATTTAACTTTATTTTAGTTCATGGAATTATTATGTTTGGAGAAAGTTTCCTTTACTGTAATAATTTTTTGCGTACGTTAGTTAAATGAACTAAAAAACGGAAAAAATTATACACAAATTAAACAAAAAGATTTACTAAATTCGTATTTCTCACAAAATAGTTAATTATTTCTTTAAATTTGTAAATTTTACTACAAATGCGTTCATCTTGCACTTCGTAAGGCACTAAAGAAATTCTTGCAATTTTAAACTCCAATTTTTTCCTTCAAACTATAACATTTTCTTTAACAAGTGAAAAAAAATTATTATGTCTAATAAATTTTCTTGAATTTGTCGAAAAATATTTACTTATTCTTGTGATATCGGCGTGATACCAGCGTTTGTAATACTGTTTAGTTAATTTTCACAAAATAAATTAAATTTTCAAAAATCAACTAAAAGTTTTCCTCGCTGTTTTTTCAGTATAAGACAAACACTTTTCTCACTAACCAACGTCATTAAAATTAGACATTAATTAATTAACTAATAATTTCATATTATTTGTTAATAAAGTTAAAAAAAATTAGACCTCATAGATAATCTTTAAATGCATCACAAATGTCCTCGCTTGACTGCGAGATGCGCTTACGGCCCGAAGTCAAAGAAAGGCTTTATTTTCTTTGCATCTATACTGAATAAAATATTTGCGTTATATTAAAGATTACACGCAGAGAAGGAATATGATCACCTCAAACATGTTTCAAGAGCAAAATGTTATTTTTGTATGGTGACCATGTAACATGTTTGTCACTAAAATGTTATTTTCTCGTCAAATATAACCTGCTTGCCGAGATCAGATACATGATTTCCGAGAAAATAACATGGTTGCGAAAGCCATGTTACAGGGTCACCACCCAAAAATAACATTTTGCTCTTAAAACATGTTTGAGGTGATCATATTCCTTCTCTGGGTGTACGCAACCTAAATTTTAGAATGCGCAATTTAAAAGTATTAAGGACAAATTTCTTTAATGAGATTTAAATTAAAATAAAGTTTATAATCTTTGCTTCAAAAATCTTTTTATTAACTTTAAGAAACATTTTTTTGTTTAATTTGCATACATCTGTTAAATCCGTATGTCTCTTAACTAAAGCTTCAAGTTAAGAAACATATTTTTGATTTAAATTGTCATTAAATTAACTGAAACATTGAATCTTTAGATTAATGATAAAAACTCTTAAAATATAGGCCAAGAATTATTTTGAGGATTTAGCATCTTTGGTTTATTTTTATTTATTTATTTATTTATTTTAATTAAGAAAACATTTTGTACTTTGAATTATCCATTATAATTTGGATTTTTAAACTATCATTTGTTTAAACGTGCATTGCTCGATAAAAGAAATCTGTATCCACAGAAGAAAAGTAATCTGTAAACTGTTATAAGAAGAATGAACGGTCTCGTACGAAAATTGAACTAAAATGAGATTTCCATAAAACGTTGTTAAAATCAGGAAAAATTAATGGTCTGGTGTACTTTTTAACTGATATTTACGAATTTACACACTCTCGTAGAAGTAAACATGAACTAAAAATAAAGAAAAAAATCATTGACGCCATATCATGACCGTTTTAACCATATTTCATATTGCTTTAGTTCATATTGAACTTATGTGTACCATTGAACTTTAAGTTCATGAAAGGGTTGAGACATATTCCAAAAAAGAAAAATTTCATTGGGCTGTGAAAATTTAAAAAAAAAAAACTAATAACAAGTATATATGTCTGTAGGGAGCCACCGTGGTGCAATGGTTACCATGCCCGCCTTGCATACACAAGGTCGTGGGTTCGATACCTGCTACGACCCAACACCAAAAAGTTGTTCAGCGGTGGATTATCCCACCTCAGTAATGCTGGTGACATTTCTGAGTGTTTCAAAGCTTCTCTAAGTGGTTTCACTGCAATGTGGAACGCCGTTCGGACTCGGCCATAAAAAGGAGGTCCCTTGTCATTGAGCTTAACATGGAATCGGGCAGCACTCAGTGATAAGAGAGAAGTTCACCATTGTGGTATCACAATGGACTGAATAGTCTAACTGCCTGTTCATGGAATTTTCGTTCGACTCAAGACGTACGATTCGTCAAAAATCCCATATTGATATCTCGAAAACCAGAGTCTGTGGAATACCAATTGTTTCGGTGTTCGATAGTAAATCATTAATAATGAGTTCATGACAAATTTCAGCCTTTTCTAGCAAATATATCTAAAGTTATTTTAGTTTCAATCTAGACGAACGATTCGTCTCGAGTCGATTTTGTATTTCATGAACAGGCAGTAAGTGAGCCTGATACATCGGGCTGCCACATAACCCAACCTAACCTAACATATACGGCTGTAAGTTCGGACAGGCCAAATCGTATGTACCCTCCACCATGGATTGCGTAGAAACTTCTACTAAAGACTGTCATCAACAATCGAATTACTTGGGTTGTGGTATTACCTGCCGATAGCAAGGTTTAGTCCATACGTGGTATATATTAGATCCAAAAACGCAGATATTTAATCTGCGTTTATAATATACGTATATAATTCAATTCTTGACCGGTATATATATACTAGCACAATGTTCCAAATTTCAACCGAATCTGATAAATTTTGCTCCTCCAAGAGTCTCCGGAGGTCAAATCTGGGGACCGGTTGATATGGGGGCTATAATAACTATGGACCGATATGGACTAATTTTTTCATAGTTGTTAGATACTATGTACTTACACCACGTACCAAACTTCAACCGGATCAGATGAAATTTGCTCCTAAAAGAGGCTGCGGAGATCTAATCTGTGAATCCGTCTAACATATATGGGGACTCTATATAATTATGGACCGATATGGATAAATTTTTGTATGGTTGTTAAAGACCTTATACTAACAACACGTGCCAAATTTTACCAGATCGGATGTATTTTGCTCCTTCAAGAGGCTCCGGAGGTCAAATCTATATGGGGATTCTATATAATTACGGATCGATATGGTTAATTTTTTTGTATGGTTGTTAGAGACCTTATACCAACAACACGTGCCAAATTTCAACCGGATCGGATGAATTTTCCTCTTCCAATAGGCTCCGGAGGTCAAATCTGGGATCGGTTTATATGGGGCTATATATATTTATGGACCGATATGGACCAATTTTCGCATGCTTATTAGAGACCATATACTAACACCACATACCAAATTTCATCCTGATCGGATGAATTTTGCTCCTCCAAGAAGCTGCGGATGTCAAATCTGGGGATCGGTTTATATGGGGGCTATGCGTAAACGTGGCCCGATATGGTCCATTTGCAATACCATCCGACCTACATCAATAACAACTATTTGTGCCAAGTTTCAAGTCGATAGCTCGTTGGGAAGTTAGCGCGATTTCCACAGACGGACGGACGTAGCTAGATCGACTCATTCAATTCAATTTCACCAAGACCCAGAATATATGTACTTAATGGGGTCTTAGACCAATATTTCGATGTGTTACAAACGGAATGACAAAGTTATTATAACCCTATCCTAGAGTGGAGGGTATAAAAATTAACTACAAACAAATATTTTTTGCACCCTCAAAGGGTGGTCAAAATCTTTGGATCCAAGAAAACTTTTCTTTGAGTATAAAAGAAAATGTCACTTATTGCAGTTTAAGAAGAACCACATACGGAAATTCAATTCCCATTAAGATGGAAATATCCGAAATTGATTTATCGGGTACCCAACTAAGTTCGAAATAGACAGCACAGCTTCCCATGTAATTTTACGCTATTCAACATTTAAAAAAACATTATTCCCAGCATAAATCATCTCAAAAACAGCCGAAACAAACATGGACTTATTACTAAAGCCCGCCAAAAAGATAACAAAAAAATTATTATCCCATTCGAAGTTAAAGCAGATAATTGCTGCTGACCAATATGGGAGACGTTATTATCCTTGGTCTAGCATATGGAGAAACATGAAATATGAGTTCATGACCATGGGATGCAAATGTTTAACATAGCTAAGATGCTTACCCAACAGTGAACCCATGTCTAGGTTAACGATTTTAGAGCAAAATTCTTGGTCAAGCGTAAAGGACTTAAAGAAATGCAAATGTTCTCTGTATATGTCCGTGTGTGTATATGGCAATACCCTCTGGACAAAGGCCATTTCAAAAGTTCGTAAAACTCTTCGTTCTACCCTTTTTCGGTTACAGTAAAAGCAACAATTCATTCCAGTGGTATGGTCACATATCCTCTCACCTTTATTCAAATTAGGATGACCATTACTGGTGGGTACTCTCTAGTATCCTTTCTCCCCTTATCTCATCCCTCCTTGCACATATTTTAATTAAACCTCAAGATAGAGTAGCAAAGGTCCAGGCAAAGGATCATAGTCATTATAATGAGAGCAACCGTTTAAATGATAAGATATGAGCGGCCTACCTATGCCATCATGGTTCATGCAACGGTTGCAGGATCACCACCATTCGTATGGGATTGAGAGGGGAGAAAACCCACCCTTTTGTCACATTTGGCCTGAGCAAAGATCAAGTTTCTGTAATGCATTGCTCTAGGAAGCCTTAAAGGTTTCCAAGTCTTGTCTTTACGATCTCGTTCATCTTCATAGAAATGGGCGGTCATCCAATGCTGGACAATGGTCAAGCGAGATTAACATTCAAATGAAAATTAATTCAATTGTCATTTGTCCTGGGTTGATGTTCCTTGCAGCAGAGAGCGAGAGCAAATGTTGTTGTTGCTTTGAACGATGAACTCGTAATTCTTAAGGCTTTCGTTATGGGACATTTGGACTTTAAGGTTTAGAGTTCTTTATTGTTCCCTTGCCCCCTGTTTGGTCAGTCAGAGCAAACGAAATGCTCTCCTTTTGATTGTTTAAATGGATGTAACGTCTTCCTCGGATGTTTTTGGGATTGGACTTTAATAATTTGCATCAAAGGGTCAGTCAGTTCGTGGAAAATTATTTCTTCTCCTTTGTATGACTGACCGGAATGGCTAACTATTCCATCCATTGATTAAGTTTAGGGGAGACTTCCTCTAATTTGCATTTCATTAAAAATTCTCATTCGAGAAATTATTCTTTTTTGTGCCTTTATTTATGTGTCCACTATCAGGTTTTCTGTTTTTGCGATGCAATGCTTTCATGGAATGGCTATGGGTATTATGGACAATATTATGGAATAGCAATATGCTTGTGTTGTTGTTTTCCTTACAATATTATTTTAATAGAAGAAATTGTCATGTCCACAAACAGGATAATTTTCTTGTTTCTCAAAATGTCTGTTATTATGTTTTTGGATAACTTTTATATTCTATTTGGGGAAAAGTGTAGAAATTTAAAGTGCTTTTGTTTTTATTTGAAGGCCATATATGAAATCGCAGCGGAAAAACATTTAAATAGGAAAATGAGCTACACAGAAAAAAAGTTAACTCGTGAGAAAATTGAACTTAGTTATACTCCACGTTTTGGGATTTCCACAAAACGTTGTTAAAACTCGGAAATGTTGACGACCTGGGACACTTTTTAACTACAACTCACGAATTTAAACCCTCTCATAGAAGAAAGCGTGAACTAAAAATAAAGTAAAAATCATTGGCACAAAGTCATGACCGTGTTAACCATACACTAGTTCATTCTTACTATTTTTGAGAATCGTACGAAAATTTTCTTTTGAGTTAGTTCACGTTGAATTTATGTGTATGGAATTGAACTTTATACCCACGTTTATTTCTTAAAATGTCTGAGACATACTAAACAAAAAGAAAATTTCATTAAGCTACGGAAAATTAAAAAAAAAAAATTAAACTTCAAGAAAAATTTATCGTCAGTTTTTTTTTCAGTGTTGTATTGTAGGCATTGATTCCGAGAAGTAACAGTTCACTATTTTTGAAAGCAGGATTATTCAACCTAAATGTTAAGACACGCAATTTACACAATATCAATTTTTTTTACGATAATGAAATTTTAACTAAAAACAAGTATATACGGCCGTAAGTTCGACCAGGCCGAATCTTATGTACCCTCCACCATGGATTGCGTGGAAACTTCTACGTAAGACTGTCACTGAATCAGACGAATTTTGGTCCGGAGGTCAAATCTGGTGATCGGTTTATATTGAGACTATATATAATTATGGACCAATGTGGACCAATTTTTGCACGGTCGTTAGAGACCATATACTTACAACATGTACCAAATTTCAGCCTGATCGGATGAATTTTACTCCTCTTAGAGGCTCCGCAAGCCAAATCGGGGGATCGGTTTATATGGGGGTTATATATAATTAATATACGGACCGATGTGGACCAATTTTTGCATGGTTGTAGAGACCATATACTAACACTGTACAAATCCGTGAGGTGTTTCCTTTAGTGGACTGTAGATAAAGATTAACTCTCGGAAATGTAAAAATTTTTGTTGTAACGAGAAGAGAAGAAAGCAAAAGGCAAGGTTTAAGTTTAAGAATTCAAAAGTATGGTTTTATTCAGGATGACGGCAGCTTACCAAGGGCAATGACGAAGCACAAGTGAAGTTTTACAACAAACGAAGTGTCAGTCAGACATTATGGTTTAGAATTTACAACAATTAAATTCATTTTGAGTAAAAGCTTTAGGGTTATCGCATAAAGGTTGAATTCAAGTATCGATAACAATAATTCATATTATGTATTGGCAATTCAATTATTTTCGTTAAATTCAAATATTCAAACATTATTCAAAATTTTCAAAAAGTTAATAATAAGCTAAAAACAGTTGTGGAACGGAGTTCAACAAACACCATGTACCAAATTTCAGCCGGATCGGATGAAATTGGCTTCTCTTAGAGGCTCCGCAAGCCAAATTTAGGGGTCCGTTTATATGGGGGCTATACGTAAAAGTGGACCAATATGGCCCATTTGCAACACCATCCGACCTACATCTATAACAAATACTTGTGCCAAGTTTCAAGTCGATAGCTTGTTTCGTTCGGAAGTTAGCGTGATTTCAACAGACGGACGGACGGACATGCACAGATCGACTCAGAATTTCACCACGACCCAGAATATATATTTCACCACGACCCAGAATATATATGGGGTCTTAGAGCAATATTTCTATGTGTTACAAACGGAATGACAAAGTTAATATTCAACCATCCTATGGTGGAGGGTATAAAAAGTTCAAAATCATTGGTTCAAACGTTTTTGGCATTGAATGTAGGACAAAAGAAGGACATTTACCAATTATCTAATTTTATTTTAATTACATTTAACAATTATCTTTTAATTTTTATCTTTTATATTTAACTTAACTGAAATATTGATATCCAACAAAACCTGGGTTGGTATACGCAAAAAAAAAAATATTCTTTCCTCCAAAAAGAAATTTTAGGCAAACAAATATCGTTTCACATTTGCTTTTCTCACTTTTGATTCTTTTACAGGATGTAGGTTAGGTTAGGTTAGGTTAAAGTGGCAGCCCGATTAAATTTCAGGCTCACTTAGACTATTCAGACCATTGTGATACCACATTTAACTAAAAGTACCTATTACATATGGGCACTTCTAGTCTTAAACCACTGAACCTTCTCTATTATTTACTTTTGTGGAACCAACCAGATTGCTCCAAAAACATTAACAAACTGCTTAAGTTAACGTTTTCCAGGTCAGCCAGTAATCTAAAGCTATATGCTCCTAAAATTCGCTTACGCCTTACACAAAAAGCAGGACACTCACACAAGAGGTGTTTAATTGATTCCTTTTCCTCCACGTCATGACAGCTTATACAATAGTCATTATACTTCGCACCTATAGTTTTTGCAAATTCGCCTATCAGGCAGCGACCCGTTATAGCAGATATTAGCAGTGCTATCTGACGCCTTGAGAACACTAGCATATCTAGCGTGCGGTTTAAGTTTAAATGGGGCCACATTTGCTTGGTGTCGTTACAACCCTTGCAATTTTCCCATCGAATATTGGCCATCATAACAGCCTTCTCACGCAGTAAGAGCTTGCAGGTGGCCAGAGGCATACCAACAGATTCTAGTTCCCCTGGAATATGTAAGGTAGTTCCTAGCCTTGCTAACACATCTGCTTCACAGTTCCCCGGTATGTTCCTATGACCAGGCACCCATATTAGGTGAATATTGTACTGCTCAGCCATCTCGTTGAGAGATTTGCGGCAGTCTATGGCCGTTTTTGAGTTAAGGAACACAGAGTCCAAGGATTTTATTGCAGGTTGACTGTCTGAGTATATATTAATGCCAATATTTGTTGGAACATTACTTCTCAGCCAATTCACCACCTCTCTTATTGCCAATATTTCAGCCTGAAAAACACTACAGTGATTAGGTAATCTTTTCGCTATTCGAATTTCCAGATCTTTAGAATATACTCCGAACCCCACTTGTCCATTCAATTTGGAGCCATCAGTATAGAAATCTATATATCTTTTATTCCCCGGGGTCTGTGTACACCACGCCTCACTGTTGGGAATTAGAGTTTCAAACTTTTTGTCGAAAAGTGGTTTTGCCAGGGTGTAATCCACTACGTTAGGCACATCTGGCATTACTTTGAGGACCGAACTATGACCGTACATTTTTTCCGACCAAAGCGGTAGCTCGCGCAACCGCACAGCCGTTGTTGCAGCTGACTGTTTGGCCAAAATGTCTAAAGGCAATAGATGTAGCATGACATTAAGGGAGTCTGTTCCTGTCTTACTAAATGCGCCTGAGATACATAAGCTCGACATACGCTGAACTTTATCTAAACAAGTCGGTTTCTGAAGTGCCGGCCACCAGACTACAACACCATATAGCATTATAGGTCTAACCACTGCCGTGTATAGCCAATGCACAATTTTTGGTCTTAGTCCCCACTTTTCCCCTATTGCCTTTTTGCACGAGTACAAAGCTACCGTGGCTTTTCTCGCCCTCTCTTCAATATTAAGCCTAAAATTCAGCTTCCTGTCCAAAATAACGCCAAGGTATTTTGCACACTCACCAAAGGGAATTTCAGTACCCCCTAAGGAAATGGGCCTAACCGTGGGAGTTTTGCGATCTTTGCAGTACATGACTATTTCTGTCTTTGCTGGATTTACACCAAGACCATTATCTTTCGCCCATTTCTCAGTCATCCGGAGAGCTCTCTGTATAATATCTCTGATTGTGGATGGGAATTTTCCCCTGACTGCTAGCGCCACATCATCTGCGTATGCCACTACTTTTATCCTTTCTTTTTCTAGAGAAACCAAAAGGTTGTTTATAGCAACATTCCAAAGAAGAGGTGATAGAACTCCTCCTTGGGGAGTGCCTCTGTTCACATACCTTTGTATGTTTGCTTGCCCTAGTGTGGCTGAAATGCGTCTCTTTATTAGAAGTTCGTCTACCAGCCTAAGTATACCTGGACCAACATTCAGAGTTGTCAGTCCATTTAATATCGAGCTCGGATGGACATTATTGAACGCCCCTTCGATGTCTAGAAACGCCACGACTGTGTATTCTTTGACAGATAGTGAGCTTTCAATAAAGCTGACCAGTTCATGCAATGCGGTCTCAGTAGACCTGCCCTTCGAGTATGCATGCTGTCGTTTCGAGAGCAAACCTGTATCCACGCTAGTTCTAAGATACATGTCTATCATCCTCTCCAGGGTCTTAAGTAGGAATGAGGATAAGCTGATTGGTCGGAAATCCTTCGCACTCGAGTGAGAGGCTTTTCCTGCTTTAGGTATGAAGACGACTTTTGTTTCCCTCCACTTTTCTGGAATATATGCTAAGTTTACACATTGTTTATATATCACCGTCAACCAGGGGATAATTCTTTCAGCCACTGCCTGTAACTCCGCCGGAGTAATTCCATCAGGTCCGGGGGATTTGAATGGTCCAAAGCTATTTAAAGCCCATTTTATTCTAGATTCCGACACAATTTCCTCGATAGGAAATGATCGCTGAGCCTCTGTTACACCGCCGGAACATGGTTCAACCGTCTGATTTCCAGGGAAGTGTGTGTCCAAAAGTACCTCCAACGTCTCCTCACTGGACGTTGTCCAATTTCCCTCCGATGTTTTAATGAAACCTGGAGCGGTGTTAGTGGATGCTAGTACTTTCCGTAGTCTGGAAGCCTCTGACGTATTCTCAATACTGCTACAGTAATCATCCCAAGAGTTTTGTTGAGACCTTCTCAGTTCTCGTTTATATTCTCTCAGATTCATCTTGTAAGTGTCCCAATCCTCCGGAGCTCTTGTGGACTTTGCTTTGTTAAAGAGCTTCCTGCAGGATTTCCTCATATTACTTAACTCCGTAGTCCACCATGGCGGCCGATTTTTTCCCCTTGGCTTTCCTCTAGGGCATGCAGCTTTCAGTGAAATGTTGAAGGCCTTAGTAATCCGCTCCACTGCGTGTTCGATATCTTGCACAGTGCTCATATTTGTCTCCGGCACTTCCGGTATCATCAAATTGAACGATTTCCTATACCTATTCCAATCAGCTTTCCTAACATTTGGCGGAAATATGGTCTTTGAAGTACGAACAGCCAATCTGAAACTGATGTAGCGATGATCTGAGAACAGGATGTAAAAACAATTTTAAAAAATTCACCTTTTTTTGTTTTCTGGCTAATTGGATCCTTTTCACACTTTCATAAGGTTTATTTCGTTCCTAGCCCCTTTCTCTGTAATACAAACAATATAGGAGAAATTATTCGATTTTATGAATTTTTAAATTTTACCTTTCGCCTGGACAGAGAATCGAACATTTTGTAGTTTTTGCAATAAACTATCCACTGGACTTCATAGTTGGTATTGTCAACGGACAATTATCGCTATAGAAAATTTAGACATCAACGCACAAACAATTCATGCAATTATATTTAAAGAGCATAGTTTTGGGAGCCCACGAGGCGATGCAAAGAAACTTAATTCAACAAAAATATAACTTTAGTTGGCCACTTTCCTAAAAGTTCCACTTTTTGAAATAATGTAATTTTACACATTTTCCAAAAATGTTCTCAAGATTTCGATAGGGTGTTCGTCATTACATATTACTATATTAAATTTTTACTATGAACCTTCAAAATATATTAAAGACTTACCCCCATTTTCAGGAAGCTCCGTTAGTGCTACACTGAAAAAACAGTGAACCCTTTTCCATTGCAAAATGAACTAAACTGTAGTAATATTGACCATGATTTAGCCCTTAAGATTTTTTTTCAACTTGTCTAGTTTATAATTTTCTTAAATTTTAGTTCATCTATAACATTGTAGTTTAGTTCATTTTTACAACACCATAAGAATTATATACCCCTACCAAGTTAAAAAGTCAATATTATTTTGGTTTACTTGCTTATTTTGTGGGAAACCCGATAATAAAAATTGGTTAACAGTCTCTTTAAAATGTCGACGACTAAACTATTTTTAAATCAATCATTCCACAGTACAGAGAAATTAAATAATTAAAGGAACAACAAAACGTTTTACTATTATGAAAATGTTCATACATTAAAATTAAACTTTCTTTAAGCAAAAGTACTTTATTATAAAAACTTATGGTGAAAGTTCTTAATGCAATGTTTTTTGTGAATAAAAATTATGACCACGTGGAACAGAGAGTAGTTCATTTGAACCCGCTGTTTGGACATTTTGACTTATCCTTTTTTATTCATCGTAGGTAGTTTTTTCACATATGTATCTTGCTGGAAAAAATGGAAACAAAAATGAAAATTGTTAAAAATTAACACCATGTAATGAAATATAATTTTTAATTCTTCATTTTAGCTTGTAACTTACCATATTTGGGGCATTTTATCAAATGGTGTAAAGAATTAAACTTTTCTTTGGAAAACGTATCTCATAAAATTTGTACCTGAAACAATTAGAAAAATAATTAAGTATTCTATATAAACTCATAAAACTGTGTTGTTATCGATGTGAAGGATATAATAAAATAAATATTCTAGTTGAAAGAAACCCAAAGTTTTAATATAAAACTTACCAATTCTCTATTAAATTGTACACTGAGGGGAAATATAAAAAGTTGTCCAAATTTATTTGGGTTACTCTGAAATTAAATATTAAATAAAATTATTAAATAAGTTTTCAAAAAATCTAATGAAAAAAATAATAATATGCATTAAAAACCAAATATTCTTGATAACCCTAGACGGTCATCATTCGTCAAAATGACGACACGTAATTTCATTTTCGATTTAAAATGCATTTTAGTCTATTGGGAAATGGTGAAGTTAAGTTATACTAATTCGACCGTAACTCCTTATGGAGAAAACATTTTGGAAATTTCCTCGTGTTGTTGCATTACTATGTAACAAAACGAAATAAAAATAAGATTAAGGGACTTGAAAGTTATATGAAAAGATGATGTACAGTGGGAGAAAAGATGATTCAATTTGTAAGAGGAAATTTCCCAAATGTTTTCTCCATAAGGAGTTAGCATAAAGGGCCCAAAATTGAGTTATCTCTCCCAGCCAGATCTATACTAAAGGCTGTGGAAAGGTTCATTCGCCCGAACCGAAACATGTACAGTCCAGGCGTGTATAGATTTGTATCTGGCGTTTTCTTTTCAATGGCTCTATTAACCATGTTCCTTAATCTATATCTGTCCATAAAGCTCGAAAAATATTTGTATAATTAGATATAATGCATTTGGACGTCAATTGCCTGTTTCGGTATCAGGCTAACATGTAATATAATAAAAAATATTATTTTTAAAAGAAAGCCATATTAAAAAAATACTTACCAATTTATGAATAAACTATACGCTGAGATATAACAAAAAATTTCCAAATTCATCTGGAATTGAATATTAATTTTTTACATAGAATAATAAAAATTTCAATACACTTTCAATTTCAACATATTTTCCTAAATATTCGTAATAACTTTTTTTCTAAACTACCGATAAAATATTAATAACTTTCATTTAAAAGGTTTAATAAACAAACACCAATATATGTCTCAAAAATCCAAAATATTCCATGCCTTATACTCCCTTGTTGCATACCTACTTAAAAGATGCAACAGCCCACGCCAACGCCAACTATATAACTGAAGCATGCCAAACAAAACCAAGCAACGCCAAAACATTCCTACAAGAACAAAAACACATGTGCCTTTATTGAAAACAACACCTCATCCAGCCAAATAAACCATCCGCGAATAACAAACACACACACACACACAAACCACTAAATGCACAAAAATAACAAACAACCCCACGCTCATGTATACACAACAAAACTCAAGTAACATCATCTTTACATTAATCACATTCCACTATGCCGATAAAGATGTCTGTACTATGCATTAGTTCATCGCATCTGCTGACAATTTACTCTAAGAATAATATTCGTAAAGGCACACCAGTTTATGAACGATGAAACGTTTAACTTAAAATTTGCAAAATTTCCAAGAAATGTTATCTACCATTTTTGACGAAAATGTCTATAAATTTAATTACATGTGAACTAAAAATATTTCATTGGGTAATTTTTTACCAACAATTATTAACTATAGGAATTGTCAGTAAGAAATTGCTATCCACTTTCAAGTTCATTTTTCTTAAAAAAATATTTTCTCATACAAAAAAATCTTATAGTAAATTGCACTTATTATTTACAAAATACTTTACATTTCACAAGTAGTTTTATAGCATGACAAACGAATTTTTAACTACCAGTTAAGAAATTTTTTAAGGAAATTTCCATCTTATTTTGTAGGCCATGAACTAAACGATTGCTACTTAGAATTTGTAAAATTTCCTTCCGAGTAGTTAATTTTCGTTGAAGATTCGAAAAATGAACTAAAATTCTGGAAAATTCTTGTAATAAATTAATGTAAAAATTTTCTTAAATTTACGAGACACTTTTTTTCTGTGTACGTTAGCTAACGAACTTTTAAACCGTACTGTGGACATGTCTTTCATCTTGCCTATATATTCCATATGCCGGTTAGGAACTTAACTACTAAAAATTTTTCAGTTAAAGTTAATCGGAGAGAATATATTTCGATTTTACTTTCTGTTAATTGGGAGTTAAATTCTAACGGAGATATATGAAATTGGCCGTTAAAGTCAGAAAAGAAAAGTGCTTGAGAGAAAAAGAAATGGACTGTGATTGTGGAATATAAATTATTTTATTTTTTTTGCAAAAATAATCATTTTGTAACCAAAATTTGTTTTTTTGGTTATAAAAGTTTGAAGTTTTCGAAGGAATTCAAAAAACTCTAACATAATAAAAGAACATGTTTTCCAAACGCTTTTTTCTTTGCGTGTTCTTGGGGAGAAAAACTGTATTTATACCATACCCTCAGTAAATACCACATGCCTAATTAGAGAAAAACATTTTTGATTTAAAGTAATATTTTTTAAATTGATTGAGATTGAGATGGGATTTTAGTATCTTTGGTTCGAAGTATCTGTTATATTTTGGATTTTTAAATTGACAGTTATTTGTATTTGAATAGCTTTGTTAATATATCGTAAAAAGAGAATGAAAATTCAATAAATGAGATCTGTATCCTAGCTTTAATTTTATAAAGCCTAGATTTAAAGCTTGATAGCCTCCCTAAAAAGCGTTTATTTTATTTTATTTTATTTTATTTTATTTTATTTTCGGTTACCATACATCAGATTTTCATGTGTACTACCACATACCCAATATATTTTACACATTAGCCCTTTGTAATGATGCAGAGAAGTATCATTACAAATTAATTAATCAAGATTTCCATTTAATATTATTTAATATTAACCACGTTACCTCTAAGATTATTTCATAATGCAAGTTTTTTTCTGGGTAGAAACGCTTCAAGTATAGGCTAGAACTTACTTTAAAGACTCTGATTATTGGGTTAAAATATTTTTGAAATAAAGAAAACGTGTGCTACTTTGAGGTATCTATTACAATTTGGAGTTTTTTTCTGCCATTTATTATAACGTGAAAGTTTTTTTTTTAATTTATCATGTCATTGTAAGCAAAAGAATAATAAAATTAGGACACATTTTCCGCATTTGAACTAAAACCACAAGCTTTTCATGAACTAAAATAAAATTAAATCAGTTGTAGAAATTTTCGTTGAATTGCAGAATTATTAGCATATCCGACGTATTTACCCTGCTTGGGTAAAACGCTTCCTGGGTCGTCCGTTTGGTTCACTTCATTTAAGTGAACATGTCATAGTTTTTCTTATTCGCATGATGTAGATTTGGTCTTATTGAAATTCGGTACCAACACTGAAAAATACAGTGAACCCACCAGGAAAAAAAACTTTTGATTAATTTTAGAAATGTTTGAATATTTTTAGAAATTTTTAACTAAACAGTATTATAAGCGTTGGCATCACGCCGATATCGCAAAAATGAGTAAATATTTTTCGAAAAATAGAAGAAAATTTATTAGATATAAATAATAATTTTCAATTTTTAAAGAAAAGTTTGTATTTTGAAGGAAAACATTGGAGTTCAAAATTGCAAGAATGTCTTTAGTGACATACGAAGTTCATGGCGGACGTTTGGTTAGCATGCCCGCCTTGCACATACAAGGTCGTGGGTTCGATTCCTGCTTTGACCGAACACAAAAAAGTTTTTCAGCGTTGGATTATCCCACCTCAGTAATGATGGTGACATTTCTGAGGGTTTAAAAACTTCTTTAAGTGGTTTCACTGCAATGTGGAACGCCGTTCGCCGTTGAGCTTAACATGGAATCGGGCAGCACTCAGTGATAAGAGAGAAGTTCACCAATGTGGTATCACAATGGACTGAATAGTCTAATGGAGTTTTCGATTCGCAAAAAATATGTTGCCTTGGTGTTAACCTACTTTTTCCCTCATTGCATTTTCCCCCCAATGATAGTGTCATTCCAAAGTTATTGTTAATTCATAATATTGTGCGGGATACAGGATCCAAAATCTATGGCAGTGTCCTTAATATTTTCCATTCAATTTCGAGAATGTTGCACATTTTTTCCCAATCGAAATCGCCATAAGTGAGCCTGATACATCGGGCTGCCACCTAACCTAACCAATGATGGACGTTTCTGTAGTAGAATTTACAAATTTGAAGAAATAATGAACTATTTTGTGAGAAATACGAATTTAGTAAATATCTATGCTTAATTTGTGTATAATTTTTTCCCGTCTTTTAGTTCATTTAACTAACGTACGCAAACAATTATTAGAGTAAATGAAACTTTCTCCAAATATAATCATTTCATGAACTAAAATATAGTTAAATTGGCTTTAGTGATATAGAGAGTTCACTTTTTTTTGAGTGAAGGATACTTTCGCCAGAACATAGTTGATCGAAATTGTAAAAAATCTTCATTACGCAAATAGTTTACTACACAGAAAATATATAACGAACCTTTTTTCAATTTTTCAATGATCCAAAGGTTTTGACCTTAATTTTTTTCATTGGTTACGAGCCAAATGCGAGGTTTCTTTAAAATAAAAATACTTGGATGCAGCAACCCAAATCTAAATTTGAAGTACCTGAAATTAAAGAAATTTTGTCTTCAATGACATACAAATTTATGGGGTGGAAGCAAAATTCATAGTCACACTCAAAAAAACGCAAACCCTCTATTTCACTAAAGCCAATTTAAATTTTAGTTAATGGAATTATTATGTTTGGAGAAATTTTCCTTTTTTGCGTACGTTAGTTAAATTTCCGTTACTAAAAAGTGGAAAGAATTATACACAAATGAAATATTTACTAAATTTGTAATAGATCATTATTTCTTTCAATTTATAAAATGTGCCCATCTCGAACTTCGTAAGGCACTAAAGACATTCTCGCAATTTTTTCATATAAAGGTGGGTATTAAGTTCGAGTTTAGCCTTTAATAATCCACACGCAGAGAAGAAACATGATTGTCACAATCATATTCGAAGAGCAAAATAATATGAGAGGAGCTATTTTTGAGGCGACCATGTAACATTTTTACCTACAACCATGGTGGCTCAGTGAACATGGTTGTAAGAAAAATAACATTGTCCTCATCTAAAATGTTATTATATTGATAAAAAGAATTTTGTTGCAATCAAAAGACAATGTTATGTTAAAATGCTATGGTATTCGTCGAAAATGTTTTTCTCGCAGTTAAAAGAACATGGTCACAACCTAAAATGTTTTGATCTTTATGAAAAAACTTTTTCGTCGTCGAAAAAAGGACGCCACTTGAGAAAAGAAAACACAAAATTAACTTTATTTATAAACTAATTCATTGTTTATTTGTATTTATAATGTTGTGCAAGCAAACATCACATATTTTTACACGCTATTTTGGTTCAATTTCAATAATTAGTAATCATTGCATATTTATTTCGTGCCCATCAAATGTACAAACGCAGACATTGTGTAACTGCAAATAAAAGAAACCATATAGCAAAATGCAGAACAAAAAGCAGGCAAATTTTTTCAATTACACTTCCCTTTTTTGTGTTCGCATAAAATCACGTGCCACTTCTGAATACATAAATTAACACAAAACACAATAATCTCCGTCCATTCCAAGCAACAATCAAAACACGACTGACGCGAAAAATGAAAATCGTGTGTACCTGTTCAATGTTTTTATTAAATTGTTTTCGCTGCAAAAATGTTGAAAAATTAAATGGTCACGAAAAAAATGTACATGATTTTTATGACCATGTAATGATTCTAGACATATCTATACGTAACCTAGAAAAAACCTTTTTCCCTGCAAAAAAGTCAAAAAATGTAATGGTCAGGTACATGATTTTCACGACCATGTAATGGTCTCAAATTCTATCATTTAAATGATAGAACATGTTTGCGGCATTTGAGAACCATTTAAATGTTTATTGCCAGCATACATTTTTCTCGACTAGAAAATTATTTTCACAAAGATAAAATACATGGTTTTCGTGACAATTGCATTAAATGGATGCGGCAACTATGTCCAAACATGTTTTTTCTGTGCGTGCATTTTAAAGAATACTAGCGTGACCCGGCCTGCTTCGCTGCGTCTTTCGAAGCATATTTGTAGGAACATTTTGAATTAACTTAGTCAGCCCTATCCTTCGAGCTGAAACAAATTCGAAGAGATTTGAATTCTTTCAAACAAATCGGACAACTGGCTTTTTCGTTTGTATACAGAAATACGGCGAATATGCAAGTGTAAAACGGTCCATCTTAATAAACGTCGGGGAGAGGGTGTTCCCTCACTTTCCACCAATTTTTTTTTAAATTATGTTCAAGTAGTTGGACAATCTTCTACATTTCCTGTGAATTTTAAGTGTGGTATGTCAAGGAAAGGTATCCTCAACATACCGGAAAATTAAGCGTTTTATCTCAACAACATACAAAGAATCACAGTTTCTCACTGGATAGCACCCTTAACCTTCCCCGAAAATTCCAAGAAAATCTATAATCTTTCCTGCAAGTGTAGGGCAAATACACAAACAAAAGGTGCACCATATCTCATAACCTCCCCCCCCCCCACGGCCTTTGTAAATTTCAAGAAAACTTGAGAGTTTTAGTTTTTCAGTTTTAGAGGAGGTTCCCCCTCCCCGACCAAATATCGAAAAGTGAGTTAGCGTATCTTGTGCAGACGTCCCAGAAAATATCAAGCAAATAATTAGCCCCATTTTCAAGGACAGGACAAGGGGAGGCCCCTCTTCCAGTCCAAATTTCACAACATCAGGTATCCAATATTAATTTCATAACATCTGCCGACGTCCTCTGTAAATTTCAATTTGGAAAAGTTTAATTGTTTCTCTGTATGTATTTAAGGAGAAGCGGATGTCTCCAAATGCCCTTTTATTTTTCCTCGACCAAATATTAAAACATCAGGAACCTGATATAATTTTCATAACCTCATCAAGTCTTTCCGTAAAATTTCAGTCGGAGAATTTTAGTTTTGTTTTCACTGTACTTTAAAAAAAATCGGGCAAAGGGAGGGCCCTCTCCCCGGCCAAATATCAAAAAATAAAGTAGCCGTTCTTGGTCTAAGCGCCACATCAACCTTCCCTGAAAATTTCAAAATATGAACACTTGAGGTACCCCATATTAATTTCATAACCTCACCGCATGTTCTCTGTTAATCTCAAGTAAATCAGATCATTTTAGTTTATTCACAGTACTCAAAAAGAAGTCTTACAATGGGGAGGTCTTCCTCCGCGAACATATATCGCAAAATAAAGAAGCGGATCTTTGTCTAGATGTCAATCCCAATATTTACTGACAATTTCAAGCACATCGGCCAACTTTGGTCCAATTCTCAAAAAGTCGGTCAAAGGGAAGGTCATCCTCCGGTACCCTATATTCACCACATGAGCACCCCCTACGATCTCTGAAAGTTTCACGTAGATCGGTTCAGTCGTTTCCGAGCTTACCCGGAACATAATACAAACAAACAATTAAAAAAACATACTTTTATATAAAGAGATAGACAAACTTTATATTTAAATAGTTGCATTAGGCAATTCCCCATCATGTTATATTAAATTTTGCATCTAAAAGGTATAACTTTTTTTACTTAACCTAAAAAAAATTCTTTATCAAGTGAAATTAATTATATCTGATAAATTTTCTTGAATGTGTCTAAAAATTTTTACTTGTCACAACATTTTCTAATAATAATCTAATCTAAATAATAATCTAAATTTTCTAAAATTAACCAAAATGTTTCTTCCTGGTGAGTTGGTTCACTGTTTTTTCAGTGCACATACATAACTATTCTAAATTTAGTGATAATTTTGAAAATAAATATTATAACCTTTTTCTGTGTTTAATATTTTTTTATTTTTTTTTTTTATTTCCAAGAAATTTTCTCTATAGTTTGTGTAAATTTGTTTCCGTATATCATCTGTCAAATACCTGAGTCTTTAGCCATCCATGAATCTCTCTTTATTGGACATTTGAAAGCCATTCTACCATAAGTTTCCTCAAAATCACAATAATTTACAAACCTGAAAATAAAAAAAAAAATACGATTAACTGAAATCTTTACGAGGTGGGGGTGTAGTCAATACGAATGCCACAGAAAGACACGCATGTTCAGCATTCTCGTCTGTTGGCCGTTTGAAGGAATGGCAGCAGCCCAGCATATTCAGACAACAATAACGCAGCTCGTAGCTGGGAAACCATTAAGACTCGTACAAGACATTCATCTCGAGTTTAAGTACTTCAACTTGTTGCATGCATTTCCTTTACTTTATGAGCCCCTGCTGCCACCAGACCAGAATATTAATTGGAGATTGAGATTCATTGAAGATCGCCAAATCATGGCCGCCATTCTCATTGCCATCATCATTATCGTCGCCGCCTCCATCCAGAGGAAGAGAAGGGGGATCGTGGAAGATGAATTGTTCCAAGATTTTCTATACAAAAACGTGAGAGGGAAAAAAGTTTCAGCTTCAATTTCAAGTCGAACTTTAGTGAGCCATTTTTCTTGATTGTCTGCACAAACTTTATTAAAGCGCCTTAACTGGAATGCTTTAGAGTACAGTGGGCAGAGAAGAATGCGAATTTAAGACATCATCACTTAAGGGTGAAAAATACACAAATATTATATTCAGTAATATATAAATTATTCGCCAAAAAGATCCAAAATTCCTATATTTTCTTCATTTGCAATCTTCAAATTTTTGTAAGTAAATAATTTAATCATTTTACTTGGGGGTGTAAAATTATGACACCCCCAACCGGCAACACTGTTTATCACTACTGAGCTTTCATTTTGCGGAAGACATGATATGAAAACTGGACCTTTTTGACCTCGTAGATTTGAGTAGACGGAGTGTCAACAGGGGGTGCCTTTGCAATAGTATCCTGCATCGGTTCCATTAGCCATTCGGCTTTCCTTGAATATTTCATTTCATCTGACATCAAATTTTTTCACAAGTTTCAAACTTGCATTTTCTTACATTTGATCATGTCAACATGGAAATTATGGCGGCACATGAAATTATCTCAAACATTACAGTTCATTGTCATCTATCTGTCTATCTATCACTCTTGAATTTTGATTATTCCAAAATAGGTCTGCTCATCCTGCGAAAGTTCTTTCAACGTCAGACGAATAAACCAACCAAGAAACCGAAAAAAATTCAAACCTTCAATTCCAAGAATTGAATGTGGCCCTCAATGATACGCCCAACTATCCATTATGAATTCAATTGGCAGTCTTAAAATGTGGTATGGGAAAAAAGAGAGACAAGACGAGACAAGACAAGACAAGAAAAACGTTAAAATTGGTACATGATAGCCTGGCCAGCGGTTTGTTTCATTTTGAGGTCGCATCAACCTGGTAGCTGGTTGACCGTGCACTGTTGTAGTACTCTGTTGTGGTTTTATATCAAAAAATAATTTGCATATTTTGGAACGAAGAAACATCCAACAATCCAAGTCCATCTATCTATCTATCCATTCATCCAACCATCCGTCCATCCAATTTGTCTGTCCAATTCATGCTCAAGTCGAGGGTATGCATGATGGAGGAACTGATGCCAAGAATACTAATTGCCCAAAATGAGGGTTATGCGATGTTGGCTGCGTTTGTCTTTTGGCTCAAAACACCATCACCACTGCCACCATGGTCTGAGACATCAATGCTGTGCTGTACTCCTCATGTCGCTCAACCTCTGATGAATTGCTGCTGGCTGCCGAACTGAATGGTTCGGCATGGTATTGAGAAAATGCTAAAAGATCACGATGATCTTGAGGGGGAATTTCATTTGCCCGTACTCATGTCACATGAGAAGTGAATGTCACATTGGTCGTTGGATCATGAAATCCGAAAATAAAAGGAATTTCGAAACCACTCTTACCGCCATTACCTCCCACGCCTCCCTGTATTACTGGCGGCGGGGAAGCAGCATGCATATCGTGCAGATAATATACTCCCGATGCGTAATGTGACAGTTTTTTTTTTTTTTTTTTACTTTGGCCATTGATCTGGGCCTGGCCAAGAAACTCCTCTATTTGGTGGTTATTTAGATGTGTGAGAATAAGTTTGCGCGTGTGTGTATGTAAATAATTTGTGGGAATTAAAAATCCAAATACGAATAAAATCCAAAATAAAATACCAAATTTTATGTGCAAAACGTGAGGATGCCTTTCTTGGTTGAGGCCACTGAAAATTGACATAAATTTAATTCATTGTGATGTTTTATTGGAACAGATATGAAGAGATAGTAGAGTGATTTCGAAGAGTTAACCGTGTACAATTTTGTATTTTGTTGTTTTGTTTTATTACATTTTGAATGAATGGGATTTCCCTAATACTTCTGTTTCAACTTACGACCAAGAAGAAGTGAAAATTCGCATCATGTCACATGAAAATTACATAGGCCTGTCACTAGGCTGAAGTTCTCCATACATTGCCATTCTTGATATTGCTTCAGAATCCGTCGTTTTCAAATGAGTTTAGTTCTAAACAAGTAATATCACAGGGTAGCTAATACGATTAGTTACCAAGTACCAACTGGTATATCTATCAAATTAATACATTATAGCCATATTATATCTTGCTTATTGACTACTTATTATATTGTTTTGATGCCAACAAAAACATTTGCATCTAAGTTTATTGCAAATATCCAGCGAAAACGTGTAATAAATACATGCGGCCAAAAGTTCGGCCGGGAATTTTCAATGATAACACTTTCTCCTGTTCAAATCGTTCTGAAGTTAAATTTGAAATTTGTAGTTTAATATTTCATTTCTATTGATAATAATATTGATAAATATCAATATTAACTTTGTTGGCTCACAAAAAAAATGTCAGACACGTCAGGTGAATATGGAAGTTATATCCAAACATTAACCGATAGAAACTAAATTCGACATAGCTCCTATTGGATCTAAATTACATTCAGATTTAAAATTTCAAATCAGATACTAATTGCGGCATTTAGGCTGTTTAGATCACAAATAGGGACACCAAGGTGCCAAATTTATCACAGCTCTTTATGGACCTAAAATATCTTTGAATTTCCGATATCAAGCAAATCGTACACAGAAAAAAAAATCACGAACACTTTTCCAATTAAAGTCTTAATTGAGTTTTAAACAAGTATATATGGCCGTAAGTTCGGCCAGGCCGAATCTTTTGTACCCTCCACCATGGATAGCGTAGAAACTTCTACGAAAGACTGTCATCCACAATCGAATTACTTGGGTTGTGGTATCATAAATCATTTTCTAAATTGTGAGTTAGTCCATACATGGTATATATTAGACCAAACAGGTATGTGTAGGTTAGGTTAGGTTAGGTGGCAGCCCGATGTATCAGGCTCACTTAGACTATTCAGTCCATTGTGATACCACATTGGTGAACTTCTCTCTTATCACTGAGTGCTGCCCGATTCCATGTTAAGCTCAATGACAAGGGACCTCCTTTTTATAGCCGAGTCCGAACGGCGTTCCACATTGCAGTGAAACCACTTAGAGAAGCTTTGAAACCCTCAGAAATGTCACCAGCATTACTGAGGTGGGATAATCCACCGCTGAAAAACTTTTTGGTGTGCATGCCCGCCTTGCATACACGACCTTGTGTATGCAAGGCGGGCATGCTAACCATTGCACCACGGTGGCTCCCACCGTGGTGTGTAGGTAAGTCTACAAATAATTACGAATCGGTATGGACTTTTGCACGGTACGTACACCCTCAAAAAAATCGCTTCTGTAACATATACTCCCAAACATATTTTGCTTCAAGCATATACATTTTTGGGTATTGCCCAAACATTTATATGTTTGATTTCTTCCAATATATAATATGTTTGAAAGCATATTGGTCTAAACAATATAATATGTTTGGGTAGTCTAAGTTCCAAACATTTTGTATTTTTCCATCCAAATTCAATTCCAATCTTCCAAAAAACTATATGTTATTATGTGAACATATAATATGTTTGGAAACATTTTGAACCCAAAAATATTATATGCTTAGAAGAATTTTCTCCCAAAGAAGATTGTGCTTAAATTTTTTTTCTGTCTAATTGTATATTCCCTCACATGCTTCTCACTTCCACGAGTTTTTTAGTTTTTAGCACCTTTTTCTGTAATACAAACATTTTGAAGAAATTATTATATTTTATATTTTTTTTTTTAATTTTACCTTTTGCCGGACGAGGATTCGAACAGCGGACCACACAGTTTGTAAGCCAGCACACTAACCACTGGCCTACGTAGTTGTTATGGTCATCAAGAGATAATTATCGTTATAAGTTATATTTATATAGCATAGCTTGCGGCGCCCACGAGCCGATGCAAACATAACATTGTTTAACAACATAACATTGTTAAACATACATAACATTGTTAAACATACATTTGTTGGCAGCGTGGAGCAGTGGTTGGTCGTCCGCCTTGCGTGACAAGGGACCTGGGTTCGATCCCTGCTTCGACCAACACCATTTTTTTTTATTTTTTTTTAATATATTTTTTAACATATATTCCAGATACGTTCGGAAGTTCCCGAAAAGGTGTTCAGCATTACATACTATTATATTAAATTTTTACTACGAAATTGTAAAGTGTGTTTTATAAAAGACTTAAAGTCAGAAAAGAAAAGTGCTTGATATAAACGAAATGGACTGAGTTCAAATCAAATATTATTTTTTTAATGCAACAATAAAAATTGTGTAACAAATAAAGGTTTTTGTGAACGTGAAGTCGAGTGTATATAAATATTTTTCCATCGAATCCTAAGGTTAACGATAACCATTCAAAAGCACATTATATTTAAACACAGCATGTAACACCATTAATTTAGAAATACAAATAAATATGAATTTTTATTAACGAATAATTTTGTACTTAATTTAATTCTGAAGGCCGGTATAAATTGGCATTATCACGTTAAAATGGCCATGTTTACCCTTTTACTTTTCTTTAATAATTTCTTTTAAAGAAAATAAACTTATTCAATTGTTGCTTTGGATCTTTCCCCACCATGTTATAATACAATTTACCGGAAAAAGTTGTAATGTTATTCTGGTTTTGCCGCTAAAATGAGAAATAATTTTAGCGGCAAAACTCGAACTCAATGCCCGCTTTTATTTTGGAAAAAATCCGTCAACTCCTCTTGGACTACTCATTAATAAAGAGGAACTAATCTTTGTTTTTGTAGATCTTCAAAGGTCGATACTTTCAATGAAGTCGTGTTGTCGTTTATAATTAAGTGATTTGACTTAAAAATGAGTATCATAACATGAAAGAACAAATTTTGGACTAAGGTCAACTTGACTTTAATAATTCAGAAAAATTCTTTAAAATTAATGAAACTGTCTTTAAATTTGTCGCATTTTTGCATCTTGACTACAAGGCAAAAATCATTCAAAAATAGGATATGCTTTTCAATACTTTATTTTAAAGACATTTTTTACTTGAAACATAGCATAATTTCTACTGGAAGTCTTGTTTTTAACGGACATTTTATAGCATATGAAAAAACGAAAAATTGAAATGTGCTTCGTAGAGTCAAGTACACAAAACCCCATTTAAAAGAGAATTGTGTCTTAAAAGCATCCTTACTTGTATTCTCCGCTTCTTTGGTTCGGAATCAATACCAAAATTGTTAAAGTGAAGACACAATCTTTGGAACCGGACATGCTTTTTGTTCAGTGTATAGTGCCCTTTCGTTAGTTTTTATGAAGATCCCTTTAATTACCTTTGTTTGAATATTTTGACTTACTCGTCCTACACCCAGAGAAGGAATATGATCACCTCAAACATGTTTCAAGAGCAAAATGTTATTTTTGTATGGTGACCATGTAACATGTTTGTCACTAAAATGTTATTTTCTCGTCAAATATAACCTGTTTGCCGAAATCAGATACATGATATCCGAGAAAATAATATGGTTGCGAAAACCATGTTACATGGTCACCACCCAAAAATAACATTTTGCTCTTAAAATATGTTTGAGGTGATCATATTCCTTCTCTGGGTGTACGTTCCGATTTGTTTTGACGAAACTAAAAAATTGTGCCCGTAATGCGAAAATGATAAACAAAACTCATGCTCTTTGTTTTTTCAAATATATTTTATCTTGGTTCCGAATGAATTTTCTCTCCGAATACTCATTTTAATATTTTACTTAAGCATATAAAATTTTTGGCGAAGTCTTATATCACAACATATATATGTTTACTCATAATATGTAAATGTATACTTGTTTATATTCACACATAGTATTTTTCCTATATTTAATGAAATTTTCTTTGTGTATATATATTTGTAATGCGCCAATTGGTTACTTTCATTATTTTACTTCCAGCATACACTTTGTCTCTCTTTGTAAACACATATATGTTATGTGCTATTTCTAAATTAGTATATGTTTGCATCCAAGCATATTATATTTACAAACATTTTATATCCCAACCATAATATGTTCTAACATATTAACATATATGTCCCAAACATATTATGCTAGTTTATGAACATTATATGTTTGCACTCAAAAATATTGTGTTTAAAAATTTGAGTTCCAAACATATAATGTTTATACCCGAACATATGAAAAACAGTCTTTTTCGTCCGTGTAGGGAGCCAGAATTGAAATATGGGGGTCGCTTATATTGGGGCTATATACAATTATGAACTTCATATGGACCAATTTTTGTGTGATTGGGGATCGATTTATCTGAGGGATATATATATATAACGATAGGCCGAATAGGACCTAGTTAGGCATGGTTGTTAACGGCCATATACTAGCACAATGTACCAAATTTCAATTGACTCGGATGAAATTTGCTCCTCCAAGAGGCTACAAAACCAAATCTCTAGATCGGTTTATATGGGGGCTATCTATGATTATGGACTGATATGTACCACTTTTGGCATGGTTGTTAAATATCATATACTACCACCATGTACCAAATTTCACCCAGATCGGATGAATTTTGCTTCTTCAAAAGGCACCAGAGGTCAAATCTGGGGATCGGTTTAAATGGGGGCTATATATAATTATGGACTGATATGGACCAATTCCTGCATGGTTGTTGGATACCATATACTAACATCACGTACCAAATTTCAACCGAATCGGATGAATTTTGCTCTTCCAAGGGGCTCCGGAGGTCAAATCTGGGGATCGGTTTATATCGGGGCTATATATAATTATGCACCGATGTGGGCCAATTTTTGCATAGTTGTTAGATACCATATCCTTACACCATATACCAAATTTCAGCCGGATCGGATGAAATTTTCTTCTCTTAGAGGCTCCGCAAGCCAAATCTAGGGATCGGTTTATATGGGGGCTATATATAATTATTGACCAGTTTTTGCATAGTTGTTAGAGACCATATGCAACACCACGTACCAAATTTCAGCCGGATCGGATGAAATTTGCTTCTCTTAGAGGGCCTGCAAGCCAAATTTGGGGGTCCGTTTATATGGGGGATATACGTAAAAGTGGAGCGATATGGCCCATTTTCAATACCATCCGACCTACATCAATAGCAACTACTTGTTCCAAGTTTCAAGTCGATAGCTTATTTCGTTCGGAAGTTAGCGTGTTTTCAACAGACGGACGGACGGACGAACGGACATGCTCAGATTGACTCAGAATTTCACCACGACCCAGAATATATATACTTTATGGAGTCTTAGAGCACTATTTCGATGTGTTACAAACGGAATGACAAAGTTAATATACCCCCATCCTATGGTGGAGGGTATAAAAATATTAAATTTTTGTAATTGAAACAAAAATTAATCACAAAAATTAATAGTATCAATTAATTTTTTAATTGGATAAAATAATTTTTTAATTGACTTTCAATGCGGTTGAAGGGTGACCAGTCTACTAAGAAAAAAATTGTGTTGTTGCAAAAAAATATTTTTTTTCTGTAATTAAATTTTATTATTTTTTTCGCAACTTTCCACAGTTTAATGAATTTACTTTTTTAAGTATGTATGTATGCGAAATAAACGTGAGTATAAAGTTCATTGACCGTACAATTAATCTCAATATGAACTTTACTTTTAGTTCATTTTTCATGAACTGCCGTTAAAATGTACAACAGGGCATTAAATGTTCCTGGTTATAGGTTCCTGGTTTTAACAACGCTTTGTGGAAAATCTCACAACGTACAGTACAATTTAGTTTAATTTTCGCACGTGCTAGTTCACTCTTCCTATAAAAGAGTTTACTTTTTTCGGCGTATATGGGAGCTCTATCCAAACAGAATTTGGTATAGCTTTTTATGGACCTAAAATGCCTTTAGATTTTTAGTTTCAAGCTAATGGGAGAAAATTTACGGCTTGCATGCTCTCAAGAAATCAAATCGGGAGATCGGTTTATAATGGGGTTATATCGAAACATGGAACTATATATACATAATTTGGTTGAGTTTTTTTAGAACTCCGATCGAGTGATCGGACCGATATAGCTTATCTCCGAACTAGATCTGTTTACAACCAAAGAACTAATTTGTCCCAAATATCAGTACGACAAACGGACATCGTTAGATTGTCAGAGAATTTCCCCCTGACAAAGAATATCCCAGCCAACAAGTTCTTCCTACACTCAAAAAAAGTTTACTTGGATCCAAAGATTTTGACCTTCCCTTAGGGATTTTGGTATTGATTCCGAGCGGCTTCTTTAAAATACATAGACCTGCCTGGATTTAAATCTAGGATCAATAAAACTAAAATTAGGATACAGATCTCTTTTGTCGAATATTCATTCTCTTTTCGCGGTGTATTAATAAAGCTATTCACGTACAAACAAATGCCAGTTTAAAAATCCAAATTATAACGGATACATCAACGTACAAAATGTTTCTTAATTCCTAAAAAAACTTTAAACCAAAGAAGCTAAATCCTCAAAATAAGTCTTAGCCTACACCCTCACAAAAAAATCGCTTCTGTAACATATGCCCCAAACACATTTTGCTTCAAGCATATATATTTGCAGGATTGGTCCAAACAAAATATTGTTTGTATTGTTAAAACATATTATATTTCACTCCAGGCATACACTGGTAGACAAAATTTTAATTTAATTTTCTTTGTGTATATATATTTTTAAGGCGCCAATTGGTTACTTCCATTATTTTATTATACCTATTATTTTACTTGCAGCATACTCTATAGTTCTCTCTTTCTAAACACATATATGTTTATAGGCTATTTCTAAATTAATATATGTTTGCATCCAAGCATATTATATTTACAAACATTTTATGTTCCAAACATAATATGTTCTAACATATTAAGATATATGTCCCAAACATGTTATGCTAGTTTATGAACATTATATGCTTGCACTTAAAATTTTGTTAAAAAATTAGAGTTCCAAACGTATAATTTTTACACCCAAACATATGAAAAACAGTATTTTTCGTCCGTGTATATTTGAAGAGATTTTATCTTAAATCTAAAGATTCAATATATCAGTTAATTTAAGGACGATTTCTTGGAATCAAAAATATCTTTCTTTAATTTAAAGAAAATTTGCCTTAGGTCCAAGACATCCGACTTTAACGAAGGGACGTAAATTTGCAAAATTTATGTCCTAAATTTACTTTAACTAACTTTTAACTTTATTTTAATTAAAATTTAGTTATTTTAAAGAAATTTGTCTTGACTTGTACTGAGCACAACATTGACCTAATAGGAAAGAGCATGCAACCTCCAATACTAATATTTTTTTTAAACAATTTAATATCCTTTATTTCAAAAATATATTTCATAAAAATTCAGACTCGAATCTTTGAAATTTGCGTCCCTCCGTTAAAGTCGTAAAACTTAGAATTAAGGTAAATTTTCCTTAGATTAAAGAAACACATTTTTGATTTAAATAAATTATCCTTAAATAAACTAAGGTATTGAATCTTTTTATTAAAGATAAAAATGCTTCAAATTAAGCTAAGACTTATTTTGAGGATTTTGGTTTTTTTAATTAAAGTTTTTGTTTTGAAAATAAGAACATTTGCAGTATCTCTTTTTTGCAGTATATGTTATAATTTGAATGTTAGACTTTTATTAATTTGTGAGGATGATTGTTTATTAGATTGTTTGACCCTCAGATAGAATACAACTACACTCGTAAAAAAATGTCAATTGGAATCAACCCAAAATTTAAAAGTCGCAATATCATTTGTTGACTTTTCAGTAATCGCAAAAATCTAAAGTATTCTTTTCGAAACTTAAAAAAAACGAAAAGAATTTTGAAAAATTAAAAAGAAAGTCGTGAAGTAAATTTAAATTTTTGAAGAAGTCGGAAATAAACAATAAAGCTCTTATATTTCCTTGTCGAAATATGTCTTAGGACAGGCTTTACATAATACAAGCAGGATTCAGGAGTAATAGAATCGTACGCGATATTCTCCCAATACATTTCGTCAAGGGATACGTTGAAATTCTTGGAAATCCCTAAATATTTCACTTGATCTTTAGCTGTAGCTGTGTCATTAATAACCACTGTCGACTTGCATCGCTGAACATTTACAGTTCATTTCGTTTGAAATGCAATTCCAATTATTATTCCGATAGTGTTTTATGCTGCCCAAGCCGTAATCCATGATAGTGTCTGATGCAGCAGACAACGCATAAACTCAAGTGCGTATGATGCAATAAAACAGCAGCAGCAGCAGCAGCAGCAGCAGCAGTAGAAATAAACAAAAATGCTGGTTAATACAATGAACTGTCACTCAGTCATTTAGTCCAGCAGCAATTGTTGTCAGATGAGCCAAAACAATGGCAATGGTGATGGTAAGAGGTAGGTAGGACCAAGATAACTAACTGCGACTAAGTTAATAACACCATCCAAACGCCCGCTACTGCTGTTGCAACCCATGAGGTTAGTGCGCATGCGTGTGCGCCTTCTTTTGGCCATAAAACCAATGTAACTGCTATGCAATGCCCTTATATTGTTGTAGTTGTTGTTGTTAATGCTGATGACTTCTTCTCGCTTAGGTTTGGACGAATGTCGAAGCCAAAAACCTGGCAGACAAACAGACAGACGGACAGACACAGCACATCAAGTACTTGGATGGACATCCTGAAAGAGGTCAAAGCAAAAAAAATCTTCATTGTGTTTTCTCATCAGGTGCGCTTTTGTTCGAAAGAAATAAACAACAACACACACACACACACAAATTAAGGACAGACGGATAATCTTAGCAGGAGTATTAGTGTGTGTGTGTGTGTAGGTGAAATATGAAACCTCTTGTGAATTCATGATGATCCAAAATGATCCGATGCGTTCCTTACTTTCATATCACTTTTATATGCTATTGACACTTTTGTATCTCGGCCAGTTCCTTTCTTCTCCTGGCTATCATATGCAACCAAAAAACACACCAAGTGTCAATGAAGTCTTGTTGTTGTTGTTGTTAATTGCAGCTAGGACCCAGTGAAGTAGTTGGCAAGGTATGGCAATTTAAGGCTCTCTCTCCTAAACCTAACCTAGTATTCTCTCATAATATTTCATGGTTGTTAGTTATTTATTTTATTCATTTATTTATATATTTACAATCATAGTGAATTATGAAAATAAACAGGAAATATAGGTGCTAACAACATAGGTTTTCGACCTGTTGTGGTTGTGAGTATACCGTCGAACTGATCGAACGTGTTTTTTAATATCGAGTTAATTAAATTATCGTAATAAGTACTTGTTACGAATTTTAAGTGTGGTGGTACATTAAGCCACCCTGCAGCGAAATTCAAAGTCACACTGAAAGCAAAAAAAGCATACCCGGTTCCAAAGATTTCGTCTTTACTTTAAAAAATTTGGTATTGATTCCGAGCCAAAGATTCGGAGAATACAAGTAAGACTCAATTCTCTTTTAAATTTGGGTTTTATGTACTTGCTTTGCTTTCTCAGCCTTTTTTCTTCATATGCTATCAAAGTCCTTTAAAAACGAGTTAACGACAATTTTATTTTCCAAATTAAGACTCGACTTCCAGTAGAAATTATTCTATGTTTCAAGTAAAAACTTCTTTAAAATAAAGTTTTGAAAAACATGTCCTATATTTGAAAGATCTTTTGCTTTGTAGTCAAGATGCAAAAAGACAACAAATTTAAAGACAATTTCATTAAATTTAAAGAATTTTTATGAATTATTAAAGTCAAGTTGACCTTAGCCCAAACATTTTTTTCTTTCATGTTATGATAACTATTTTTAAGTCAAATCACTTAATTATAAGGACAATACGATTTCATTGAAAAGTTTATCGACTTTTGGACAAGAAAAAAAACTTTATATTAGAGAAATGCGTCTTCTATGCTAAGCAAAATTTGCATTCGTATTTTAAAGACATAAAATCTTTGACGTCACGACAATATTTTTTTCAGTGCATACACTGGGCTGCTAACTTCAAAGCCCAGTGGACAGGTATCGACTGAAGTTATAAATTTCCACAAGTTGCGGCAAGTCGAACCTTTTCTAAGGTAACGGCATCAAAAGGAGGGAATCCCTCAAGAAAGAAATTAGGATCAGTAGACCCATGCTCGTTGTCGGCTAAACAAAGCGATTCCTTAAAGTGGGCGCAAGTAATTCTTTGAGCTGCAAAAAAGGAACAATCAAAAATTGGTTGTTCTAATAAAGAACTTACAAAGGACAGTAACTGAAGAATGTTTCTTGAAAATAACGAGGAGAATTCTTTCGGTATACGAAAATTTCTTCTTATGTTATGAGCATAAGGGGTCAGTTGTGGCGAATTTGTTGAGTACCGACGGAATTCGAAATCGGGACTTGATCTTTGTGCAATTTCCTTGTATTTTAAAATTTATTCTACGATGTTGTATTCATCAATTTTTCGTCATCATATAAAGGCCTTTGCATCCACTTTGATCTCCATAATCACGAAGTACGAACTTTGTCATCCCGAGTTATGGCCTGTGTGAGTATCTTTTGAAACGCAGCTATAAATCCTATAAATGAGCATATCCAAACAATGCTCTTCATTGTCACCATCAGGTTGTTTGGCTGGATAATCTTTTTATAGCATCCTGAGGAAGTCAGGTGTTTAATTGTTTCCTCTTAAAATCGATATCTTTTTTTCTGCCCTCTTCCATTCCGGGTGGTTTTGTTGTTTAGTTTTTAATCTGTGAACCGTTTCACTTGTTTTGTCATTGACTTTTTTCTTGCTCGTTTCTTTGTAATGTTTTTATTACTATTGTGGTTAATTTTTTTTCTATTCTTCTTTTTTTCATTTAACACTTGATCCTGTTCGATAAGCAATTGAGAGGGAGACCCAAGAGTCCATTGCTCTTATATGAAATCTTATCTCCTTTTGGTGATCTTGCTTCAATGAGATTTTCTACTGCTGTCATGAGCAAAATTTTAATCATTCGTCTCTTAAGTTATTCAATTGTTTCCTGAGGACAGAATTGGGATATCTTCATTAGATTGTGGTTGATGGTAGCCTATGTAACGGAAATCGAATGATTCTAGACAATGGAAGGCGATGTGATAATATGGAACACTTGAAGCTGTCAAGCGTTCGTGGAATGTCAATCACAATTTTCCTTTTCCCATTTATTGGAAATTGAAACATGCAATGCATTTTCGATTAGTACCAAATTTGGCTTCGACGATTCTCGATAATTTTCAATTAAATTTTTAAGAATATTGTGTGAAAGTGTTTTATTTATTATGTAGAATACAAAAAGGAGCAGATTTTTAAGGTGTTAATATTCTAACATCCTCATAATTGTTATTAATTCATGTCGTACAACCACAATTATAGGGAATTTTTCTAATTTTAACAATCTATTATGACTAAAGGATCTTGATGGCTCTTGCACAGAAATGATGGACCATCAAGATTCCTTATTGGATATTTAATATTTTCAATTAGACATTTTTAGCGAGCTAGTTAGTTAAACCTTAAAGGGGAAATTATTTGGAAATTCCGACTTCTATGCTATGGAGAAGAAAATCATTTTCAAATCGGACTATTAGAAATGCTGCAATATTGCCGTAACTCTTTTTATACCCTCCACCATAGGATGGGGGTATATTTCATTTCATTTCATTTCATTTCATATTCTGGGTCGTGGTAAAATTCTGAGTCGATTTGAGCATGTCCGTCCGTCTGTTGTAATCACTTCCAAACTAAACAAGCTATCGACTTGAAACTTGGCATAAGTAGTTGTTATTGATGTAGGTCGGATGGTATTGAAAATGGGCCATATCGGACCCCTTTTACGTATAGCCCCCATATAAACCGACCCCCAGAATTGGCTGGGGGTCGGTTTATATGGGTTTATATTTTGCTCCTCTGGAGGAGCAAAATTCACGCGATCCGCTTGAAATTTGGTATGTGGTGTTAGTATATGATCTGTAATAACCATGCAAAAATCGGTCCATAAATATATATAGCCCCCATATAAACCGATCCCCAGATTTGACCTCCGGAGCCTCTTGGAGGAGCAAAATTCATCCGATCCGGTTGAAATTTGGTACGTGGTGTTAGTATATGGTCTCTAACAAACATGCAAAAATTGGTTCATATCGGTTCATAATTATATAGACCCCATATAAACCGATCCCCAGATTTGAACTCCGGAGCCTCTGGGAAGAACAAATTTAATCCGATCCGGTTGAAATTTGGTACGTGGTGTTAGTATATGGTATCTAATAACCATGCCAAAATTGGTCCATATCGGTCCATAAATATATATAGCCCCCATATAAACCGATCCCCAGATTTGACCTCCGGAGCCTCTTGGAGGAGCAAAATTCATCCGATCCGGTTGAAATTTGGTACGTGGTGTTAGTATATGGTCTCTAACAAACATGCAAAAATTGGTTCATATCGGTTCATAATTATATAGACCCCATATAAACCGATCCCCAGATTTGAACTCCGGAGCCTCTGGGAAGAACAAATTTAATCCGATCCGGTTGAAATTTGGTACGTGGTGTTAGTATATGGTATCTAATAACCATGCAAAAATTGGTCCTTATCGGTCCATAATTATATATAGCCCCCATATAAATCGATCCCCAGATTTGACCTCCGGAACCTCTTGGAGGAGCAAAATTCATGCGATTCGGTTGAAATTTGGTACATTGCGCTAGTATATGGCCGCTAACAGCCATGCAAAAATTGGTCCATATAGGTCTATAGTTATATATAGGCATTGGCCAATCACACAAATATTGGTCCATATCGCCAAAAATAATCTACCAATGTTTTATTTCTATAGAAAATTTTGTCAACATTTTATTTCTGTAGAAAATTTTGTCAAAATTTTATTCCTATAGAAAATTTTGTCAAATTTTATTTCTATAGAAAATTTTATCAAAATTTTATTTCTATAGATAATTTTGTCAAAATTTTATTTTTATAGAAAATTTTGTCAAAATTTTATTTCTATAGAAAATTTTGTTAAAATTTTATTTCTTTAGAAAATTTTGTTAACATTTTATTTCTATAGAAAATTTCGTCAAAATTTTATTTCTATAGAAAATTTTGTCAAATTTTTATTTCTATAGAAAATTATGTCAACATTTTATTTCTATAGAAAATGTTGTCGAACTGAATTACATACGTCTTTAATCGGCCTTTTTTATACCCACCACCATAGAATGGTGACGGGGGTATAATAAGTTTGTCATTCCGTTTGTAACACATCGAAATATCGATTTCCGACTATATAAAGTATATATATTCTTGATCAGGGAGAAAATCTAAGACGATATAACGATGTCCGTCTGTCCGTCTGTCTGTCTGTCTGTCTGTCTGTCTGTCTGTCTGTCTGTTGTAATCACGCTACAGTCTTCAATAATGAAGCAATCGTGCTGAAATTTGGCACAAACTCGTCTTTTGTCTGCAGGCAGGTCAAGTTCGAAGATGGGCTACATCGGTCCAGGTTTTGATATAGTCCCCATATAAACCGACCTCCCGATTTGTGGTCTTGGGCTTATAGAAATCGTAGTTTTTATCCAATTAGCCTGAAATTTGAAATCTAGAGGTATTTTATGAGCATAAAGAGGCGTGCCAAAAATGGTGAGTATCGGTCCATGTTTTGGTATAGCCCCCATATAGACCGATCTCCCGATTTTACTTCTTGGGCTTATAGAAACCGCAGTTTTTATTCAATTTACCTGAAATTGGAAATCTAGAGGTATTGTAGGACCACAAATACGTGTGCCAAAAATTGTGAGTATCGGTCCATATTTTGGTGTAGCCCCCATATAGACCGGTCTCCCGATTTTACTTCTTGGGCTTATAGAAACCGCAGTTTTTATTCAATTTACCTGAAATTGGAAATCTAGAGGTATTGTAGGACCACAAATACGTGTGCCAAAAATTGTGAGTATCGGCCCATGTTTTGGTATGGTCCCTATATAAAACGACCTCTTGATTTGGGGTCTTGGGCTTATAGAAATCGTAGTTTTATCCAATTTGTCTGAAATTAGAAATCTAGAGGTATTTTAGGACCATAAAGAGGTGTGCCGAAAATGGTGAGTATCGGTCCATATTTTGGTATAGCCCCCATATAGACCGATTTCCCGATTTTACTTCTTGGGCTTCTAGAATCCGTAGTTTATATACAATTTGCCTGAAATTGGAAATTGGAAATACTTCTTGGGCTTCTAGAATCTGAAGTTTTTATCCAATTTGCCTGAAATTGGAAATCTAGAGGTATTTTCGGGTCATAAAGAAGTGTGCCGAAAACGGTGAGTATCGGTCCATATTTTAGTATAGCCCCCATAAGAACGATCTCCCGATTTAACTCCTTGGGTTTCTAGAAACCGTAGATTTTATCCGATTTGCCTGAAATTGTAAATATTCTGGTATTTTAGACTCACAAAAACGTGTATCGGATTAAGTTTTTATCGGTCCATTTGGTAATGCTTCCATATAGACCGACTTCACTTCTTGAGGGTATAGAAGCCGCACTGATCATGAAAATTGCTTGAAACTCAATGTAAAATTTCCTGAGTTTACTTCTCGGGTGAAAATCTACAGATTTAAGATTTCAAATCAAGACCTTATTTTATAATTTTCTTGCACACCTACAAGAGATGTTAATGATTCCTCTAAAACTCAAACCAAAATGGGTCTTATAAATCCAGAATCTGATATAGTCCTCATAGGTGAAATCTTTAAATTTATCTTCGGGAAGTGTCCCCAAGTCCTCAAGCCCTCCTGAAATTTCAAAGGAAACCCTAATATTTGGGTCATGGTGGTGGGTATTTAAAGTTCGGCCCGGCCGAACTTACTGCTGTATATACTTGTTTTTTGTTTAATATATCCCCGTATGGACTAACTTACAATTTAGAAGACGGTGTCAAGGATTTTTTAAGATACCTTGCCATCGGCAAGTGTTACCGCAACCCAAGTAATTCGATTGTGGATGACAGTCTTTAGTATGAGTTTCTACGCAATCCATAGTGGAGGGTACATAAGATTCGGCCTGGCCGAACTTACGGCCGTATATACTTGTTTTTCATATAATGTAATTTATGCATGCACGAAAAAAAATAATTCTTTCCACCCAAATGAAATTTTAAACAAACAAAATTCGTTTCTCATTTGCTTTTCGCTGTAAGGAAGTTTATTTGTAGAAACGTTTATTCTTTTCCAGGATGTAAAAACAATTTCATAAAGACTAAACAATATTCTGACCAATTGCATTTTCCCTCACATCTTTCTCACTTCCATGACGTTCTTAGCCCCTTTTTCTGTAATACAAACAATGCAGATGAAATTATTCGATTTTATAATTTTTTAAATTTTACCTTTCGCCTGGACGGAGAATCGAACCGCGGACCATCCACTATCCACTGAGCTAAGCTATGTAGCCGTTATTGTCATCAATAGACAATTACCCATATAAGTTATATTTATATAGCATAGCTTGCGGCGCTCACGAGCCGATTAAACAAACTGTATTTAACAGAAACATACGTTTAGTTGGGCACCGTGGAGCAGTGGTTGCTACGTGCGCCTTGTATTTTTTTTTGGTGATAAAAGTTTAAAATTTTCGAAGAAATTCAAACAACTTCAACAAAAGAAAAACTTTTCGGTACATGTTTTCCAAACGTTTTTTTTTCTTTACGTGTGGGTAGGGAGGCTGTTAAATGGTTAAACACTACGACAGAGGTTCGCCTATTTGTTGTGTATTAGTTCAAGTTTTTCCCTTAAGCATAGTACTAAGAATAATTTATCTCACGAAAAACTATTATACTGCAAAATCTTTGTTTTATGTTCAAATTTGTTTTGATTTTATGCCAACACGTCCCCTCAACACGCGAAAATGACCTTACACCAAAGACAACACACTTTAGAAGATGGGAAATTGGTTGGAAACATCTTGGAACAAACGGGAAAATATTATTTTATAATTTATTGCTCAAATTTTCAATGCAACATTTAGTATGACGCAAGCCAATTTCCCATCTTCTAAAGTGTATTGTCTTTGCCTTATACTAGCGGATTTATCACACACAAAGAGAAGATTTCAAAGAGAAGATTTCATTGATCAATCCCTAATTGATCCTGTAGAAATTTTAAAAACACTTTTGGAATTATATATTAGCGCAGTTTTCACTTTCTGCCAAAAATTATTTATGATTAAATTTCATTCATTTTGTTGAAGTGTAGTTTAGGCTGATTGCTCACACAAACATATACCAAAAATTTAATTTTCACCTAATGTACGTAAGTGCCCACACCCTGGTAAACAAAAATCGCTTCTGTAACATATACCTCCAAACACATTCTGCTTCAAGAGTATATATTTGCAGGATTGGTCCAAACAAAATATTGTTTGTATTATTCAAACATATAATTTTTATACCCTCCACCATAGGATGGGGGTATATTAATTTTGTGATTCCGTTTGTAACACATCGAAATATTGCTCTAAGACCCCATAAAGTATATATATTCTGGGTCGTGGTGAAATTTTGAGTCGATCTGAGCATGTCCGTCCGTCCGTCCGTCTGTTGAAATCACGCTAACTTCCGAACGAAACAAGCTATCAACTTGAAACTTGGCACAAGTAGTTGTTACGTATAGCCCCATATAAACGGACCCCCAAATTTGGCTTGAATTTGGTACATGGTGTTAGTATATGGTCTCTGACAACCATGCAAAAATTGGTCCACATCGGTCCATAATTATATATAGCCCCCATATAAACCGATCCCCCGATTTGGCTTCTAAGCTTCTAAGAGAAGCAAATTTCATCCGATCCGGCTGAAATTTGGTATATGGTGTTAACATTTGGTCTCTGACAAACATGCAAAAATTGGTCCACATCGGTCCATAATTATATATAGCCCCCATATAAACCGATCCCCCGATTTGGCTTCTAAGCTTCTAAGAGAAGCAAATTTCATCCGATCCGGCTGAAATTTGGTATATGGTGTTAATATTTGGTCTCTAATGACCATGCAGAAATTGGTTCACATCGGTCCATAATTACATATAGCCCCCATATAAACCGATTCCCCGATTTGGCTTGCGGAGCCTCTAAGAGAAGCAAATTTCATCCGATCCGGCTGAAATTTGGTACATGGTGTTAGTATATGGTCTCTAACAACTATGCAAAAGTGGTCCACATCTGTCAATAATTATATATAGCCCCCATATAAACCGATCAGCAGATTTGGCCTCCGGAGCCTCTTGGAAGACCAAAATTCAATAATTATATATAGGCCCCATATAAACCGATCCCCAAATTTGACCGCCGGAGCCCCTTGGAAGCACATAATTCATCCGATACGATTGAAATTTGGTACGTGATGTTAGTATATGGTATCCACCAACCATGCAGGAATTGGTTCATATCAGTCCATAATTATATATAGCCCCCATATAAACAGATCCCCAGATTTGACCTCCTGTGCCTTTTGGAGAAGCAAAATTCATCCGATCTGGTTGAAATTTGGTACGTGGTGGTAGTATATGATATTTAACAAACATGCCAAAAGTGGTCCATATCAGTCCTTAATCATATATAGCCCCCATATAAACCGATCCCGAGATTTGGTTTTGGAGCATCTTGTAGGAGCAAATTTCATCCGAGTTGAAATTTGGTACATTGTGCTAGTATATGGCCGTTAACAACCATGCCTAACTAGGTCTATATCGGTCTATAGTTATATATAGCCCTAAGATAAATCGATCCCCAATCACACAAAAATCGGTCCATATCAAGTTCATAGTTCTATATAGCCCACATATAAGCGACACCCATATTTCAATTTCCATGTCGATTCGTAATTATTTGTAGACCACCACGTATGGACTAACTCACAATTTAGAAAACGATGTTAAGAAGTTTTAAGATACCACAACCCAAGTAATTCGATTGTGGATGACAGTCTTTCGTAGAAGTTTCTACGCCATCCATGGTAGAGGGTACATAAGATTGTGCCTGGCCGAACTTACGGCCGTATATACTTGTTCACCTTACACTGGTAGAAAAAAAACTTTTAATGAAAGCTTTTTTGTGTGTATATATTTTTAAGGCACAAATTGATTACTTCCATTTTTTTTTACTTGCAGCATATTCTCTCGGTCACCCTTTCGAAGCACTTATATGTTTATAGGCAATTTCTAAATTAATATATGTTTGCATCCAAACATATTATATTTAAAACAAGTAAGGAAAGTCTAAAGTCGGGCGGTGCCGACTATATTATACCCTGCACCACTTTGTAAATCCACATTTTCGATACTATATCAAATCCGTCAAATGTGTTGGGTGCTATATATAAAAGTTTTTCTCCCAAATACATACATTTAAATTTGACTCCATGTGTATTTATGATTTATCGGTCGAAAGATATGTATTAGAAATAAAGGAAAATTTGAGTCACTTTTACAAGTTTTCGACTTAGCAGTGGCGATTTTATAAGGAAAATGTGGATATTTTGGTCATTTTGACCCAAATCGGAAAAGCATATGTATGGAAACTATATAGAAATCTGAACCGATTTCAACAAATTTGACATGCATGGTTCACATTGGTGAACTTCCCTCTTATCACTGAGTGCTGCTCGATTCCATGTTAAGCTCAATGACAAGGGACCTCCTTTTTATAGCCGAGTCCCAACGGCGTTCCACATTGTAGTGAAACCACTTAGAGAAGCTTTGAAACCCTCAGAAATGTCACCAGCATTACTGAGGTGGGATAATCCACCACTGAAAAACTTTTTTGGTGTTTGGTCGAAGCAGGAATCGAACCCACGACCTTGTGTATGCTGGGCCTGCTAACCATTGCACCACGGTGGCTCCCAAATTTGACATGCATACTTAGTATTTTAATTCTACTCCCTGTGCAAAATTTCACGTAAATCGGACTACAACTTTGAATTCTGTGCTCATATGATGGAAAATCGGGTGAAAGATATATATGGAGCTATATCTAAATCTGAACCAATTTCCATAAAATTTGGCACACTTGACTACACTACTAATTGCACTCCTAGTGCAAAATTTCAACCAAATTGGGCTAAAACTCTGGCTTCGGGGGCCATATAAGTCTATATCGGGCGAATGATCTATGTGAGAGCTATATCTCAATCTGAACCGATTTCAATCAAATTTGGCACACCTGACAATAGTACTTATTGTTCTCCTGGTGCAAAATTTCAAGCAAATCAGGGTAAAACTCTGGCTTCTGGGTCCATATAAGTGCATACACCCTCAAAAAAATCGCTTCTCTAACATATGTTCCAAACATATTTTGCAGGAAGCACATATATTATTGGATACTGCCGAAACATTAATATGTTTGTTTTATGTGAGCATATTATATGTTTGGAAGCATTTTGAATCCAAAAATAGTATATGCTTGGAAGAATTCCTCAAAGAATATTGTGCTCATTTCCTCAGATAATTTTCACTTCCACGAAATTTTTGAGTTCTTCGCATCTTTTTCTGTAATACAAATATGCTGTTTTTTTTTCAAATGTCTATTCTCTTGGTTCCGAATGTCTATTCTCTTTATTCCGAATACTCATTCTAATATTCAAATTAAATAATATTTAGACTTAAGCATATTACATTTTTGGTCTTATCATGAAACAGTTTTCCGAAACTACATACAAGCGGTTTCACAGAAATTGCTCTCATTTCATTCTCGCTGTGTTATGTTGATATCTTTTTATTCAACCCTCCTGGTTTCCATCTCTATTTCTTTCTCTATACTAACTCTCTCTCTCTCTCTGTCGCTCTCTGAATAAAGTATCACAACATATATATGTTTACTCGAAATTTGTAAATTTATATATGTATACATTCACACATATTATTTTTATGAAACATTCATGCCCCAAACATAATATATTCTAACATATTAACATATGTGTCCCAAACATTTTGTGTTAGTTTAGGAACATTACATGTTTGCACTTAAATATATTGTGTTTAAAAATTGTGCCCGAAACACATTTTGTTTATATCGGAACATATGAAAAACATATTTTTCTAACAGTGTATCGGGCGAAAGATATATATGGGAGCTATATCTAAATCTGAATCTATAGGGTTCTATTCTGACCCAAAACAGGAACTTGTGCCAAATTTGAAGGCGATTTGACTTAAACTACGACCTAGACTTTGATCACAAAAATGTGTTCACAGACAGACGAACAGACGGACATGGCTAGATCGACCCTGAGCATTATTGCCAAAGACACCATGTATCTATCTCGTCTCCTTCTGGGTGTTGCAAACATATGCACTAACTTATAATACCCTGTTCCACAATGTGCTTCAGGGTATAAAAATGTTATGTCCCAAACATAATATGTTCTAACAAATTAACATATATGTAGCAGACATTTTATGCTAGTTTATGAACATTATATGCTTGCACATAAAAATAATGTGCTAAAAATTTTAATTGCAAACATATAATTTTTATACTCAAACATATGAAAATCAGTTTATTTCGTCTGTACAGCAAAAAATGTAAGTTATTCGAAAAGCACAACTTTAAAAGCACATCCAAAAATGTCCTTCCGAAGATGTTCTTTATTCTAACTACACAGGAAGTTCTTTAAATTCACTTTTTAATAACTCGCTTCTTTCATATTTTTATTGGGTAATTTTAACTTTTTTTGTTTTAAATAGGTTAAAACCCGAGTAAGAATTAATAAAATGGGACAAATTATTTCAATTATGTCGAAAAAAGTGTTACATCTATTCTAGAAGATTGCGAATTTTTCAAAATTTTTGAGGTCAAAAGTTCCAGACAAGCGTTAGAATGCATTAAAAATCATAAAAGATTATAAAAGTTATATATTTGGCAAAATATCACAAATTCATATCCAAAACACTCAATTCGGATCACACCTTAAGAAGTGATGCAAATTCAGTTTAACGACTGTTGAAATAATGGACATCCTTCCTATGACAAGCCCATGTTAAATTCATCGCTTCAATTTTGTACTTTTGGAAACTTTCTTTATCTTTGCAAATTGAATTTAAAATGAATGGTCTTTATCAAAAAGGCTCTGTTACCTCCTGACTTCAGAAGAATGTCTCAAATTGTGATTGCCACAGTATTTAACAAAAAAGCCCTAACCTCAATTGATAAATATTCAAATAGAACGAATAAATTAATTAGAGCATTAAAGATCGCTAGGGGTGAGGTGAGGAGAACCCAGTTGGCAAAACGACACCAAACAACACTAAATTCAACAGAAGACCCTAAAACCAATGTAAAACTAAACAAACATTTGAGCACAGCAAAGAGCAGCAACAACAATAACAGCAGTGACAATTAACAAATAATAAACGATATCATCATTTTATTGTAGTGCATAATTAAAACGAACTATGAACAGCGTTCAGTGTTAATCTCAAAAATTCCCACGACCCGGTAAGCGGGCACACCATCAGTTGGTCACATAGTCGTACAATAAATTCGACAAGAGCAGCAACAACAACAGTAACTAAACCACATCAGACTCTGTTAACGTATGTATGTATGTCCACCACTCTATATGGGTTCTCTCACAATATTACTCTACATACTCGCGTACATTGCTCATTTACACAGTAAATGTACTTTGGTTACCACAGACGAAAGGTGTGTTTATGCATATCCCACCATTCTGTTGAGGGTACAGAATGGTGGGATATATACATTCAAGTTCATTTATCTCTGAGTGAAATTAGCTCAAACGAAGTTTTGTACAGAGAAGAGCGCCGCTATGAACTTCATATTTTTTACTGTCACATATAAGAAGGGCGATATTGTAAACTATTAACAGAAATATGATCAGCATGATTAGCAATAGAGTCAGATTACCTATAGTTCAAATAACTCCAGTTTTTATGCAGATATTCAAAGTTAATTATATTTAATTAACAACAATGTATAGGCTAAATATGAGGGTCGAATGAAAAGGTTATTTACAACAAATCGATAAATAGACGGACGACGAGCATTGGCTAGCTAGAACGATTTAGCAGGCGATTAAAAGTCGATCTCTTATATGAATAAGTGACTGGTTTAAGACCAATATTTCTGGAAGGTGTATTTCTCCGCATATCACACAATTGTACACTACACGTTACGTACAAGCTAACGTGACTTTAAATGACGTAGCCACTGTTGCTGACGAATGGTCTTACACATTTTATCATTCCATGGTGGGTCCTAATTAGTATGCCAACCTGTAATCATTTACAAGTACTTGCTCCAAATGCATTTTTATTAAATGAATCTAGAAAATACCGTTCTGTTTTCGATTCCAAATTAAATGCAATTCGATTAAAATATCATCAGTCAATGTAATTACGTTCTCTTCTACACCCTGCATGCCTGCGAAGTTCTTCGAAATTAAAGAAAATTGGTAGCTCATTTACATGTTAATAGCTTATTTATTTAATGCAACGCAAGCTTTTCTCCATAAATGATAGGAGAAGTGATTTAAGAGATTAAAAAAAGAATCACAATATAGTAATTCATGTTTGTTATCGTATAGGATAATGTCCTTCAAACATACTATTGAAACCAGCCAGTACTTAGTGCTAAAATATACGTAGTTACAGCGTCAAAACCCTTCTCGAGTTTTAATGACTTCTCTAGATACAGGGTGGTGTTATTAATGTAGTATGATTTTAAATACGACTCTTTATATAACCTTTATATTTGCATATCAAAACTATAAGAAAAAAATTTAAAAAAATTTATTTTATTCTGGCTTAAAAAATGCTAGACAGTATTTTTTTGTTATCCTTAAAATTAAAGATTGTTTCACTGTGCACAGAAAAAAAATTCTGATTCAATCACAATTAATTTTTTAAATTGATTCAATTAGTTTTTACTGAAATTGCTTCAATGACGAAAATATGTTAATAGTATCAATCACAGAATTAATTAAAAATAAAAAATATATAAAAAAATTAATTGGTTTTTTCGACACTTTCAATCGATTTTTTAATTGGTTCAATTAAAAAGTTAATTGATTTTGGTCGCAAAACTCAACCTCCACCATAGGATGGGGGGGTATATTAACTTTGTCATTCCGTTTGTAACACATCGAAATATTGCTCTAAGACCCCATAAAGTATATATATATTCTGCGTCGTGGTGAAATTCTGAGTCGATCTGAGCATGTCCGCCCGTCCGTCCCTCCGTCCGTCTGTTGAAATCACGCTAACTTCCGAACGAAACAAGCTATCGACTTGAAACTTGGCACAAGTAGTTGTTATTGATGTAGGTCGGACGGTATTGGAAATGGGCCATATCGGTCGTCTTTTACGTATAGCCCCCATATAAACGGACCCCCAAATATGGCTTGCGAGGCCTCTAAGAGAAGCAAATTTCATCCGATCCGGCTGAAATTTGCACGGATGAAAAATACTGTTTTTCATATGTTTGGCTATAAACATTATATGTTTGGAACACAAATTTTTAAACACAATATTTTTGAGTGCAAGCATATAATGTTCATAAACTAGCATAGCATGTTTGGGACATATATGTTAATATGTTAGAACATATTATGTTTGGGACATAAAATGTTTGTAAATATAATATGCTTGGATGCAAACATATATTAATTTAGAAATAGCCTATAAACATATATGTGTTTAGTAGCTTGGAGCGCTAGTAAAGGGTGATTCTTTTGAGGTTAGGATTTTCATGCATTAGTATTTGACAGATCACGTGGGATTTCAGACATGGTGTCAAAGAGAAAGATGCTCAGTATGCTTTGACATTTCATCATGAATAGACTTACGATCTGCCACAACGTCGAATTTTCAGTGAATGGGCCCTAGAAAAGTTGGCAGAAAATCCGCTTTTTTATCGACAAATTTTGTTCAGCGATGAGGCTCATTTCTGGTTGAATGGCTACGTAAATAAGCAAAATTGACGCATTTGGAGTGAAGAGCAACCAGAAGCCGTTCAAGAACTGCCCATGCATCCCGAAAAATGCACTGTTTGGTGTGGTTTGTACGCTGGTGGAATCATTGGACCGTATTTTTCAAAGATGCTGTTGGACGCAACGTTACGGTGAATGGCGATCGCTATCGTTCGATGCTAACAAACTTTTTGTTGCCAAAAATGGAAGAACTGAACTTGGTTGACATGTGGTTTCAACAAGATGGCGCTACATGCCACACAGCTCGCGATTCTATGGCCATTTTGAGGGAAAACTTCGGAGAACAATTCATCTCAAGAAATGGACCGGTAAGTTGGCCACCAAGATCATGCGATTTGACGCCTTTAGACTATTTTTTGTGGGGCTACGTCAAGTCTAAAGTCTACAGAAATAAGCCAGCAACTATTCCAGCTTTGGAAGACAACATTTCCGAAGAAATTCGGGCTATTCCGGCCGAAATGCTCGAAAAAGTTGCCCAAAATTGGACTTTCCGAATGGACCACCTAAGACGCAGCCGCGGTCAACATTTAAATGAAATTATCTTCAAAAAGTAAATGTCATGGACCAATCTAACGTTTCAAATAAAGAACCGATGAGATTTTGCAAATTTTATGCGTTTTTTTTAAAAAAAAGTTATCAAGCTCTTAACAAATCACCCTTTATATGGTCGTTAACAACCATGCCTAACTAGGTCCATATCGGTCTATAGTTATATATATCCCTCAGATAAATCGATTTCCAATCACACAAAAATTGGTCCATATCAAGTTCATAATTGTATATAGCCCCCATATAAGCGAACCCCATATTTCAATTCTGGCTCTCTACGTACCGTGCAAAAAGTCCATATCGATTCGTAATTATTTGTAGACTTAACTATACATAACTTTTTTGTCTAATATACCACGTATGGACTAACTCACAATTTAGAAAACGATGTTAAGGACTTTTAAGATACCACAACCCAAGTATTTCGATTGTGGATGGCAGTCTTTCGTAGAAGTTTCTACGCAATCCATGGTGGAGGGTACATAAGATTCGGCCTGGCCGAACTTACGGCCGTATATACTTGTTATTAATTGAGGCAATCAATTGTTTATTTTATTATTATTTATTTATTCATAATTTTTAGAATAAAATTTTTTGTAATTTTATAGGACTTTCAACTTTCTCGATTATAATATAGTTGGATTTTGCTTTAAAGAACCACTGAATAGAATACACATAGAAACTAATTATTCGCGAACAAAGTCATTTAAAATCAATTTAAATATTTAATTTGATTTAATTAAAATTGTAATTGGTATCAATGTTACCGTTGTGTGACTTTGATCGAATTTTGCAACCTCTTTGGCGTCAAGTGACTTTTTGTGTCGTTCGGGCTCGGCTATAAAAAGAAGATCCCTTGTCATTGAGCTAAACAGAGGATCGGGCAGTTCTCAATGATAAGAGAGAACTCACCACTAGTTGTATCACAATGAGCTGAATGGTGTAAGCCTGAAATATCGGGATGCCACTATACCTAACCTAAGCTATTCATACAAGGGTCCGGAATTATGGGCTGAGAAATCTTTTGGTTTTGCAGAGAAATTCGTTTTCATCAGATTTCCGACAGAAATGCAACCAATATCGTCTTCCAACCATCAGAGTTTATTGCGAAACTTTAACAACAATTGCGATAATTTGGAAAAAAAATAGCCGCCGTATTGTGGCGGCTATTTTGACTAACGATGTCCCCTACAGAAGAAATTAATGAAACGACGCCATAATCTAACTTTCAATGTTTTAATGTTATTTTAAAATATGTGCTGCTATTCCATAAGACGCATTTTTTAACTTTTTTCAATCAACAAATAATGGGAAAATTTGAGACTGTACGTTCTTCTAAATGGATTGTTACATAAAAACTATACCCGATATTTTATTAGATTTCTTCTTTTATTTTTACTTACACTTCAATAAGTGTTATAGGCAAAATAGCTATTACTTTGGTATTGTTGTTTCATTGCGATCACGAAATTACTTGATCTAATTAATTTTTTAATTGAAATTGTTTGAATCGCGTAAATGATAGTATCAATCATAGAATCAATTAGAAATTCGACATTTACAATTAATTTTTCAATTGATGCAATTAAAAATTAAATTGAGTTTGGTAGCAAATCTCAATTATTTTTAAATTGAGGCAAGTTTTTGAATTTTTATTGGATTGTTTATTATTATTTTATCTTGAAATGAAATAATTTTCTTGTAATTTTATAAGATTTTATCTTCGTTATAACTTCACGATTGTAACTATAATTGGAAGTTGTAATTGATTTGAGTACAAATTTAATTGAATAGTACTGAATAGTACACGGACGAAAAAGACAGTTTTTCATACGTTTGGGTGTAAAAATTATATGTTTGGAACTCAAATTTTTAACACATTATTTTTAATGTTTATAAACTAGCATAACATGTTTGGGACATATATGTTAATATGTTAGAACATGTTATGTTTGGGACTTAACATTTTGTAAATATAATATTTTTGTATGCAAACATATATTAATTTAGAAGTAGCCTATAAACATATATGAAAGAGAGTCCTAGGGAGTATGCTGCAAGTAAACGAATGGAAGTAGCCAATTGGCGCCTTAAAAATATATATACACAAAGAAAATTTCATAAAAAAAAATTGTCTACCAGTGTATGCTAAGATAAAACATAATATGCTTGAACAATACAAACAATATTTTGTTTGGATCAATCCTGAAAATATATATGCTTGAATAACAATATTTGGGGAATATGTTACAGAAGCGATTTTTTTTAGGGTGTAGAGCAAAATGCTATTTTCGGACGGTAAACATGTAACATGTTTGTTGCAAGCATGTTATTTTCTGCGACGTTATGTATCTGATTTCGATAGCCATTTGATGTTTAACGAGAAAACAAAATTTTTGCGCCAAAAATGATCCATGTTCTCCATCCAAAAATAATATTTTAATCTAGGAGCTGATTACTTCCCTGTGTGCATGTAATCATCATTATTGTTCAATTAATGGGCATTTTGCTCTGAGCCAATACCATGACTTGAAATGAAATTACTCAACCACAACAATAACAAAAACTAAAAAATTCGAAACACAAGAATGGCACATGATCAGTAGAACCAGCAGCAGCAGCAGCACCAGCTACCATTCAGCGAAGGTATCAAAAGATCTAAAGCCATTAACTTAAGCAAATCATAGCAAATCACGCGCCACACGAGCTGAATACACACTACAACCATCACTCCCCACTGCAATGAGTGATGGAAGTTGGACCTACAAAGCACGCGGATCAGGCACCCATGATCATTGGTTAAATCGATTCGAGAAACACCATACCGCCAACAGCAGCCATCATCATCATCATTGCCAGTCAAAACAAAGACCAGCTCAGCACCATTCGTCAGCATTTCAAGGAAACAACAACTACAACACCACCACCAAATCGAAAACAGCAAAGTTACGAAATTCAATACCACTCCGAAATCAAAACAAAATGAAACCCTGCCGTATTGAATTCAATTGAATTGAAACGAATTGAGAGTGGCGGATCGAAATTGAAATGTGTTTTTGTGCTGAGGTGATATGATTCCATCCAGTCCATAAATGATGAACCCAAAGAAACAAGCAACCCAATACTGCCCACAGAAGCATAATCATTGAACATCGCCATTTAAAGTGATCGAACACAACTACTAACTACTGTGTATATGATGCACAGTGGTTTGGCATGAATATTGATATAAAATTTTATGTTTTGGGTTGATGACATCGTTAACTACGCATGCCGTTCGGACAACCCTACGAATCTTTTCGAATCAGATACACGAGATTGAAATCACATATATAGTCCCTCTCGCCGGGTTCGGAGGACGCAAATTTCAAAGATTCATGTCCTAAATTTAAAGAAAACTAAATCAAAGATTATCAACTTTCTTTTGATTAAAATTTCTTTATTGCAAAAAATTGCCTTCAATGTTGTGTAAATTGCATATCCTAATATTTTGGAATCTTTCATATTATTTAATTTTTTCTCCCATTTTTCTTACCTTGCCATTTTGGTAATTTTTTGTTTGTAGTTACACTTTATTATTTTTTGCGAAATTTTCCACAGCCCAAACAAATTTTCCTCTTTTTAAGTATGTTTCAAATATTTTATGAACTAAACGTGGTACAAAGTTTAATGACCGTACACATAATTTCAATATGAATTAAAACAGAAGAAATCTTTCGTACAAATTGATTTTTTTCGTTACTTTAGTTTTTTTTTTCTTCTATGAGAGAATGCAATTTCGAGAATTTCAGTTAAAAAGTGCACCAGTGCATTAAATTTTCGCCGGTTTTAAAACGTGCTTTGTGGAAAGCTCAAAATGTAGAGCACAATGTAGTTCAATTATCGCACGAGTTAGTTCTCTCTTCCTATAAAACAGTTAATTTTTCCGCGTGTCTTTAAATCTATATAAAATTAAAATTAGGATACACATCTTGTTTACCGCATTCTCATTTTCTGTTTGCGATATATTTTACTGAAAAAACAGTGAATTCACGACGAAGAATAATTTTGGTTATGTTAATTTTAGAAAATTTTGATTATTTTTAGAAAATAATCAAATAAGTAAATGTTTTTCGACAAACTTAGGAAAATTTATTAGACATAATTAATTTTTTTCGCTTGTTAAAGAAAATTTTGTACAAGCAAAAAAATAATTCTTTCCTCCCAAACGAAATTTTAGACAAACAAAGTTCGTTTCTCATTTGCTTTTCGCCGTAAGGAAGTGTATTTGGAAGAAAAGTATATACTTTTTGCGATAAACGTTTATTCTTTTCCAGGATGTAAAAACAATTTCATAAAGACAAACTCAAACAAAAAAAACATTGTTTTCTTTCTAATTGCATTTTCCCTCACATCAACGAGGTTTTTTAGTTCTTAACACCTTTTCCTGTAATACCAACAATGAAGAAGAAATTATACGATTTTATACATTTATAAAATTTTTTTACCTTTCGCCTGGACGGAGAATCGAACCGCGGACCATGCACTTTGTAAGCCAACACACTAACCACTGAGCTATGTACCTGTTATGGTCATCAATAGATAAATATCCATATAAGTTATATTTATATAGCATAGCTCGCGGCGCCCACGAACCGAATAAACAAAATGTATTAAACAGAAACAAACATTTAGTTTGGCACCGTGGAGCAGTGGTTGCTACGTCCGACTTGCATGCTAAGGGTCGTGGGTTCGATCCTAGCTTCGACCAAAGTTTTTTTTTTTTGTTTTTTGTTTACATATATTCCAGATATGTTCGGAAGATTCTGAAAAAATGTTCAACATTACATTGTAGTGTATTAAATTTTAAACTGTAAAATGTGTCTTATTAAAGACCTAAAGTCTGAAAAGAACAGTATTTAAGATAAACGAAATGAACTGTGTTGTTGTTTCAAAAATAACTTTTTTTATTGAAAAAAAATAAAAATTTTGTAACAAACGATTTTTTTTTGGTGATAAAAGTTTAAAATTTTCGAAGCAATTCAAAAAACTCTAACAAAAGAAAAACGTTTTCGGTACACGTTTTCCAAACGTTTTTTATACCCTCCACCATAGGATGGTGGGTATATTAACTTTGTCATTCCGTTTGTAACACATCGAAATATCGCTCTAAGACCCCATAAAGTATATATATTCTGCGTCGTGGTGAAATTCTGAGTCGATCTGAGAATGTCCGTCCGTCCGTCCGTCCGTCCGTCTGTTGAAATCACGCTAACTTCCGAACGAAACAAGCTATCGACTTGAAACTTGGCACAAGTAGTTGTTGTTGATGTAGGTCGGATGCTATTGCAAATGGGCCATATCGGTCTACTTTTACGTATAGCCCCCATATAAACGGACCCCCAAATTTGGCTTGCGAGGCCTCTTAGAAAAGCAAATTTCATCCGATCAAGCTGGAATTTGGTACATGGCGTTAGTATATGGTCTCTAACAACCATACAAAAATTGGTCCACATCGGTCCATAACTATATATAGCCCCCATATAAACCGATCCCCCGATTTGGCTTGCGAGGCCTCTAAGAGAAGCAAATTTCATCCGATCCGGCTGAAATTTGGTACATGGTGTTAGCATACGGTCTCTAACACCCATGCACAAATTGGTCCACATCGGTCAATAATTATATATAGCTCCCATATAAACCGATCCCCCGATTTGGTTTGCGAGGCCTCTAAGAGAAGCAAATTCAATCCGATACGGCTGAAATTTGGTGCATGGTGTTAGTATGTGGTCTCTAGCAACCATGCAACAATTGGTCTACATCGGTCCATAATTATATATAGCCCCCATATAAACCGATCACCAGATTTGACCTCCGGAACCTCTTGGAAGAGCAAAATTCATCTGATTCAGTTGAAATTTGGTACGTGGTGTTAATACATGGCCTCAAACGCCCATGCAAAAATTGGTCGAAATCGGCCCATAATTATATATAGGCCCCATATAAACCGATCCCCAGATTTGACCTCCAGAGCCCCTTGGAAAAGCAAAATCCCTCCCATTCGGTTGAAATTTGGTACGTAATGTTAGTATATGGTATCCAACAACCATGCAGGAATTGGTTCCCTTTAACCCATAATTATATATAGCTCCCATATAAACCGATCCCCAGATTTGACCTTCGGTGCCTTTTGGAGAAGCAAAATCATCCGATCTGCTTGAAACTTGGTACGTGGTGATCGTACATGATATTTAACAACCATGCCAAAAGTGGTCCATTTCAGTACATAATCATATATAGCCCCATATAAACCGATCCCGAGATTTGGTTTTGGAGCCTCTTGGAGGAGCAAATTTCATCAGAGTGAGTTGAAATTTGGTACATTGTGCTCGTATATGGTCGTTAACAACCATGCCTAACTAGGTCCATATCAGTGAATAGTTATATATATATCCCTCAGAGAAATCGATTTCCAATCACACAAAAATTGGTCCATATCAAGTTCATAATTGTATATAGCCCCCATATATGCGACCCCCATATTTCAATTCTGGCTCCCTACGTACCGTGCAAAAAGTCCATATCGATTCGTAACTAACTATACACAACTTTTTTGTCTAATATATACCACGTATGAACTAACTCACAATTTAGAAAACGATGTTAAGAAGTTTTAAGATACCACAACCCAAGTATTTCGATTGTGGATGACAGTCTTTCGTAGAAGTTTCTACGCAATCCATGGTGGAGGGTACATAAGATTCGGCCTGGCCAAACAAATTTTGCTTCAAGCATATATATTTTCCGGATTGGCCCAAACAAAATATTTTTTGTATTGTTCAAACATATTATGTTTCACCTTAGGGCATACACTGGTAGAAAAAATTTTAATAAAATTTTCTTTGTGTGGATATATTTTTAAGGCGCCAATTGGTTACTTCCATTATTTTACTTGCAGCATACTCTATAGGTCTCTCTTTCTAAACAAATATATGTGTATAGGCTATTTCTAAATTAATATATGTTTGCATCTAAGCATATTATATTTACAAACATTTTATGTCCAAAACATAATATGTTCTAACATATTAACATATATGTCCCAAACATGTTATGCTAGTTTATGAACGTTATATGCTTGCACTTAAAAATATTGTGTTAAAAATTTTGAGTTCCAAATATATAATTTTTACACCCAAGCATATGAAAAATAGTCTTTTTCGTCCGTGTAGTTGTAGGAAAACAATGGAGTTCAAAATTGCAAGAATGTCTTTAGTACCATACCTAAGCTATTTATGTACAAATAAATGTCGGCTAAAAAATCCAAATGTTATGTAAAAATATGGAAAAAGTTTATCTAATTAAAAAAATATTTTAAAGCAAAAATGTAAAATCATCAAAATAAGTCTTAACATATATTAAATTAGGACTCGACTGCAAATAGAAGTCATGCCATATTTCAAGTGAAAAAGTCTTTAATGTAAAGTGGCAACATCTTCTATTTTTAAACTCTTGTTTGCTTTGTATTCAAGACGGAAAAAGTCACCAAAATTTAATTGTGATTTCATTAATTTTGAAGAATTTTTCCGACCAAGTTGACTTTACTCAAACAAATGTTTCTTCCATGATAAGATGTTCATTTTTATGGCGAATAACTTAATTGTAAAGACAAAACGTCTGCATTGGAAACTTTATCGATTTTTGAACAAGTAAAATAACTTTATGTCAGAGAAATGTGTCTTCTACCCATGCACAGGAAAAAAGATACAGAAACATTAACCCCCATTTTCATGAAGCTCCGTTAGTGCTATGTTAGCTAACGAACTTTTAAACCGTACTATGAACCTATTGATTTTCCATATGCTAAAAATTGTTCAGTTAATGTTACCAGGAGAGAAGATATTTCCATTTTACTTTCTGTTAACAGGGAGTCAAAGTCTAACGGAGCTACATGAAAATGACCGTAAGTTAATTAAATCAATGATTGAAATTTTCAAAGTTTTTAGTTAAAAAATTAATTGATACAGTTAATTTTTAAATCAAACTCGAAAGACTAAGTCACTTAAAAAGAAGTGAAGTGAATTTTTTTTTAATTTTTAATTAAAAAATTATTCCAAACAGCCAATTTTTTTGTCAAACTAAAAACATAAAGTGAGTTAAGAATGTAATTAAAAATAGTTACGTTTTTAATGAAAAAACTAATTGAGTCTTGCAAACAACATCAATAAAATTTTTAATTGAATCAATTAAAAAATTAAATGATATTTTCAAGTAATTTCCAAGTAATCAATTAATCAAGTAATTTCCAATTAAAACTGTGATTGATAACATACTATCATTTTCGTGATTGAATCAGAAGATTTTTTTTTGTGTGTACGAAGCGAAATTCGCATTGTAAGAACACGAAATTCTTGGCCTCACGATAATGTTTCTTTCGGTGTATAAGAAAGAAGTTGTTTTGTTTTTTCGACTTTCTTATATCCCTTGCGTGCCTCAATGGATACATAATTTTGAGCAATGAAATCTATCGTAAAACACTGTGTAATCATTTCAAAAAACACCACAATATTCAGTGAATAGTGATGGCAATGGAAGTTCGTCACAATCTCTGAGATTCATAAACAGACAGATATACTTAGGTGCTTAGTTGAGGTGACGTTGCTACTTACTCACTCACTCACAGCCTAATTTATGGACATGCGATCAGTAGAAAAAAATGTGAACGTTAATGTGTGAACGATCGCCAAAGTTATGTCCGCTGTCTCATTGCGACTTCTGTAGGCTGAGTTATTTGGATTCGTTAGGTTGGGGTTATTTTTATTTTTGCTTTTTGTTTTTTTTTTTTTTGAAGAAATCAATCGCTGATTTATGCAAATAATTTTGATGGACTCTGTAGCCATCAGACGTTTACATGATACCTCCAATTCACGCAGCAACAACGACAACAATTCATGAGCCAACCAATAACAGCCGCAAAGCAGCAAAAATAAAAAGCCATTGAACGATGGTGGTCGATCAGTGATCGCTTTGCACATCCAGCAAATCAGAAACAGTCCGTCCGTTAGTTAGTTCCCTTCAAAAGTCATTGCGATGACTTAAGAAGTATGAAAATCGTATTCATTATAATTGATTTACAAGGCGAAAACATTTTCTAAAGTCCAACAAAATTATAATGATATTTTAAATTCATCCTTTTATTACAACAATGATGAATTCTTTCCGCAGGTATGTGCGCACTCATGAGGTGAGTTAAGAGCGATGAGAAAAATTTAACTATAAGGTGGGTACTGTATTTGATTTCCAATTTGTTTTCACGTATACTTTTGGCGGAAAGCCTTTAAATGTGAGATATGAGAAGAGTCTTTCTGATAGTTGGGAAGAAGCTGAAAGGGATCCTCTTGCAGGGCCAAATTTCATCCGAGCCACCGTGGTGCAATGGTTAGCATGCCCGCCTTACATACACAAGGTCGTGGGTTCGATTCCTGCTACGACCGAACACCAAAAAGTTTTTCAGCGGTGGATTATCCCACCTCAGTAATGCTGGTGACATTTCTGAGGGTTTCAAAGCTTCTCTAAGTGGTTTCACTGCAATGTGGAACGCCGTTTGGACTCGGCTATAAAGAAGAGGTCCCTTGTCATTGAGCTTAACATGGAATCGGGCAGCACTCAGTGATAAGAGAGAAGTTCACCACTGTGGTATCACAATGGACTGAATAGTCTAAGTGAGCCTGATACATCGGGCTGCCACATAACCTAACCTAACCTTCATCCGAACCGGTTGAAATTTGGTACGTGCTGTTAGTTTATGGCCTCCAAAAACCAGACAAAAGTTGGTCCATATCAGACCATAATTATATATAGCCCCCATATAAACTGATCCCCAGATTTGGCTTGTGAAGCCTCTAGGAGGAACAAATTTTATCCGATTCAGTTGAAATGTGGAACGTGGCGTTAAGGTATGTCTAGGTTAAAGTGGCAGCCCGATTAAGTTTCAGGCTCACTTACACTATTCAAACCATTGTGTCTATGTCTAACAACCATGCACGATTTGGTCAATATCTGTTCAGCATTATATATAGCTGCCATATAAACCAATCGCCAGAGTTGATTTCCGGAGCTTCCTGGAGATGGATATTTCATCCGATCCGGTTGCAATCTTGTTCATGTTATTAGTTTATGGCCTCTAACAACCATGCATAAAGTGGTCCATATCGGATCATAATTATATATAGTCCAAATATAAACCGATCCCTAGATTTTGCTTCTTGATATTCCTGGACAAGCAAATTTCCTCCGATCCGCTTTATATTTGATACGTGATGTCAGTATATCACTTCTACTAATCATGCAAAAATTCTGTTAATAATTATATTCAAATGTTTGGGTGTAAAAATTATATGTTTGAATCTCAAATTTTTATCACAATATTTTTAAGTGCAAGCATATAATGTTCATAAACTAGCATAACATGTTTGTGACATATATGTTAATATGTTAGAACATATTATGTTTGGGACATAAAATCTTTTTGAAATATAATGTGTGTGGATGCAAACATATATAAATTGAGAAATTGTTTATAAACATATATGTGTTTAGAAAAAAGAACGAGAGAGTATGCTGCAAGTAAAAAATGGATGTAACCAATTGGCCCCTTAGACATATATACACAAAAAGAAGTTTTTTCTATCAGTGTATACCTAGGGTGAAACATAATATGTTTGAACAATACAAACAATATTTTGTTTGGACCAATCCTGAAAATATATATGCTTGAAGCAGAATGTGTTTGGGAGTATATGTTACAAAAGCGATTTGTTTTTTTTTGTCATTTTGTATGGCCCCTTATAAATCGATCTCTCTCTATTTTTCTGGGCTAAAACGAAGTGGGTTTGCGCTACAGTAAGCACCAATTTCTCATATTTATCCTTCTTGAGCTTGATTCTATTATATGGTTTCTTTTCAACTTGTTTCAAGTACGAAACTGTACAAAAGTACTTAAAATTTCAAGTACAAATCTGGGCTAAAAGCAACAATTTAAAACTCAATTTAGTTTGGTATTATTTTTTATGTATATAGATGGACCAGTTACCGTTGTGCCACTTTAGTGGCAAATTTGCCACTTTTTGACTGGTGCGACTTTTATGCCACTAAATGTGATACTTTTTACGATTTTGTGCCACTTTTTGAATTTTATGGGAATTTTACACCATAAAGTTATTCCAAAAAGTGAATATTATGCACCAATGAAAAACAGATATCGTCCATTAAATCTTACTATATGTGAGCGGTTATGATTCAATTTAGGTTGGTAAAGCGTAATCTGAATAAGTCAAATATAAAAAAAAAATTGCAACCACTCTTAGGTTAGGTTAGGTTATGTGGCAGCCCGATGTATCAGGCTCACTTAGACTATTCAGTCCATTGTGATACCACAGTGGTGAACTTCTCTCTTATCACTGAGTTCTGCCCGATTCCATGTTAAGCTCAATGACAAGGGCCCTCCTTTTTATAGCCGAGTCCGGACGGCGTTCCACATTCCAGTGAAACCACTTAGAGAAGCTTTGAACCCCTCAGAAATGTCACCAGCATTACTGAGGTGGGATAATCCACCGCTGAAAAACTTTTTGGTGTTCGGTCGTAGCAGGAATCGAACCCACGACCTTGTGTATGCAAGGCGACTGATTGTTCCAAGAGTGGAACAATCAGTCTCCACTCTTGGAGACTGATTGTTCCAGTTCGACAGACTACAATTCTGATATACTATATATAACAAACAAATGAGTAAAGTAGAAAGTCGGGCGGGGCCGACTATATCATACCCTAAACCACCCCTACTGAATTAGTAAACACAAGCATTTGTGGGGTATCATTGTTATAGGTTTTGGAGATTTCCATATTTAAGAACATAAAAGGGGGTACATGTTTATGGGAGTCTTGCCACAATCTGAGCAGAAATGTCTAATATTAGGAGCTATAGTTTATTTTACACCTTAAGAATTAGTATGCCACTAATATTAAGCCCATTATTAAAAAAGCACTTCTAGTTTTAACCGTTGAACCTTCTCGATTATTTTCTTCTGTTGAACCAACCAGATTGTTCCAAAAACATTAGCAGACTGCTTAAGTTAACGTTTTCCAGGTCCCCCAGTAATCTGAAGCTATATGCCCCTAAAATTTGCTTACGCCTTACACAAAATGCAGGACACTGACACAAGAGGTGTTTTATTGATTCCTTTTCCTCCGCATCATGACAGCTCATACAATAGTCATTATACTTCGCACCAATAGTTTTTGCAAAATCGCCTATCAGGCAGCGACCTGTTATAGCAGATATCAGGAGTGATATCTGGCGTCTCGAGAACACTAGCATATCTAGTGTGCGGTTTAAGTTTAAATGGGGCCATATTTGCTTGGTGTCGTTACAACCCTTACAATTCTCCCATCGAACATTTGCATTAATGACAGCCTTCTCACGCAGTAAGAGCTTGCAGGTAGCTAGAGGTACACCAACAGATTCTAGTTCCCCTGGAATATGTAAGGTAATTCCTAGCCTTGCTAGCTCATCTGCTTCGCAGTTCCCCGGTATGTTCCTGTGGCCAGGCACCCATATTATCTCATTGAGAGATTTGCGGCAGTCGATGGCCGTTTTCGAGTTGAGGAACACAGAGTCCAAGGATTTTATTGCAGGTTGACTGTCTGAGTATATATTAATGCCAATATTGCTTGGAGCATTACTTCTCAGCCAATTCACCACTTCTCTTATTGCTAATATTTCAGCCTGAAAAACACTACAGTGATCAGGTAATCTTTTCGCTATTCGAAGTTCCAGATCTTTAGAATATACTCCGAAACCCACTTGGCCATCCAATTTGGAGCCATCAGTGTAGAAATCTATATATCTTTTATTCCCCGGGGTCCGTGTACACCATGCCTCACTGTTGGGAATTAGAGTCCCAAACTTTTTGTCGAAAAGTGGACTCGCCAAAGTGTAATCCACTACGTTAGGCACATCTCTCTATTCAACCGTCGAACGGAACGGACGTGTTTTTCAATAGCGGATAAACTCATCGTAATAGGTACCTACTACGAATTTCAAGTGTGGTGGGATATTAAGCCACCATGCAGCGAAATTCCAAGTCATCCACTGGGTTGCTAACTTCAGGGCCCAGTGGACGGGTATCGACTGGAGTTATAAATCTGGGCAATGACCAAGAGTTAGGCCCAATTAGTCGACCTGTAGACGGGTCGACAGGTGGCGACACTTTGACAAGTCGAACTTTTTCTAAGGTAACGACATCAAAAGGGGGTAATCCCTCACGAAAGAGATTCAAGGAACGCAGAAATGCTTTGTTTATCCTAAAGATGTTAGGATCAGTCGACCCAAGCACGCTGTCGGCTAAACAAAGCGATTCCTTAAAATGGGCTCAAGGAATTCTTGAGACTGGAAAAAGGGAACGATCGCCGGATGAGCTGCCATCCTCCAAAAGGGATCAAAGATCGTTTGCCTCAGTTGCTAAAGATAGCCTTGTGATGGCTATCATTAATAAAGGAGCATTGGACGGTATGGTTCCAAAGCAAAAATGGGGGGAAATTGAGAATGCTCTGTCTGTCGTCTACTCACAGGTGCTGGAAAAGTTTCCCGGCCCAGATCCTCGACACCAAGAGGCTGGTTGGTATCAAGGACGATTTAAGCTAGTCGCATTTGAGGACCAGAGGTCTATAGAATGTTTTAAAGCTGCTCTGATACTAATTGGTGAAGTTTGGGAAGGAGCTGCTCTAGAGTTAGTCGAGAAGAAAGACATACCGGCTAGACCTAGAGCACATGCCTGGATACCTGCAAACCCTTCTGACCCTGAATCTATTTTAAATAGACTGAAACGATGCAATCCAGATCTTCCAACAGCTGATTGGAAGGTTGGCCGTTTGGATGAAGTGGATGGACCAAGACGGCATGCAGTGTTTATATTGAACACTCAGTCTTTGCCACATCTGGCAAAGTCCCAGGGCCGCGTATGTTATGGCTTTCATTATATCCAAATGAAGGTGTATAAAAACGATCAGCTAAAGGATTCAGAAATGGACAAGCCTCTGTCTGAATCAGAAGTAAGCGGATCCTCTTGCGAAGTCGAGGGAGATACCAAAGTTGAAGACATGGATAGATACCGTATGCGTGAGGAGGCTTCTATTGCCTCAGAACTCACCAAAGTCGAACCTATGGTTATTGCGAGAGTCACCGATATCTCTGAAGAGGACCTTCTTGATGACTCGATTGAAGCGGCTGATGTGACGGTTGTTGAAAATCTCGATGGTCCTACGGATCCTCCAGATAAATCTTCATCATTGTAAGGCTGCTTGTGCTGCCTTAAAAGTTCTCCTGATGAAAGGGGACATAGACATAGTTCTTATTCAAGAACCATATGTTTATAGAAACAAAATATGTGAATTAAGTACTCCGGGGTTCAAATTATTGCAGTATACTGGTAATGATGTAATTCGAGCCTGTATAATTGCTAAAAACGAGCTTAACTTGTTTCTGCTTCCTTCAATGTGCAATGCAGACACTGTCGTTGCCAATTTAGAAATAGCCAAATGCAAATATTGGGTATCTTCGGTCTATATGGGACATGACAGGGAGATGCCTCCATGTGCCGTTAAGACCTTAGTTGAGGAGTCACTGAAAACAAAGACGAAACTCATTATGGGATGCGATGCGAATGCACATCATAGTATATGGGGAAGTAGTGATACTAATGCAAGGGGAGAGTCGCTAATAGAGTTTATTTTGCGTACTAATCTGGTAGTTTGCAACAAGGGAGATGTCCCAACTTTTGTCACTAAAAACAGGCAAGAGGTTTTGGACATCACCTTGGCCTCGCAAGAACTGAATGAAATGATATCTGAGTGGCAGGTTTTAAGTGAACACAGCTTCTCAGATCATCGCTACATCAGTTTCAAATTTGATGTTCATATCACCAAGATCATATTTCCGCCAAATGTTAGGAAAGCTGACTGGAATAGGTATAGGGAATCGTTCAATATGATGATACCGGAAATAACAGAGACAACTATGAGAAATGTGCAAGATATCGAACACGCAGTGGAGCGGATTACTAAGGCCTTCAACATCTCACTGAAAGCTGCATGCCCTAGAGGAAAGCCAAGGGGGAAACATCGACCACCATGGTGGTCTACGGAATTAAGTAATATGAGGAAATCCTGCAGGAAGCTCTTTAACAAGGCAAAGTCCACCAGAGCCCCTGAGGACTGGGACGCTTACAAGAGGAATCTGAGAGGATACAAGCGAGAACTGAGAAAGGCTCAGCATAACTCTTGGAATGACTACTGCAGCAGTATTGAGAATACGTCCGAGGCTTCCAGACTACGGAAGGTTCTAGCATCCACCAACTCCGCTCCAGGTTTCATTAAAACATCGGAGGGCAATTGGACAACGTCCAGTGAGGAGACGCTGGAGGTACTATTGGACACACATTTTCCTGGAAATCAGACGGTTGAACCATGTACTGGCGGTGCCACAGTTGCTCAGCGGTCGTTTCCTGTCGAGGAAATTGTATCGGAAACTAGAATAAGATGGGCGCTAAATAGCTTTGGACCATTCAAATCCCCCGGACCTGATGGAATTACTCCGGCGGAGTTACAAGCTGTAACTGACAAAATTATCCCCTGGTTGTCAGTGATATATAAAGGATGTATCAACTTATCATATATCCCAGGAAAGTGGAGGGAAACAAAAGTCGTTTTCATACCTAAAGCGGGAAAAGCCTCTCACTCGAGGGCGAAGGATTTCCGACCAATCAGCTTATCCTCATTCCTACTTAAGACTCTGGAGAGGATGATAGATATTTATCTTAGAACTAGCATCGATTCAAGGTTGTTCTCGAAAGGACAGCATGCATACTCGAAGGGCAGGTCTACTGAGACCGCACTACATGAACTAGTCAGCTTTATTGAAAGCTCACTATCTGTCAAAGAATACACAATCGTAGCGTTTCTAGACATCGAAGGGGCGTTCAATAATGTCCATCCGAGCTCGATATTAAATGGACTGACAACTCTGAATGTTGATCCATGTATACTCAGGCTGTTAGACGAACTGCTAATGAAGAGACGTATTTCAGCCACACTAGGACAAGCAAACATACAAAGGTATGTGAACAGAGGCACTCCCCAAGGAGGAGTTCTATCACCTCTTCTTTGGAATGTTGCTATAAATAGCCTTCTGGTTACTCTAGAAAAAGAAAGGATAAAAGTGGTGGCATACGCAGATGATGTGGCTCTGGCAGTCAGGGGAAAATTCCCATCCACAATCAGAGATATTATTCAGAGGGCCCTCCGGATGACTGAGAAATGGGCGAAAGACAATGGTCTTGGGGTAAATCCTGCAAAGACAGAATTAGTCATGTACTGCAACGATCGCAAAACTCCCACGGTTAGGCCTATTTCCTTAGGGGGTATTGAAATTCCCTTTGGTGAATGTGCAAAATACCTTGGCGTTATTTTGGACAGGAAGCTGAACTTTAAGCTTAATATTGAAGAAAGGGCGAGAAAGGCAACTGTAGCTTTGTACTCGTGCAAAAAGGCAATAGGAAAAAAGTGGGGACTGAAACCAAAAATTGTGCATTGGCTATACACGGCAGTGGTTAGACCTATAATGCTATATGGTGTTGTAGTCTGGTGGCCGGCACTTCAGAAACCGACTTGTTTAGATAAAGTTCAGCGTATGGCGTGTTTGTGTATTTCAGGCGCATTCAACAAGACAGGAACAAATTCCCTTAATGTCGTGCTGCATCTATTGCCTTTAGACATTTTGGCCAAACAGTCAGCTGCAACAACGGCTGTGCGGTTGCGCGAACTATTGCTGTGGTCGGAAAAACGTTACGGTCACAGTTCTGTCCTCCAAATAATGCCAGATGTGCCTAACGTAGTGGACTACACTTTGGCGAGTCCACTTTTCGACAAAAAGTTTGAGACTCTAATCCCCAACAGTGAGGCGTGGTGCACACAGACCCCGGGGAATAAAGAATATATAGATTTCTACACTGATGGCTCCAAATTGGATGGACAAGTGGGGTTCGGAGTATATTCTAATGATCTGGAACTTCGAATAGCGAAAAGATTACCTAATCACTGTAGTGTTTTTCAGGCTGAAATATTAGCAATAAGAGAGGTGGCGAATTGGCTGAGAAGTAATGTTCCAAAAAATGTGGGCATTAATATATACTCAGACAGTCAACCTGCAATAAAATCCTTGGACTCTGTGTTCCTCAACTCGAAAACGGCCATCGACTGCCGCAAATCTCTCAATGAGATGGCTGAGCAGTACAATATTCACCTAATATGGGTGCCTGGCCATAGGAACATACCGGGGAACTGCGAAGCGGATGAGTTGGCAAGGCTAGGGACTACCTTACATATTCCAGGGGAACTAGAATTTGTTGGTATGCCCCTAGCTACCTGCAAGCTCATGCTGCGTGAGAAGGCTGTTATGATGGCAAATGTTCGATGGGAGAATTGCAAGGGTTGTAACGACACCAAGCAAATATGGCCCCATTTCAACTTAAACCGCACACTAGATATGCTAATGTTCTCGAGACGTCAGATATCACTCCTGATATCTGCTATAACGGGTCGCTGCCTGATAGGCGATTTTGCAAAAACTATTGGCGCGAAGTATAATGACTATTGTATGAGCTGTCATGATGCGGAGGAAAAAGAATCAATTAAACACCTCTTGTGTGAGTGTCCTGCATTTTGTGTAAAGCGCAAGCAACTTTTAGGAGCATATAGCTTCAGATTACTGGCGGATCTGGAAAACGTTAACTTAAGCAGTCTGCTACTGTTTGTGGAACAATCTGGTTGGTTCAACAAAGAAAAATAATCAAGAAGGTTCAGCGGTTAAAACTAGAAGTGCCCATATGTAATAGGTACTTTTAGTTAATGTGGTATCACAATGGACTGAATAGTCTAAGTGAGCCTGAATCTTAATCGGGCTGCCACTTTAACCTAACCTAACCTAGGCACATCTGGCATTATTCTGAGGACCGAACTGTGACCGTAACTTTTTTCCGACCATAGCGATAGCTCGCGCAACCGCGCAGCCGTTGTTGCAGCTGACTGTTTGGCCAAAATGGCTAAAGGCAATAGATGCAGTATGACATTAAGGGAGTTTGTTCCTGTCTTGCTGAATGCACCTGAGATACACAAGCACGCCATACGCTGAACTTTGTCTAAACTTGTCGGCTGGTGAAGTGCCGGCCACCAGACTACAACACCATATAGCATTATAGGTCTAACCACTGCCGTGTATAGCCAATGTACAATTTTTGGTTTTAGTCCCCACTTTTTCCCTATTGCCTTTTTGCACGAGTATAAAGCTACCGTTGCTTTCCTCGCCCTTTCTTCAATATTAAGCTTAAAGTTCAGCTTCCTGTCCAAAATAACGCCAAGGTATTTTGCACACTCCCTAAAGGGAATTTCAATACCCCCTAAGGAAATGGGCCTAACCGTGGGAGTTTTGCGATCATTGCAGTACATGTATAATATCTCTAACTGTTGATGGGAATTTTCCCCTGACTGCTAGCGCCACATCATCTGCGTATGCCACCACTTGTATCCTTTCTTTTTCTAGGGAAACCAGAAGGTCGTTTATAGCAACATTCCAAAGGAGAGGTGATAGAACTCTTCCTTGAGGAGTGCCTCTGTTCACATACCTTTGAACAGAGGCACTCCTCAAGGAGGAAAAAAGAGGAAATCGGTCAATTAGTTATATTGGAGCTATATCTCAATCTGAACCGATTTCGATGAAATTTTGCAGACTTAAAGGGTGATGAAAAAGTTTACTATGTGCAAAATTTGATGACGATCGGTTTGTAAAAAAGCTCAATGTGACTCCATTTGTCGAAATCGGGTGATACATATATATGTGAGATATATCTACATTTTATCCGATTTCTTCCAAATTCAATAGCTTTCGCCCTTGTGCCCAAAAAACACTCTGTCCCAAATTTCATCCAAATTGGTTAATAACTGCGACCGGAATTCTGGGAGCAACAAATACATGGACAGGCGGACGTGCGGACACCAAGCGCTAGATCGACTCAGGAGGTGATTCTGAGTCGATCGGTATATATTTTATGGAGTCTAAAATCAATATTTCTGGTAGGCACATTTCTTGACCGATTGAAGTTATTATATACCCTGACCACTATGTGGTTTAAGGTATAAATGTATTCTCTTACAAGTATACATATTAATAAAAAAAGTGAAATTTATTAATTTATTAAATTAAAATTCTTTGTATATTAAAGAAGTTGCGAAAATATACATAGGCCACGAAGTCAAACCACAAATTATTTGAGAAAACATCCCTGAAACTGATATTACTACATTGAAAACTTATATTCTAAAATTTTACCCTAAAAAGTGCTCAAATTTTATCATGACTTGACATAAATGACAAAAAAATTGAATAATAAAAAATTCTTAGATGATATAAATTATTTTGATATCGTAAATGAATTTAAAGATATAGTTAAAAGGCCCGATGATTTTACAAACACTTAAAAATAATTTGAAATAGCATTTGTTTTTCAATTTGTATGAAAATCGCAAAATATATATTTAACTTTAACTCATAGCAGTAGTCTTTTTAAGTTTGTTTTTGGTATAATTCAATAAAAAACACGTGCCACTTTTCAAAAATAGTTGTGCCACTTTTCGAAAATTCCCAACGGTAACGCTGTACACCACCCTATATGGGTGCGCTAAAACAATCTTTCATTTTACTTTCGCTCTCGCGATACTGCATTCCTTTTTTGCATTATCTTATACGCAGTTCTTTTCAAGTAGACGTGCTTTACTTTGGACAACTCAGCCAATAGATGATCCCAGCGCTAAAACTATAACAAAACGATCTTGCATTAAATAAACAGAGAGAGAGAGAGACGGAAAAAAACTTACTACGTGTTTATGAAATTCAAACAGAAGGATCAATCGGGTCAATCATATTCAAGCTCATTATATTCCTCGATCAATGAGAAGTCATCATTCAAAGACCAAGAGACAATGCGAATCAATAAAACTGCTGATTAAATATTCTCGATCCACCGATCGAGTACAGCCAGCCCCACGCACACAGCTATTAAGCGGCCGTATGTAATACCATCCCATGCCATGGCTCTTGAAACTTAAGGTACACAAAAGTCTTGGGATAGTTTAAGATAGACTTCCGCCAATCGCTCTCATTTCCATAGGAAGTAGCCCCCAAAGTGTTGATCATGTTTTTGGGGTAATTTATTAAACATTTACTTCCTCTAAGCTAAAATAGAGTATGGAATGGAATGCCCATGAATATGGGGGAGTTGGAGAGTAATCTTATGAAAAATCCTCGAATAAACCAAGACAGTCGTTAAATGCATATTAATGTTGAATTAAAATTTTAATGGGTGACCATCAAACGCTGCACTCCCTAGATTTTTCCATTGAAACACATCATGGGTGTTTTGAGAGTGATTTTACCTGTGAGCACGTATCAATCGGATGGCATGGCTAAATATACAGCATGGAAATCCCAACCACAGTCTAACTACATTAATAACGAATGTTTGAGATAAGTGGAAATGGAAAAATGTTTATGGTTTAGTTTGATGGTGGTTATCTTCGTCAATTGCGTGTGCGGCTAAGTCCCATTTTACCCCTGCCAATAGCTTCTGCAGTTGAAAGATTTTATCGTTACTTCTGGATCTTTCTTCGCTTCCGGTATTGGATATTAGGAATTGGTTTCTCAAATTTAAATTTTCTGTTTCAAGGTTGCCCTCAATTTTCTTTCTTTATTTTCAATATCTTTCTTAGGCAAGAGGCCTAAATATGTGCCATATTTCCATAGTTTACTTTATTTGTCATTACTGGCCGGTAATTATCGAAGATAATGTATGAGTCAATGCTATTAGTGCGATTCCAAATATACAAACAAAAGTATGGCAATTTTCCTATATCAGCAGAACCTCTTCAATGTGATGCAATCATTAGCATCCATTCCAACACTGTTAGAAAAATATGTTTTTCATATGTTCCGATATAAACAAAATTTGTTTCGGGCACAATTTTTAAACACAATATATTTAAGTGCAAAAATGTAATATTCCTAAACTAGCATTAAATGTTTGGGACACATACTCGTATGTTAATATGTTAGAATATTTTAATTTTTAGGACAAGAATGTTTCATAAAAATAATATGTGTGAATGTAAACATATATAAATTTACAAATTTCGAGTAATATACATATATGTTGTGATATTTTATTCAGGGAGCGACAGAGAGAGAATCAAAAGAGAGCAATTTTTGTGAAACTGCTTGTATGTTGTTTCGGAAAACCGTTTTACGAGTTCATTTGTTTTGGCTATGCGCTTGGCGTGTTAATAAGGCTTCGCCAAAAATTGGATATGCTTAAGTCAAAATATTATTTAATTTGGACTTTAAATTGTGTATTCGGAGTAAAGTTAATAGACATTCGGAACCAAGAGAATACACATTTAAAAAAACAGCATGTGTTTTTGCCTTGAGAAAAGCAATTTAAGTATGTGTGGACATGTGTTTTGTTTATCATTTTGGCACATTATGGGCACAATTTTTTTTTGTTGGTTCATTAAAAGAAATCGGAATATACGACGTGTAAGTCAAAATATATAGCAAGAAAGGAAATTAAAAAAACAGGGGAAAATATATAAAAGTTACAAAGGGATATTCAGAAAAAAGGTTTAGTTCCTATTTATTAATAAGTAGTCCAAGATGAGTTGACGTACACTTTCAAAAATAAAAGCTGGCATTAAGTTCGAGTTTTGCCGCTAAAATTATTTTTCAATTTAAGGGCAAAACTCGATCTAAAGCAACAACTGAAAAAGTTTATTTTCTTTAAAACGAATTATTAAAGAAAATAAAACGTGAAAACATGGCCAACTTAATTCCGACCCTAAAGGTAAAAATGAAATTAAGTACAAAATTATTCGTTAATAAATATTCATATTTATTTGTATTTCAAAATACGATAAATTTTAAATGCATTTAAAATGGTGTTAAATGCTAGTAAAAAATTGTTCACGCCTAAATAAATGTATGTGTATATTGTAAAAGTATGTATGTTTATACTCGACTTCACGCTCTTCTTTTGTTAGAGTTTTTGAATTTCTTCGAAAATTTCAAGCTTTTATACCAAAAACATTTTTTTGTTACAAAATTGTTATTTTTTCAATTAAAAAATAATATTTTGTCCAAAAGCTCAGTCCATTTCGTTTATATCAAGCGCAGTTCTTTTCTGATTGTAAATGTTTAATAACACACATTTCGAAGTTTCATTGTAAAAATTTAATTTAATAATATATAAATATAAATACAAAAATAAAAAAATGTTTGCGTTTGGTCGGAGCAGGTATTGAACCCAGGACCCTTTGCATGCAAGGCGGACATGCTAACCACTGCTCCACGTGGCCAACAAATATATGTTTCTGTTGAATAAAGTTTTCTTTGCATCGGCTCGTGGGCGCTGCAAGCTATGCTATATAAATCTAACTTATGACGATAATTGTCTATTGGTGACTATAACAGCTACGTAGCCCAGTGGTAGTGTGTTGGCTTACAAATTGCATGGTTACCGGTTCGATTCTCCGTCCAGGCGAAAGGTAAAATTTAAAAAATTTATAAAATTGAATAATTTCTTCAACATTATTTGTATTACAGAAAAAGGTGCCAAGAACTAAAAAATTTCGGGGAAGGGAAAATTATGTGAGGGAATGAGCACAATCTTCTCTGTATTTTTGGGCTCAAAATGCTTCCAAACATATAATATGTTCATATAAAACAAACATAATAATGTTTCGGCAATATCCAATATATATTATATGCTTCCTGCAAAATATGTTTGGAACATATGTTGGAGAAGCAATTTTTTTTGAGGGTGAAATAAGAGTAATAACACTAGGCAACAAATAACAAACTTTTCTCTGTGAATTGTTTCTAGCATATTTTTTCTTATTGATTATGACCTACTAAACACGAAAATGATTTTTAAAAAATTTTCTGTCGATTGGTTTTCGAGACACAATTTTTTTTTTAAATTTTTGGAGGTACACTTCCAAGTTTGAGCATATCTTTCGTTTTCTTTAACCTTTTTGATCTTAATACTACTCAAATTAAAGAAAATTGAGCCGTCTACAACTCATTCTCAGAAAATTTTCAAATCGGGTAAGTAGTTTGGATGTTGGCGGCTTAAAAAGGTTAAAAAACGGCGTTTTTTTAGTAAAAATGTGGCAGAAAAAACCATATAAAGATTCATATAAAATTTTGGGTTTTTTACGTATAGCTGAAATTTTTACAAAGAAAATAAGCCCTTACTTAACAAAATCGAACAACAAATAGCGGACTTATAATTTTTTTGGTAAAAGACCGAAAAGACCAAATCAACGCATCAACTCTGTTTTCCAAATGGCATAAAATGTACAGTTATATTTTTGTTTCTACTCATTTGGTTTTTTTGGGCGTTGATTTGGCCTTTTCGGTCTTTTACCAAAATTATAACTCCGCTATTTGTTGTTCGATTTTGTTAAGTAACGGCTTATTTTCTTTGTAAAAATTTCAGCTATACGTAAAAAACCAAAATTGCTGTTAGCAATTTTTTATATTTTATATGAATCTTTATATGTTTTTTTCTGCCACATTTTTACTAAAAAAACGCCGTTTTTTAACCTTTTTAAGCCGCCAACACCCAAACTACTTACCCGATTTGAAAATTTTCTGAGAATGAGTTGTAGACGGCTCAATTTTCTTTAATTTGAGTAGTATTAAGATCAAAAAGGTTAAAGAAAACGAAAGATATGCTCAAACTTGGAAGTGTACCTCCAAAAATTTAAAAAAAAAATTGTGTCGCGAAAACCAATCGACAGAAAATTGTTTAAAAATCATTTTCGTGTTTAGTAGGTCATAATCAATAAGAAAAAATATGCTAGAAACAATTCACAAAATGGCTGTTGGCTAGTGTAATTGATCGATTTTATGCATGAATCAGTTAATTTGTCCAAATCGCTTTTTTGGAAGTAATTCTGCAACTTTTAAAAGGATAAAGATGTCAATATCTTTGTGTAAAATATGAGTAGATTTCCTCTGAGTTTGCAAGTTTGTGGGAACCTAGTTGATCTACGGACTGAGCTGTAGGCGTAGAAAATTGAGTTTTCCGTTTTTCAGTTTTAGGGAACAAATTTTAAATTATTCGTTTTTTTCAGTTTTTGTCTTCATGTGCTATCAAAGTCCTTTAAAAACGTGTTAATGAAAACTTCAATTTCCAAATTCAGACTCGACTTCAACTAGAAAATACACTATGCTTAAAATGAAAAGTCTTTGAAATAAACTTGTCATATTTTTGTAGTCAAGACAACAAAAAGTCAACAAATTTAAAGACGATTTCATTAATTTTTCCAAAAGCCAAGTTGACTTTAGTCAAATAACTTTTGGACAAAGAAAAAAAAATGTTAATATTAGAGAAATGTTTCTTATATGATAAGCAAAATTCGCATTTGTATTTCAAGGACATTAAATCTGTAACCCCGCCCTCAACCTCAAAAAGTAAGGATGGAGGCAAGAAATTAAAACAGTGTCAATCAAACTCCTCTAATCACAAAACGACCGATGATTACGGATATTACGAGCGATGACAGACTTCTTGAGAACATTAGCAACCCTTGATTTTTTTAAAACTGACAATCACCATCATAAAAGCCTCACGAAATATGGAATCGCTGGTATTTAGAGGCACAGCAACAAACTTTAAAATGAAAACAAGTAAGGAAAGTCGACTATATTATACCCTTCGCCACTATTTATACCAAAATTTTTGATACCACTTTAACACTTTCAAATTTGCTGGTAGCTATATAAAGGTTTATATTCTGATATACAAACATTTAAATATGGGTAATTCCAAAGTATATGACCCCTTAACAGGCATATCAACTTTAAAAATCAACACCCAAAAACGCTTAGATTGTAATGATATTTACTGTTCTCATATCGAATAAAAGTATGCAAGAATTATGCAATAGAATATAGCTTTTCGTTTATGTTTTTTTACCCACAATAAATGAATTCAAACACAAAAATCGTCTAAGTTTGTATATTGTAACGATCGTTACTTATTAAAAGAATTTTGTTTTTTGATAAATAATTTTCTTTGAGATTAAAACAAACCTATTACTGAAAGAAAACATTACAAAGAATTTAATCAGATTTTTTACTTGACACATCCTGTGCAAAATTTTACAATACATGATATTTGTTTCCGAAATATGAAAACAGCACATTTATAAAGTAACGACCGTTTCTTTTTTAATGGTCAAAAATAGTATTGAAATTAGATTTATTTTGAATGCTTTCGGCTGCTACCGAAGCTTGAACTTTCGTAGGTCCAAAATTAAGCAATCCTCGTGACATATATTCTTAGGGTGGAATTTTATTAAAAAATCACAGAATATCGGTAACGACCGTTACTTTGGAAACACCCATATGAAGGTATTTGGATAATTTTTTTTAAACTTTTACAAAATCTCTAGTCTCAAAATTTAAATTGGTTAATGACCGGGACGTGCCACAAGTTAGTCAAAAAAATATTGGGAACATTTAAATTGCATACAATTTCTCAAGACTGCATTTATAATTTATCGTTTTGATATAAACGAATTATAGTATATGTTAGGTTAGGTGGCAGCCCGATGTATCTACTCACTTAGACTATTCAGTATATTGTGATACCACATTGGTGAACTTCTTTCTTATCACTGAGTGCTGCCCGATTCCATGTTGAGCTCACTGTCCGAACGGCGTTCCACATTACAGTGAAACCACTTAGAGAAGCTTTGAAACCCTCAGAAATGTCACCAGCATTACTGAGGTGGGATAATCCACCACTGAAAAACTTTTTGGTGTTCGGTCGAAGCAGAAATCGAACCCACGACATTGTGTATGTCAAGGTTAGGTTAGGTTAGGTGGCAGCCCGATGTATCAGGCTCACTTAGACTATTCAGTCCATTGTGATACCACATTGGTGAACTCCTCTCTTATCACTGAGTGCTGCCCGATTCCATGCTAAGCTCAATGACAAGGCGCCTCCTTTTTATAGCCGAGTCCGGACGGCGTTCCACTTTGCAGTGAAACCACTTAGAGAAGCTTTGAAACCCTCAGAAATGTCTCCAGCATTACTGAGGTGGGATAATCCACCGCGCTGAAAAACTTTTTGGTGTTCGGTCGAAGCAGGAATCGAACCCACGACCTTGTGTATGCAAGGCGGGCATGCTAACCATTGCACCACGGTGGCTCCCCACCGTGCCAAGCGGGAATGCTATCCCATGCACCACGGTGGCTCCCAATTAGAGTATAGCTAAATTTGAACCATTTTTGCGAATTTTCGACTTAACAGTGACGATTTTACAAAGTAAATGTTGAAATTTTGATCATATTTGCAAAAATCGGAAGAATATATATGGGGCTTTGTCTAATTCTGAGCTGATTTTGACAAAATTTGGCACACATTTGCACATATATATATATATATATATATATATATATATATATATATATATATATATATATATATATATATATATATATATATATATATATATATATATATATATATATATATATATATATATATATATATATATATATATATATATATATATATATATAGATATATAGATATATATATATATATATATATATATATATATATATATATATATATATATATATATATATATATATATATATATATATATATATATATATATATATATATATATATATATATATATATATATATATATATATATATATATACGTCTTTGAGCTGTAGAAAAGAGTAAAGAAAACAATTTTGGATTTAAAGGAAAATCTCTAAGATATTGAATCTTTGGATTAAAAATAAAAGCGATTCAAATATAACCTAATTCCTAAATTTATGTTAGCCTGATAACTGACAGCTGGTTCTTCCTCCAAATTAAATACTTTACATATTATTATTATTACAATTCTAGTATCAGCTTATTGGAAATGAAAATTGAGGTAATGATTGATTATAAAGCTATTGAAAGAAAAAGCCAGATACATATTTTTTTATCACCTATGTTCAGATATCCACTTCAATTCCACTATTCACGACAAATGCAAGATCGATATTTTATGAGGTTTCTGTAAGTAGCTGCGTTGCACAAATCAGCAAAATCTATGACTAAGTGTGCGATCAAGAAACTTTTTTAAATCATTATTTTTTTTTTTTTGAATTAACCCTTAAATACACAAGATCACCGATTCCTCCGAAAAAATATATAATACGCAAAATGGTAAAAAAGAACATCCCAGCAAAAAAATTTGGAAGTTCTTCCAAGGCACAACATGCACTCCCAATGATGTTCTTTAATTTAACTACCCAGGAAGTTCTTTTAATTCAATTTTTTATAATGGATAATTTTAACTTTTTTTTATTTCAAATAGTTTAAAAACAGAGTAAGAATTCACACAAAATAATTTAAATTTTGTCGACAAAAATGCTGAAACCAACCAAAAAAATTGCGAATTTTTAGAAATAGTTGAGGTCAAACGTTTCCGACAAGCGTTAGAATCCATTAAAAATTATAAAAATTATTTATTTGGCAAAATATCACAGAATTTTTTAATTTACATCCAAAACATTGAATTCGGATCACACCTAAAGAAGTGATGTAAATCCAGTGCAACGGCTGTTGAAATGGAGAACTTCCGTTCCATGACAAGCTTCTGCGTCAATTTTGCACCACTTCCGGATCCAAAAAGAATATTTTCGTTACTTTTTTGGAGACCCTTATTTTGCTGAGATGTGCATACCAATTTTTATACCCTCCACAATAGGATGGGGGTATATTAACTTTGTCATTCCGTTTGTAACACATCGAAATATTGCTCTAACACCCCATAAAGTATATATATTCTGGGTCGTGGTGCAATTCTGGGTCGATCTGAGCATGTCCGTCCGTCCGTCTGTTGAAATCACGCTAACTTCCGAACGAAACAAGCTATCGACTTGAAACTTGGCACAAGTAGTTGTTATTGATGTAGGTCAGATGGTATTGCAAATGGGCCACTTTTACTTATAGCCCCCATATAAACGGACCCCCAAATTTGGCTTGCGATTGCTCAAAGAGAAGCAAATTTCATCCGATCCGGTTGAAATTTGGTACGTGGTGTTAGTATATGGTCTCTAACAACCATGCAAAAATTGGTGCATATCGGTCCACTTTTACGTATAGCCCCCATATAAACGAACCCCCAAATTTGGCTTGCGATTGCTCTAAAATAAGCAAATTTCATCCGATCAGGCTGAAATTTGGTACATGCTGTTGGTATATGGTCTCTAACAACCAGAGCCTCTAAGAGAAGCAAATTTCATCCGATCCCGCTGAAATTTGATACATGGTGTTGGTATATGCTCTTTAATGAAATTGCAATAATTGGTCCACATCGACCCATAATTATGTATATATAGTCCCCATATGAGCCGATCCCCAGATTTGACCTCCGGAGCCTCTTAGAGGAGCAAAATTCATCCGAACCGGTTGAAATTTGGTACGTGGTGTTAGTATATGGTCTCTAACAACCATGCAAGAATTGGTCCATATCGGTCCATAATTATATATAGCCCCCATATAAATCGATCCCCAGATTTGATCTCCGGAGCCTCTTGGAGGAGCAAAATTCATCCGATCCGGTTGAAATTTGCAACGTGGTGTTAGTATAAGGCCGCTAATAACCATGACAAAATTGGGCCATATCGGTGTATAGTTATATATAGCCGATCCTCAATCACACAAAAATTGGTCCATATCGGTTCATAATCATGGTTGCCACTCGAGATAAAAATAATCTACTAAAATTTTATTTTTATAGAAAACATTGTCAAAATGTTATTTTTATAGAAAATGTTGTCAAAATGTTATTTCTATAGAAAATGGTGTCAAAATTTTATTTCTATAGACATTTTTTTCCAAATTTTATTTCTATAGAAAATGTTGTCAAAATTTTATTTCTATAGAAACTTTAAACTTGATTATATACGTATTTAATCGGCCTTTTTTAGTTTAATATATACCACGTATGGACTATGTGGTATATGTTACGGTGTTAGGAAGTTTTAAGATACCTTGATATCGGCTTCAGTAGAAGTTTCTACGCAATCCATGGTGGAGGGTACATAAGCTTCGGCCTGGCCGAACTTACGGCCGTCCATACTTGTTTTTTGTTTTCAAAAAAAAAAAAAACAATTATATGTTTTTGAAAAAATAGTGGTTGTATCTTGAAAAATACAGTGCGCATTAAACTACGTTTTTAATTACAAATAAACAATTTGATTTTAGTTGAGAATAGAGATATTTTTTCAATTATACAGTTTTTTTACCAACATTACTTTCATCTCTGGCAAATATTATTTAACTTCCAATTTGTAGTTTTTTGCATTTATTTTCAAAAATTGATTTTCAATTTTGACTGCAAATTACTTAGAAGTTCTGCAAACTTTCCGAAACAAAAATTTTAAAATAGGATTATGATGTTTTAAATGCATCGAACTTAACTTCATCGAATTTAATTCGTTCAAAATTTTAAGACGTAAGAATTTTTTCTGGTTGTATCTTGAAGGATACAGTGGGCGGGTTAAATATAATAGTTTTTTAATAAAACTCATATATTATAAATCTAAAATAAAATCTATCTAATTATCAAAGTTAGTATTTATTTTTACCGAAAATACATTCATCGTGAACATAATTCAAATTAAGCGAGTGAATTAATTTCACAAAAATTCCAGTGAATATGGAGAGTAGAACACCAAGATTGTGGAATAGATTCACATTCACCTGGTTGTTGATATGCGAACATGGACATATTTTTATTTAGCATTCCTGTTTTGAGTTTGACGTATTTTATTTAATTAACCTAAATTTCCCTTCAGCTGAACTGCCCCCAAAAGACCACTGGCCTTGTGGCTAAACAATTGATTACTATCAATAATCATCTCGATATTCATCACTATTCGCCAACTTAGGATGTATGCACTTCTCCCATGAACTACTTCATGTGCATATTTCCAAGACAACCCCTATTTGAGTGACATCACAATTTTCAAGGAAAGTGATTGCGAGCATTGTTATGCAAACCCACAAAAAATCGTAAAATTCTCGGAACATCTCTGACAGATGTATTTAACCTTGAAGATGGAAAGATAACCATCCAAAAACAAACACTTCAACTAAACAAGATTGCCAAGATCTTAACAAGACAATGGGACAAGTCAATTCAATTATCTAGATTAGGCAAATAAGTGACTACTGGAAGTGGTCAGTCTCATGGCATGTACTTCGCCATGATAGTGTTTGACCTCCCAGGCTACATGGCTCTTATTCAACTAACCAAAATGAAGATGCTATAAAACAAAGCCATTCGCATTTCCCATACCCAACCCAACCCAGAAAAATGAAACGATACAAGAGCAGATCACCAGAGGAACAAAGAAACCACAAGAAACGAAACCAACCAAAAATGTGAACAAGAGGAGGATTGCCCAAGATGTTGTTACATTTTATGTCCAACATAGGTGGCAATTAAATTTCGGATATAAAGTAACAAGTACCATCCATCCATGCGCAAAATACTCTACGCCACCGCCCCACCCCTCATGTACAGAGCATGGAAATGAACTGTGTCCGCATCGGTTTTTTGACCCACAAAACTACATTCATTCCAATACGGCCAAAAACCACAGAAACGGAGACAGATCACAACACACACTCGAGATAACATATTCCCACCGAAATTCAAGTCTGAAGAAGCAGCAGCAGCATTAAGGTGATGTTGCTGACCAATGGCCACCTATCATGAGAATTCGTGTCTCTGCCCGCTTGTCTAGTCACCGCCATCCCCTGCCACACAACAAGTTTATGATCTCAAGTTATTGTGTACTCATATCTCGGAACAACTTGTCATAATTAAATTAACGACATTACCATTGCAGGTTGGTTGGACAGCAAATGGAAATAAATGTCTGTCAGACTGAGTGACATTCATGGATTCTTATTTGGTTGTAGGGAAAATCCACGCGTAGACTCACAGAAGAGCACAGCCACCACAATCACCATCACCCAGTTGAAAGTTGATCATCCAAAAACAAAATCCAAAAAAAAACATGTGGACAAAGTGTCCCATAACTTAGAGGCAGTGTTGCCAACTCCCCAAGGCCAAAAAGCACCAAAAATATATAAGTTCTAACATACCACCTTCCACCACATAATCGAAAATTAAATGCTCTACTAAAAAAAAAAAAAAAAAACTTCCGAAGATGTATTATAGAACTTTTACTTTTGTGAATTGCATTTTAAGAAGTTAAGGTATTAAGATCGAGTTTAGCTGCTAAAATAGTAATTTTTCCACAATTACTTTTCTTTAATAATTCATTTTAAGGAATACAAACTTTGCGAAAATTTGCTTTTGGCTATTCCCCATCAAGTTATAATAAAATTTGCAGCAAATATGCATAATTTTATGCCTTTTTTACTGATCAAGTTTTCACTTTAGCGGCAAAACTCGAACTTAGTACTCACCATTATGAACCGCTATTCAAGTATACTCTTTGATCAGTTTTAATGCTTTCCTCCAATTCATTTTGATAAGTGATGTTTTTCAACTTTCAAAATATTATTATATGGAAGGAGTCTATTGCTTATTTCAGTTGTGCGTGATTTTGTGAATATAATACAAACGTTTTTAATGACATCTTTACCAAATTCAAAAATTCGACACTCATCGATCGATTTTCCTACAGAATACCCTAAATAACAATATTAATTAAAAAATAATCAATACCAACTTCATAACAATCAAATTCTATATCTATATATATAAAATTCAATCTATGTTTGTTTATTTGTTTGTTTGTTTGTATGTTCCGAGTTGGCTCCGAAACGGCTGAGCCGATTTACTTGAAACTTTCAGAGATCGTAGGGGGCGTTCATGTGGTGAAAATAGGGTACCTTAGTTTTTGACACCTGGTCGCGGAGGGGAACTCCCCTTTGTCAGACTTTTTGAAAATTGGACCAAAGTTGACCGATTTGCTTGAAATTTTCATTGAAGGTTGGGGTTGGCATCTAAACAAAGATCCGCTACTTTATATTTCGATATTTGGTGGCGGAGGGGGACCTCCCCTTTGTTCGACTTTGCTTGAAATTTTCATTGAATGTTGGGGTTGGCATCTAGAGAAAAATCCGCTACATTATTTTTCGATATTTGGTCGGGGAGGGGGACCACCCCTTTGCCCGACTTTTTTTAAAGTACAGCGAAAACAAAACTAAACTCCCCCGACTGAAATTTTGCAGAAAAAATGGGTGAGGTTATGAAATTTATACCAGGTTCCTGCTTTTTTAATAAAAATAAAAGGGCATAGGGAGACATTCGCTTCTCTTAAGTACATAAAGAGAGTTACTTGATATTTACAGAGGACTGGGGAGAGGTTACGATATTAATAGTTGATACCTCATTTTGTGATATTTGGACGGAAGAGAGACCGTCCCTATAGTCTTATAATTTGCTTGACATTTTCTGGGACTGCAAAAAAAAAAAAAAAAAACAAAAATTCTTAAGTTTTCTTGAAATTTACAAAGGCAGTGGGGGAAGGTTATGAACGAACAGGCAACCTTCATTGCCCCACACTTGAAGGAAAGTTTCAAAAATTTTCAGGCAAGGTTAAGTGTGCTATTCACTACGGGTTTTTGTCGATATTGTATCGGGGAAAGTGACGTCTTTTTAAAACAACAGAGCAAAATTTAAACATCTCCGATGTACTTGAAATTTAGAGGGAACGTGGGAGGAGGTGATTAAATTAAATAGAATTTATAGGGACCATTGAGTAGTTGTGAAATTAATATAGGGTACGTGATAGTCCGATATCAGGTCGGAGTGGAGCGAAGGTGGGGAGAGGGTTCCCTTTTGTCCGTTTTTTTTTTACATTGAAAGTAGAGTTGTTCGTAAATGGAAACTCGGTACATAATTTTATGATTTTTGCACAGACTTCTGCCAGAATTCTTTTTAGTAAAGAGTTTAAATTTACATGAAATTGGCAGCCAACGTAGAGGGTGCATCATTTTCCGGGAGAAGGATACCTTTCCTTGACAAACCACACTTAAAATTGACAAGAAATATAGAAGATTGTCCAACTACTTGAATACAGAACATTATTAAAAAAATTTGGAGGAAAGAGTACACCCTCTCCCCAGCAATTTTTAAGACGAACCGTTTTACATATGCATATCCGCCGTATTTGAACCTATAAACGAAAAAACAAGTAGTCCGAGTCAAAATGTTCCTACAAATATGCTTCGGAAGGCGCAGCGAAGCGGGCCGGGTTACTCTAGTTTGGCAATAAATTTGAGTTTCTTCGGCTCTTGAAAGTCTAATCAAAATTTTTGTATCAATTAAACTTAATACTGTTCAAAATAAAAAAGCACCAAAAGCACTAAATGAAAATGCCAGAAAGCACCAAGTTGGTGCTTTTTTTGAAAAGGCACCAAAAAGGCAATTTGGTGCTTTTTAGAAATCAAAAAGCACTAAATTTGGTGCTAAAAGCACCAAATTGGCAACACTGCTTAGAGGTCATTAAACGGTTTTAACTGACAGCAGAACATCAAGAGAACGGCAAGCAGTGTCGTTTATGATCTCTTCCTCCGAAATGTGCTAGAAATCTCAAATACGTTGGCGATCTTGGAAAACAGTAGCGATATATATTCGAAACAAGTACGGGTTTTACATCTTAACTTGTTTATGTAGCGGTTAAAATGTTTTAAATTGTCAACGGTGTTGGTGATTTGTCATTACCCAGCATACATAGTGGACAAGAAAATTCATAACAGATTTTGGTGAAGCTAATCGATTTTTCCCAAATTTTAAATAGTAGAAAAGTCAACTTTTCAATGTACTAAAAAGTCAAAATCATTTAATATGTTTCAAAATTTTAAAAAGTTTATGGAAAATTGAACGTCTGTTTAAAAAAGTGGCCTTTTTGAAAATTTGTCTCTTCAATGGACTTTCTCATTCAAATTACAATCCCCATCGGAACCATGTTATATTCACGGAAATTATATATCTGATTTCGGCAAGCGTGTATATGTTTGGCTAAAAAATAGACAAAACAAGTAAGGAAAGTCTAAAGGCAGGCGGGGCCGACTATATCATACCCTGCACCACTTTGTAGATCGATACCATATCACATCCGTCAAATGTGTTGGGGGCTATATATAAATGTTTGTCCCAAATACATACATTTAAATATCACTCGATCTGGACAGAATTTGATAGACTTCTACAAAATCTATAGACTCAAAATTTAAGTCGGCTAATGCACTAGGGTGGAACACAATGTTCAAAATTTCAACCAAATTGGGCCAAAACTCTGGCTATTAGAACCATATTAGTCCATATCAGGCGAAAGATATATATGGGAGCTATATCTAAATCTGAACCGATTTCAATCAAATTTGGCACACATGACTATGTTACTAATTGTACTCCTGCACACTTGACTATACGACTAAGTGTTATGTTTATACAAAATTTCAAGCAAATCGGTATAAAACTCTGGCTGCTGTGTCCACATTAGTGCATATCGGACGAAAGATATATATGGGAGCTATATCTAAATCTGAAGCGATTTCTTCCAAAATCAATAGGGTTCTATTCTGACCCAAATTAGGAACATGTGCAAAATTTGAAGGCGATTGGACTTAAATTGCGACCTAGACATTGATCACAAAAAAAAATGTGTTCACAGACAGACGGACGGACGGACAGACGGACGGACGGACAGACGGACATGGTTATATCGACTCAGGGACCCAACCTGAGCATTATTGCCAAAGACACCATGTGTCTATCTCGTCTCCTTCTGGGTGTTACAAACATATTCACTAACTTATAATACCCTGTTCCACAGTGTGGCGCAGGGTATAAATATTTCATATTTCACGTTCCCTTTGAAATCTAATCTAGTAGGATCAATAAAATAAAAATTAGGATGTAGACCTAAGTTATCGAATTTTTACTCTATTTTAGAGATATATTAATAAAACTGTACACTTACAAAAGTTCTAACCTAACCTAGATTTAGAGCTAGATAGTTATCTAAAAATGTCTTTATTTTAAGCCTTTTTATATTAAATTTAAGGATCAAAAATATTTTTCTTTAATTTAAGAAAACAATTAATTTAAGAAAACTTAAAAGACATATGACTTTAACGGAGGGATACAAATTTCCACCATTTGTGTCCTAAATTTAATTAAAGAAAATTTTAAGCCAAAGTTATAACCTTCTTTTAATTAAAATTTCATTATTTTAAAGAAATTTGTTCTTAGCCGTACTCAGTCATCCTTCGTCAAAATGACGATGCTAAAATTTATTTTCAACGTAATGTGCATTTTGGTCGATTGGAAAATGATAAATTAAGTTGGACTAATTCAAACATTATATGATTTTTTGTTTATTAGTAATTAAAATTGAACTGAGTAACAAAGTAAACTAAATTTTGGTTTTTCATTGCTGTTCACGATGCAATTTACAGAGCCTTGAAATATACCGTAGTCAAAGGATGACGAAGGATGACGTTAGTGTACCAAAAATAAGGATGACTTTTCAGGGTTAATATTGTGTAAAATACGTGCTCTAAAATTTAGTTTCCTTAATCTTTCGTATTAGGCCAATATTTTTTCAGTGTACATTTTGATTGTGGTGGGCAGAAAAACCGAAGAAATACAATTTTTTCCCAGTATCAAATTTCGTCTTAACCCTTTGACTACCGATCTCCTCTTAAGAGAATATTCGAAAACGACACCAAGCTCAATTTTCCCGTTTATATTCGATTTATTACTCGATGGTATTGTATAGTAAAGGCTTTAATCTAAATAATCTATAATTATTTCCCATACTAAAATTCATTTTGATAATCTTCTTTAACAATATACGAAAAATACGCAATTTTGAGACCATTATAAGAGAAAAATTTAAATTAAATTAAAAAAAAATTAAAATATAAAATACTTGGCGCAAAATCAGTGATTCCGTGTAGTACACTCAACACAAGTAAACCCTCATGGGGACTAGGCCAATTGAACTTTATTTTAGTTCATGAAAATAAATATGTTTTAATTACAATGTCTCCAATATGAGATCGTTTTCTTGACTTCACATCTTAAACTTCGTATGGCTCTGAAGACAATTTCGCGACTTTTAACCTCAATGCTTTAAGGGCTTGGATTTAATTTCTTAACTCCAATCTCGATAGTGTTTATCGAAGCATAACTCATATTTCTAATAAGCACATTTTTAAGTTTTTAATAAATTTAAGTTTTTGGGAGCCACCGTGGTGCAATGGTTAGCATGACCGCCTTGCATACACAAGGTCGTGGGTTCGATTCCTGCTTCGACCGAACACCAAAAAGTTTTTAGCGGTGGATTATCCCACCTCATTAATGCTGGTGACATTTCTGAGGGTTTCAAAGCTTCTCTAAGTGGTTTCAGTGCAATGTGGAACGCCGTTCGGACTCGGCTATAAAAAGGAGGTCCCTTGTCATTGAGCTTAACATGGAATCGGGCAGCACTCAGTGATAAGAGAGAAGTTCACCAATGTGGTATCACAATGGACTGAATAGTCTAAGTGAGCCTGATACATCGGGTTGTCCTGCATTTGCATAAGTTCTTAAGGTGTCATTCGAATTCAGTGTTTTGAATGTCAATTAATTTTTTCTTTTTGATATTTTGCGAAATAACTTGTTTTTTAATTTTTTTTTATGATTCGTGGTGCCTTCTAACGCTTGTCTGAAAAGTTTGACATAAAATATTTTCAAAAATTCGCAATGTTTCTAGAATGAATTTTGTATTTTTTTTTTTTGACAAAATTTGTATCATTGTACCATTTTATTAATTCTTACTCTATTTCTATCCTATTTGAAACAAAAAAGTTAAAATTTCCCATTAAAAATACGACAAGAGAGAGTTATAAAAAAACGAATTAAAAGAACTTCCCATGTAGTTAAAATAAAGAAAAGAAGAACTTCCAAATTTTTTTGCTGGGTAGATAAAGTAAAATCAACTTAGAATTCAATGGCGACTTTCAAATAAGCCCATGAATTGCAATCCGTCAAAAAAAAGTTCACTGGGTTATTCATATGTGACCGGAAAACACACCAAACACGAAGGTATATAGTTTTTAGTGGTAGTCCCATAATGGGTTACATTAAAACAAATCATAAAGATAAACTGAGACTTTAGTTCCAAATGGCGAATGATCAAGAAGAGGAAGAAGACGCTACCTCTGAAGATACCGAAAAAGAACAACGGATGCGAGTCAATAAAATAAGAACAGCGCACATGTCATAAAGGTGCGTCTTTCTCCATGATCCAGCGTCTTCTCCACCTCACCGTGACCAGCGCTCAGACGTTGGAGCATTCAGTTTTAAGTAAGCAAAAGATTTAACGCTTTGGCCATGTTTAAACTCTTTCGCAGTGTGTTGTTCTTCCGTTTCTACCTTCCCCATTCCATTCGCGATGTCATTTGTGTGTCAACTAGCCCGCAACAAACTAATCGTGGTGATGGTGTGTGGTGGTTCGTGGTGTTGGCCAACTTGTTTCTCACTTTTGCGTTTGATCATTTCGTCGTTGTTTAATCTGGAGTAAAAGGCGGCATGTTTCATTTCATCTTAACGTCTTTCATTATCAACATTTGAGCAATGGACGACTTACTTTGTTGCCTATCCTTCCTTTGAAGTGTGAATCACATCACCATACATGATGGCGTGTGTTCATCACACTGCGTTTGTTGTCTGTGGCATCACCACAGACATACAGATCGATCAAACATCATCCTCTGGATCTCCGCCAACACTTATATCTCACCGGAACTTGTTTTGTGTATTCTGCAAAGATTTTTATGCGCCGCGTTCCTGTTTACTTAAAGCAAATATTTTTTTCTTGCAGTGGATGAGATGAAATCACATTAAGAGTTATTGACACTAGAAATTCCAAAGATTTGGCATGTGGGTGCAGGTCTAGGTATTCAATGGAATGTAAACTAGAAATACCAAAAAAACATAGACCCAGCAAAAAAATCGTAGCAGAAAAGTAATGAAAATGTTCTTTTTGGATCCGGAAATAGTGCAAATTTGGCTTACTGCCTGTTCGTGGAATTTTCGTTCGCCTCGAGACGAACGATTCGTCAAAAATCACATACTGATATCTCGAAAACCAGAGTCTGTGGAATCCCAATGGTTTCGGTGTTCGATACTAAATCATAAATAATGAGTTCATGCAAATTTCAGGATTTTCTACCAACTCTATCTAAAGTTATTTTAGTTTCAATCTAGACGAACGATTCGTCTCGAGTCGATTTTGTGTTTCATGAACAGGCAGTTAGAAGCAATGAATTTTACATGGGCTTGTCATAGACTGAAATTTTAAGCATCCGCTGCATCGCTTTCGATTCTATTTCAGTATTTCGAATTTTATTAAAAAAAACTTATACTACTATGAATACTATTTGGTCGCAAATTTCATGTCTACCTAAACATATTACTTATCGGCACACTTTTCACACATTTTTTGAAAATTTCCATTATATTATTTATACTTACTGTGTTTTATACACAGTAAAATTTAGAAAATATAAATTTATCGCAAAAACAGCGTAAAAAGCGGATTTTTATATATGACCTCAAAAGAAATTCTTGAGAAGTGAAAATTATGCCCATCTCTAGAAGAGAATTATGGATGTATGCACATTAAAACCCAGCAAAAAAACGTCATCAAAAAAGTAGTGAAAATGTTCTTTTTGGATCCGGAAGTGATGCAAAATTGGCACAGAAGCGATGATTTTAACATGGGTTTGTCATAGGATGGATGTCCACCATTTCAACAGCCGTTGCACTGAATTCGCATCACTTCCTAAGGTGTGATGCGAATTCAGTGATTTGGATGTGAATAAAGAAATTTTGTGATATTTTGACGAATAAATAATTTTTAAAATTTGTTATGATTTTTAATGCATTTAACGGTTGTCTGGAACGTTTAACATCAAATATTTTCAAAAATTCGCAATTTTTCTTGAAAGGATTTAGCATTTTTTTCGGCAAAATTTAAATAATTTGCACTATTTTATTAATTTTTGATATGTTTTAAACCCATTTGAAACAATAAAATTTTAAATTTCCCATTAAAATTTAAATTTCCCATTAAGTTAATTAACATTAAATTTCAACCGTCGAACGGAACGGACGTGTTTTTTAATAGCGGATAAAATCATCGTAATAAGTACCTACTACGAATTTCAAGTGTGGTGGGATATTAGGCCACCATGCAGAGAAATTCAAAGACATCCACTGGGTTGCTAACTTCAGGGCCTAGTGGACGGGTATCGACTGGAGTTATAAATTTGGGCAATGACCAAGAGTTAGGCCCAATTAGTCGACCTGTAGACGGGTCGACAGGTGGCGACAATTTGACAAGTCGGACCTTTTCCAAGGTAATGGCATCAAAAGGAGGTAATCCCTCACGAAAGAGATTCAAAGAACGCAGAAATGCTTTGTTTATCCTAAAGAAATTAGGATCAGTCGACCCAAGCACGTTGTCGGCTAAACAAAGCGATTCCTTAAAATGGGCTCAAGGAATTCTTGAGGCTGGAAAAAGGGAAAGATCACCGGATGAGCTGCCATCCTCCAAAAGGGATCAACGATCGTTTGCCTCAGTTGCTAAAGACAGCCTTGTGATGGCTATCATAAATAAAGGAGCATTGGACGGTATGGTTCCAAAGCAAAAATGGGGGGAAATTGAGAATGCTTTGTCTGGCGTCTACTCACAGGTGCTGGAAAAGTTTCCCGGTCCAGATCCTCGACACCAAGAGGCTCGTTGGTATCAAGGACGATTTAAGCTAGTCGCATTTGAGGACCAGAGGTCTATAGAATGTTTTAAAGCTGCTCTGATACTAATTGGTGAAGTTTGGGAAGGAGCTGCTCTAGAGTTAGTCGAGAAGAAAGACATACCGGCTAGACCAAGAGCACATGCGTGGATACCTGCAAACCCTCCTGACCCTGAATCTATTTTAAATAGACTGAAACAATGCAATCCAGATCTTCCAACAGCTGATTGGAAGGTTGGCCGTTTGGATGAAGTGGATGGGCCAAGACGGCATGCAGTGTTTATATTGAACACTCAGTCTTTGCCACATCTAGCAAAGTCCCAGGGCCGTGTATGTTATGGCTTTCATTATATCCAAATGAAGGTGTATAAAAACGATCAGCTAAAGGATTCAGAAATGGACAAGCCTCTGTCTGAATCAGAAGTAAGCGGATCCTCTTGCGAAGTCGAGGGGGATACCAAGACATTTGAAGACATGGATAGATACCGTATGCGTGAGGAGGCTTCTACTGCCTCAGAACTCACCAAAGTTGAACCTATGGTTATTGCGAGAGTCACCGATATCTCTGAAGAGGACATTCTTGATGACTCGATTGAAGCGGCTGATGTGACGGTTGTTGAAAATCTCGATGGTCCTACGGATCCTCCAGATAAATCTTCATCATTGTAAGGCTGCATGTGCTGCCTTAAAAGTTCTCCTGATGAAAGGGGACATAGATATAGTTCTTATTCAAGAACCATATGTTTATGAAAACAAAATACGTGAATTAAGTACTCCGGGGTTCAAACTATTGCAGTATACTGGTAATGATGTAAATCGAGCCTGTATAATTGCTAAAAACGAGATCAACTTGTTTCTGCTTCCTTCAATGTGCAATACAGACACTGTCGTTGCAAGTTTAGAAATAGCCAAATGCAAATATTGGGTATCTTCGGTCTACATGTGACATGACAGGGAGATGCCTCCATATGCCGTTAAGACCTTAGTGGAGGAGTCAATGAAAACAAAGACGAAACTCATTATGGGGTGCGATGCGAATGCACATCATAGTATATGGGGAAGTAGTGATACTAATGCAAGGGGAGAGTCGCTAATAGAGTTTATTTTGCATACTAATCTGGTAGTTTGCAACAAGGTAGATGTCCCAACCTTTGTCACTAAAAACAGGCAAGAGGTTTTGGACATCACCTTGGCCTCGCAAGAACTGAATGAAATGATATCTGAGTGGCAGGTTTTAAGTGAACACAACTTCTCAGATCATCACTACATCAGTTTCAAATTTGATGTTCATATCACCAAGATCATATTTCCGCCAAATGTTAGGAAAGCTGACTGGAATAGGTATAGGGAATCGTTCAATATGATGATACCGGAAATAACAGAGACAAATATGAGAAATGTGCAAGATATCGAACACGCAGTGGAGCGGATTACTAAGGCCTTCAACATCTCACTGAAAGCTGCATGCCCCAGAGGAAAGCCAAGGGGGAAACATCGACCACCATGGTGGTCTACGGAATTAAGTAATATGAGGAAATCCTGCAGGAAGCTCTTTAACAAGGCAAAGTCCACCAGAGCCCCTGAGGACTGGGACGCTTACAAGAAGAATCTGAGAGGATACAAGCGAGAACTGAGAAAGGCTCAGCATAACTCTTGGAATGCTTACTGCAGCAGTATTGAGAATACGTCCGAGGCTTCCAGACTACGGAAGGTTCTAGCATCCACCAACTCCGCTCCAGGTTTCATTAAAACATCGGAGGGCAATTGGACAACGTCCAGTGAGGAGACGCTGGAGGTACTATCGGACACACATTTTCCTGGAAATCAGACGGTTGAACCATGTACTGGCGGTGCCACAGTTGCTCAGCGGTCGTTTCCTGTCGAGGAAATTGTATCGGAAACTAGAATAAGATGGGCGCTAAATAGCTTTGGACCATTCAAATCCCCTGGACCTGATGGAATTACTCCGGCGGAGTTACAAGCTGACAAAATTATCCCCTGGTTGTCGGTGATATATAAAGGTTGTATCAACTTATCATATATCCCAGTAAAGTGGAGGGAAACAAAAGTCGTCTTCATACCTAAAGCGGGAAAAGCCTCTCACTCGAGAGCGAAGGATTTCCGACCAATCAGCTTATCCTCATTCCTACTTAAGACTCTGGAGAGGATGATAGATATTTATCTTAGAACTAGCATCGATTCAAGTTTGTTCTCGAAACGACAGCATGCATACTCGAAGGGCAGGTCTACTGAGACCGCACTACATGAACTAGTCAGCTTTATTGAAAGCTCACTATCTGTCAAAGAATACACAATCGTGGCGTTTCTAGACATCGAAGGGGCGTTCAATAATGTCCATCCGAGGTCGATATTAAATGGACTGACAACTCTGAATGTTGATCCATGTATACTCAGGCTGTTAGACGAACTGCTAATGAAGAGACGTATTTCAGCCACACTAGGACAAGCAAACATACAAAAGTATGTGAACAGAGGCACTCCCCAAGGAGGAGTTCTATCACCTCTTCTTTGGAATGTTGCTATAAATAGCCTTCTGGTTACTCTAGAAAAAGAAAGGATAAAAGTGGTGGCATACGCAGATGATGTAGCTCTGGCAGTCAGGGGAAAATTCCCATCCACAATCAGAGATATTATTCAGAGGGCCCTCCGGATGACTGAACAATGGGCGAAAGACAATGGTCTTGGGGTAAATCCTGCAAAGACAGAATTAGTCATGTACTGCAAAGATCGCAAGGCTCCCACGGTTAGGCCTATTTCCTTAGGGGGTATTGAAATTCCCTTTGGTGATTGTGCAAAATACCTTGGCGTTATTTTGGACAGGAAGCTGAACTTTAAGCTTAATATTGAAGAAAGGGCGAGGAAGGCAACTGTAGCTTTGTACTCGTGCAAAAAGGCAATAGGAAAAAAGTGGGGACTAAAACCAAAAATTGTGCATTGGCTATACACGGCAGTGGTTAGACCTATAATGCTATATGGTGTTGTAGTCTGGTGGCCGGCACTTCAGAAACCGACTGGTTTAGATAAAGTTCAGCGTATGGCGTGTTTGTGTATTTCAGGCGCATTCAGCAAGACAGGAACTAATTCCCTTAATGTCATGATGCATCTATTGCCTTTAGACATTTTGGCCAAACAGTCAGCTGCAACAACGGCTGTGCGGTTGCGCGAACTATCGCTGTGGTCGGAAAATGGTTACGGTCACAGTTCTGTCCTCAAAATAATGTCAGATGTGCCTAACGTAGTGGATTACACTTTGGCGAGTCCACTTTTCGACAAAAAGTTTGAGACTCTAATCCCCAACAGTGAGGCGTGGTGCACACGGACCCCGGGGAATAAAGAATATATAGATTTCTACACTGATGGCTCCAAATTGGATGGACAAGTGGGTTTCGGAGTATATTCTAATGATCTGGAACTTCAAATAGCGAAAAGATTACCTAATCACTGTAGTGTTTTTTAGGCTGAAATATTAGCAATAAGAGAGGTGGCGAATTGGCTGAGAAGTAATGTTCCAAAAAATGTGGGCATTAATATATACTCAGACAGTCAACCTGCAATAAAATCCTTGGACTCTGTGTTCCTCAACTCGAAAACGGCCATCGATTGCCGCAAATCTCTCAATGAGATGGCTGAGCAGTACAATATTCACCTAATATGGGTGCCTGGCCATAGGAACATACCGGGGAACTGCGAAGCGGATGAGTTGGCAAGGCTAGGGACTACCTTACATATTCCAGGGGAACTAGAATTTGTTGGTATGCCCCTGGCTACCTGCAAGCTCATGCTGCGTGAGAAGGCTGTTATGATGGCAAATGTTCGATGGGAGAATTGCAAGGGTTGTAACGACACCAAGCAAATATGGCCCCATTTCAACTTAAACCGCACACTAGATATGCTAATGTTCTCGAGACGTCAGGTATCACTCCTGATATCTGCTATAACGGGTCGCTGCCTGATAGGAGATTTTGCAAAAACTATTGGCGCGAAGTATAATGACTATTGTATGAGCTGTCATGATGCGGAGGAAAAAGAATCAATTAAACACCTCTTGTGTGAGTGTCCTGCATTTTGTGTAAAGCGCAAGCAACTTTTAGGAGCATATAGCTTCAGATTACTGGCGGATCTGGAAAACGTTAACTTAAGCAGTCTGCTAATATTTTTGGAACAATCTGGTTGGTTCAACAAAGAAAAATAATCAAGAAGGTTCAGCGGTTAAAACTAGAAGTGCCCATATGTAATAGGTACTTTTAGTTAATGTGGTATCACAATGGACTGAATAGTCTAAGTGAGCCTGAATCTTAATCGGGCTGCCACTTTAACCTAACCTAACCTAAGTTAATGCGCTTCTCGAGAGGCACTGTATATGATTCAAGTTATATTATCGGTTCTACCAGGCTGGAGGCGGTTGATTCTTTCAAGGATCTTGGATTGTTAATGGATCAGCGTCTGAACTTCCGTCAACACATTTCTATGGCCATTAGTAAAGCATATGTTACTCTAGGATTTATGAAACGATGGAGTAAGGAGTTTAGAGATTATTCAGTTACTAAGATATTATACACTACATTAGTACGAAGCCATCTTGAGTATGGTCTTGAGTATCTTATGTATGAGTATCTTGAGTATGGTATGGATCCATATTACACCATCCACTCGGACAAGATAGAATCTGTGCAGAAGCAATTTCTTTTATTCTGCCTACGACACAGAGGCTGGGATCCCCAGTCTTTACCATCATATGAATTTCGTTTGAATCTTATAAAATTACCCTCATTGTCAAGTCGCAGGACAATGTTAAATATCTGTTATATAATGAATATAATTCAAGGTGAGATTGAATCAGAGTTTCTTCTCAACAGGCTTGCCTTCAATATACCTATTAGGCCCACGAGGAATTTTGAACCATTAAAAATTCTATATCATAGAACAAACTTTGCAAATAATGATCCTTGTCGAAGATTATGCGCGCAATTCAACAAATATTTTAACCTTATAGATCTGTCTGAGAATCGAGTAATATTAAAGAGAAACATTATCTTGCACTTGAACAGATAAATTATTTGTACATATTAGTCTGTAAGGATTTTGTATCTATAGACGTAATAAAAAAAAAATATGAAAAAAGCGAGTTATAAAAAATTGACTCAAATGAACTTTCTGTGCAGTTAAAATAAAGAACATCTTTGGGAGAACATTTTTGGAAGTGCTTTTAAAGTTGTGCCTTAAGAAGAACTTCCAAATTTTTTTGCTGGGAAGTAATGACTTAGAAAGAACTTCATTACCGAGCAAAAAAATTGGAAGTTCTTCTTAAGGCACAACATTAAAAGCACTTCCACAAAAGTGCTCCGAAAGATGTTCTTTATTTTATCTGCACAGGAAGTTTTATTGAGTAAATTTTTTATAACTTGCTTTTTTCATATTTTTTTTTTATTACGTCTATAGATACAAAATCCTTACAGACTAATATGTACAAATATTCCAAAATCAATAGGGTTCTATTCTGAGCCAAAACACATACTTGTGCCAAATTCGAAGTCTATTGGACTAAAACTGCGACTTTGATTACAAAAATGTGTTCATGGACAGACGGACATGGCTATATCGACTCAGGAGCCCACCCTGAGCATTTTTGGCAAAGACACCCCATGTCTATCTCGTCTCCTTCTGGGTGTTGCAAACATATGCACTAACTTATAATACCATGTTCCACAGTGTGGCACAGGGTATAAAAAACAGGCCGAAAACCTATGTTGTTAGCACCTATATTTCCTGTTTATTTTCATAATTCATTATGATTGTAAATATATAAATAAATAAATAATTTTACAAAAATGCAATGAAAATACTTTCACATATTTTAAGTGCGACGTACATTTGAAGTAAAACAAATATATCAAATTTTATATAAATTACACTAAAAAAATTTTGATCTGCTGAATTCGAGTGCCATTTTTGTGTGGGTGGGTGGCTCATATTTGTATGACTTTCTTCTAATTGGTCTTATTTCTTAAAGAATCATCTTCACGAACATGAAGAGAAACCAGATTTTTTCAATGGTTTATACTTTTCCGGCGGCACAGAGTCATTGTACAACACGATATTTTTGAAAATTCGCCCTATTTTCATTGATATATATTGAACCACTTAACTAATCATAGACCCAATTATACAAGTTTGTTCGTCATCTTAATACCTAGTATTCTGACATTTCTAGCTCTAGATATGTCTGTTCAGGCCGAAAAACTAAAACTAACGGGATATCTCGAAACTTTTTAACCTTAATTTTCGAACTCAGCAGATCAAAATACATTAAAAATTTTTATTTCGTAAACTAATGTTATTTAAATAGTTTTCTCGTTGATTTTTTTCTGTAAAATTAGCGTTTCCTTCTAAAATTACCTTTGTTTACGAAAACCGGTTATGACGGTTATTAGTTTCAAAAAACACCGTCCACCGGGTTTGAAAAAGGTACGGGTTTTTTCAAACCGAGAAAACCCCACTTCAAAAATCCCGATTTTTTGATCACTAGGTATTATCAATCCTCCAACATTTGCAAACAAAAACCTTCAAGACATAGGTTAGATTAGATTATGTAAGTGGGATCCCGTTATTTTAGTCTCACGTATACTATTCAGTCCATTGTAATATCTCAGTGGTGAACTTCTCTTTTATCATTGAGTACTGCACGATTCCATGTTTAGCGGAATGAGAAGGGACCTCCTGTTTATATCCGATTCCGAACGCCTATTCGCATTACGGTGAAAGCATTTATGGAAGCTTTGAAACACTCAGAAATGCCACCAGCATTATTGAGAGGCGAAAAACTGTTCGGTAAAAACTTGGATTGAACCCATGACTCTTTGTATGCAAGACGGGTATACCGGTATCACCGCAGTGCAAGACATATGTAATTTCCTAAATAGGGGAAAAGATTCGAAAACGGTGTACTTCCATCCAATGTAAATTCATTGGAGATGATCCAATTGGGTAATTCTTTCGGATCGCAAGTTGAGGATCCAAACTACTGTTTTGGATGCTCTTGTTTTCTGGGATGATAGGTACGCTTATCGTATGTATTTCAATAGCATATGCCTTTGAATGCATCATAGATAAAAGTCACTATGAAGAAGAGGTGTGCGCGTGACACGTGTGATTCACGTTTTAATCACGTGAGTCGTGAGCAAAATCCAAAGCAATTGTCGTGAATGTGCGTGAATGGGACTAAAAGAAATATCTCGTGCATGAGAAATGAAATCGGTTCGTGAATGTGCGTGAATCAAATTTCTGCAAAATCACGCTAACGAAAAAAAATCAAGATTTAATTCTTACTCGTATATTAACAGAAATTAATTTAGCTGTCGAACTATATTCTATTTTTGAATTTCGTTATCTTTGTTCACAAAATGTCGTGAATCTCGTGAATAGTGTGTGAGCGTGAGTCTTTGAAAGTAGTTTGTGCTTGAGTATTGGTTTGCATTTCGTGAATGTGCGTGAGTGAGTTTGGCTACCACACGTTTCGTGCGTGAATAAACATTTTGCTTCGTAAATGTACGTGATTTTTATCACGCCCACACCTCTACTATGAAGTATTGATCGAACTAGTCAAAGTACACACAAAAAAAAATTTTTCTGATTCAATCACGAAATTAATTGATCCAATTAATTTTTAATTGAAATGTCTTCAATCAAAGAAATGATAGTATCAATTAAAAAATTAATTGATTCAATTAAAAAATTAATTGATACTATTAATTTTCGTGATTGATTTTTGTTTCAATTAAAAAATTTGTTGATTCAATTAAATTTTTAATTGAATATTTTTTAAAACTCAATTAAAATTTTAATTGGAAAATTTTTCGTGAAATTTTTTTCTGTGTACTGGCACTATTACAAATTGATTAATTTTTTAACTCAATACAGTAGAAGCTTTGTTAGCTAAATCTATTTACCCTATTTAGCTCAAATCCAATTTAAGGAATGTTCAAATTCTTAGCACTGAGTATTATACACTTGGAGGAGCAAATTCCCTCCGTGGTATAGTGTGTTGAATTACAAAACAACAGGGGTGAGTTCGTACTTTTTGGGTATCTTTATGGTAAAGATATTATTTTTTGGGGAGAGCTGGTATGCTTGCGAAGAAGTACTTATTGTTCGACTGCTGGTATGCTTGCACGAAAGTACTTTCCTCCAATGTCATGCCCGTGTAAAAGTATTACTACTGATATATGTACGAGGAAGTTGTTACCAATTTGGCGCAGGCATACTTGTACTCATATCTGGTAATAGGAGTTTTTGCAGGGAAGATATCATAAAATGGAGTTTTGTTTGTCTATAGTTTCTTTTCTTAGAAATAAAACATGTCTTGACATGTATGCTGCTTAGATAAACCATGATTGTAAAAAGGCAATAATTAATAAATTGTATGTAGGTCATCCATGTGGGCCACCAGACCAACAAAATTACTTTCTCAAACATAATTCATACACGCTCTCGCCACGAGCTGACGGCTCTTAAGATTTTCTGTTGACCAAAATATTTATTTTGTTTTTTTTTTTTTAATTCATCCAAAAGTTCAATGACTACCATTGCGGTGCATAGTTGGACAATTCCATAATGGGCACCAATCGACAATAAATTTCTCTAAATCATAATTTTTTTCTTTGTCACTATCCATAGAAGAAGATCGACCAAAAGAAAGCCCAAACGCATACTCGCCCAAACAAATGCGGAACTCTCACCTCCGCCCAAACCGATGGCTACTGGCGGTGACCAAAGTCATATCGAAACATTTCTTTAATATGGCGGTGATGAAGCGACGATGGCATGACAATAAATTTCTTTTTGATCCCTGGTCACAACGTCTTCTTTTAAATATTTTCTATAATATTTTCTTGCACGTTGTTGGTTTTCTTCTCTTCTTCGATCAATGATTGGTTGGTATTTGGATGGTGCGATGGTAAGTTTATGATCCACGATCGGCGGCATGATTTCCAAATATGAGTAGGCTTCATTAGCATAAATTGGTTAAAGAAAACAAATGTCGCGCATGCGCACCTTACGGATAATAATATTTGCTGATTTGTCTCTAGCGTTTGAATGAATTGATGGCCAAATGGCCATAAATTCCATAGAGAAGAGTGTGTCTTCATACGTTGATTATGATGGCTTACAATTGGAGACAATATCAACCAGAGAAGTCGAATAATGAATCTTTTTATGAACATTGAATGCCTAACAATTTATGATACATTACGAACATAGGGTACCCTTTTAAATATGAGTAGGTATAAAGTTTTTCAGCGCTGGATTATCCCACCTCAGTAATGCTGGTGACATTTCTGAGTGTTTTAAAGCTTATCTAAGTGGTTTCACTGCAACGTGGAACGCCGTTCGGACTCGGCTATATAAAAATGAGGTCCCTTGTCATTGAGCAGCAGCACTCTGTGATAAGAGAGAAGTTCACCACTGTGGTATAACAATGGACTGTATAGTCTAAGTGAGCCTGAAATATCGGGCTGCCTACCTAACCTAACCTAACGACTTTACCTAATCTTTTTGTTAGCTTTTAAGAACAATTTTTACGTAAAAGAACTTCTTTTGTCTAAAATTTCGTTCGTTTATCTTTCGGTGTATACAAATACTATTATATTAAGTAGTCCTAGCAAACAGTCCTAATGTTTCCTCTTATATATATTTTGTAAATTTATTTACACAAAATGAATACATAAAAAATTTTTGACTCAACTAAAAGGAAAAATCCCCATATAAATATAACCAAAAAACACAAATCATTTTTATACTAATTTTGTATTTACTATACATTTAGTATTAGTTATAAATAAATAAATAAATAAAAACACAAATAACAAAGTACTGAATTATTTTCACTCTTAGAATTTCTTAGAAACATAAATTTTTTTCTAGAGGTGATATATTAATTTTTTTTATTGAATACAAAAAATATCACAAAAGTTCAACGAATCAATTGATTGTCTGTATTGAAAAATTAATTCTGTTTTCAATCAAATTAAATAAAATTTTTAATTAAATGAATTGAATTTTTATTTAAATAAATTTAAATTTAAAAATTGATTGCATTAAATAATTTCATGATTAAAAAACAAAAATAAATTGATTAAAGTTATTTATATTCGTTTTGGTTATAAAATCTATTAATCATAATTTATAATTAACAAGTATATACAGTAAGTAAGCAGTAAGTTTGGCCGGGACGAATCTTAAATATCCACCACCATGAATCAAATATTATAGTTTCCTTTGAAAATTCCTGGGGGGATTGATGACAGATGTTCCCAAACGGAGCAGTTCAACCAGTAAACTTCCCGAAGATAAATTTAAAGATTCGACCTACGAAGACTATATGAGATTCTGGATTTATAATAATCAATTTTGTTTGAGTTTTAGAGGAATCATAAACGTGTCGTGTAAGCGTCCAAGAAGATGATGAAATAACTCCTTGATTTGAAATCTAAAATCTGTAGATTTTTACCCCCATTATTTAAATGATTACGAGAAGTAAAATCTGCAAATTCTACATTCAGTTTCAAGCAATTTTCATGATCAGTGTGCCTTCAATACTTGACCTGCCTCAAGAAGACAAATAAGTCTATATGGAGGCCTTACCAAATGGACCGATAAAAACTAAATCCGATACACGGACCGTAGAAGCTTAAGAAGTAAAGCTGCACACAAAAAATTGTTTTCTGATTCAATCACGAAATTCATTGATCCAATTAATTTTTAATTGAAATGTCTTCAATCACAGAAATGATAGTATCAATTAAAAAATTAATTGAAGGTCAATTAAAAAGTTAATTGATCCAATTAAAAAATTAATTGATACTATTATTTTTGTGATTGATGTTTGTTTCAATTAAAAAATTTGTTGAATCAATTAAATTTTTAATTGAATATTTTTTAAAACTCAATTAAAATTTTAATTGGAAAAATTTTCGTGAATTTTTTTTTGTGTGGGGATCGTTTCTATATGGGACTGGACCGATACTCACAATTTTCGGCACACCTTTTTATGGTCCTAAAATACCTCTAGATTTTCAATTTGAGGCAAATTGGATAAAAATACGGTTTCTATAAGCCCAAAAAGTAAAATCGGGAGATCGGTCTATATGGGGGCTATACCAAAACATGGGCCGATACTCACCATTTTTGGTCCTAAAATACCGCTAGATTTGCAATTTCAGGCAAATTGGATAAAAACTACGGATTCTATAAGCTTAATAAGTAAAATCAAGAAATCGGTCTATATGGGGGCTATATCAAAACATGGACCGATGCTCACCATTTTTGGCACACATCTTTACGGTCCCAAAGTACCTCTAGATTTTCATTTTCAGGCAAATTGGATAACAACTACGGATTCTAAGAGCCCAAGAAGTAAAATAGCGAGATCGGTCTATATGGGGGCTATATCAAAAAATGAACCTCTATTCACCATTTTTAGCACACCTCTTTATGGTCCCAAAATACCTCTAGACTTCCAATTTCAGGCAAATTGGAAAAAACTACTGTTTCTATAAACCCAAGACCCCAAATCGGGAGTTCGGTTTATATGGGGACTATATCAAAACCTGGACCGATATAGCCCATCTTCGAACTTAACCTGCCTGCAGACAAAAGACGAGCTTGTGCAAAATTTCAGCACGATTGCTTCATTATTTAAGACTGTAGCGTGATTACAACAGACAGACGGACATGGTTATATCGTCTTAGAATTTCTCCCTGATCAAGAATATATATATACTTTATATAGTCGGAAATCAATATTTCAATGTGTTACAAACGGAATGACAAACTTATTATACCCCGTCACCATTCTGTGGTGGTGGGTATAAAAATCGTATTGAAAATGTACTGTAGATATTTTTTCTGTTTATATAAAAACATGAATGAATCGATATCACCAATTTTCGCAGTCGACCCACTTGTATATAAACTGAACGATCGAGTGTTATTGCTTTTTAAGCTCAACAAAATTTTTGTTGATATAACAAAAATGGTTGCTAATGTGACACTATATATAATTGTATTTACAAATTACGTTGTTAGCTCAAATTTAAACATAATTTTAATTGTATTGACAAGAAAATTAATTTTTCACTTTTTGATGAAATAATTTACTTGTGTCAGTTAATTTTTTTTTCCAACTTCAACTTATTAATTGGAATTAATTTGTTGATATTTTTTCTGTGTAACAGGTGCGGAGGATAAAAAATAATCCTTCAGGACACTCAAGTGTTTAAATCTAGGGATCGGTTTAAGTGCGGACCATATCTACATATATGTGACCCATATGACCTATTTTCAATACCCGTCGACCTACTGAAATAATAAATGCTTATAATACACCACAAATATCTCGAAATTTCTCAAAAGTATCCATCCAATCCCCAGGTCCCCAAATCACAATTTAGAGAAAAATCCCCAACATGGACAACACCGTTCGCGGGCATTTGTCTATATCAATTGTAAACACTAATTTAGAGATTCAATGTTGGTATGGTTGTATGCGTGTGTTTCTCACCTTTTGTATATGTATGGGTGTATCAACCGTTAAAGAGTTTGTTTTGGTGGGGGTTCCTCCATGGATGTCTTGTTTCACCTCATCGTCGATGGCAGCGAATAGTTGGTCAAGTCTGGTTGGTTGAACGGATGGCTGGTAATCAATATTCATTAAAGATTCATCAGGTGTCTGCAACAACTATACAAAGACAACAACCACAACAACAACCGTGATGGTCCGTAATAGTAAGACACATTAAGAAGCACAATAACAACAACACAGCTATAAAACTATTGCTGCTGTCGCTACAGAGTGTCTCTGCTAAAGTGGCGATGTTAAACGACAGTTAGTACTGCTTTGTGCTACCAACATAAGCTGCTGGTTAATTGTAATACGAATTCTTGCACAGTGGTTAAAATAGAATTTTTGCGGTATCATGATTATATTTTACATTTCGTTAGTGTTTACATACTAAAGGCGATTAATTGACTTGTAATTGATTGTATTACAGTCCAGTTCCAGTTGTTAAACTAATGCTAAAATTAAATTAAAATTAAAAGAAATTTTCCCCAGTCCAATTAATTGTTTTTATACCCTTCACCACTACTGTGGTACAGGGTATAATAAGTTTGTGCATTTGTATGTAACGCCAAGAAGGAAAAGTCCCAAAGTGAGACCCCTCGTTTAGACCGATCGTCTTAGAATTAAATTCTGAGTCGATTTAGCGATGTCCGTCTGTCTGTATATGCAATTTTGTGTGCAAAGTACAGCTCGCAGTTTAAGTCCGATCGTCGTCAAATGTGTCACAGAGTTTTACTTTGGCTCAATGACAATCGCTATTGATTTTGAAAAAAATTGAGTCAGATATAGCTGACATATATATTTATCACCGATCTGGTCATATTTTCTTAAAATTTCGCACAACCAAATATTTTAGGGCTCTCCCCAGAAAAAAAAATGGAAGTTCTTCCAAAGGCACAACTTTAAAAGCACTTCCAGAAGATTCACTCTCAACTATGTTCTTTATTTTAACTACCCAGGAAGTTCTTTTGATTCAATTTTTTATAACCTGTTTTTTTCATATTTTTAATGGGTAATTTTAACTTTTTTTGTTTCAAATAGGTTAAAAACAGAGTAAGAATTCATAAAATGGTACAAATCATTTAAATTGTGTCGAAAAAAATGCTAAATCCAATCTGAAAAAATTGTGAATTTTTAAAAATATTTGAGGTCAAGCGTTTCCAACAAGCGTAAGAATCCATTAAAAAATATAAAAAATTATAAAAATTATTTATTTGACAAAATATCACAGAAATTTTTAATTTACATCCAAAACATTGAATTCGGATCACACCTAAAAAAGTGATGCAAATTCAGTGCAACGACTGTTGAAATGGAGGACTTCCGTCCTATGACAAGCCTATGTTAAATTCATCGCTTCTGCGTCAATCTTGCACCACTTCCGTATCAAAAAAGAACATTTTCATTACTTTTTTGGCGACGCTTTTTTTGCTGGGTCGTAAAATATGAAAAATATCTGGCAAATCGGTTCAGCTTTAGATATAGCTCCCATATATATCTTTCGTCCGATTTGCACATATATGACCTCAAAAGCTAGAGTTTTGCCCTGATTTGCTTCAAATTTTGCACAAGGAGTACATTTAGTAGTATCGTTAATTGTGCTAAATTTTGTTGAAGTCGGTTCAGATTCAGATATGGCTCCCATATATATCTTTCGACCGATTTGCACTAATATGACCAGGCGAAATTTGTACTCTGATTTACGTGACATTTTGCAGAGGGAGTAGAATTAACATAGTAACTATGCATGCCAAATTCGGTTGAAATCGATTCAGATTTTGATATAGCTTCCATATAGTTATAGATTTTTCCGATTTGGGCAAAAATGACCAAAATACCCAAAATCGCCATTGCTAAGTCGAAAATGATTCAAATTTGCCTATACATGTAATACATATCTATCGACCGATAAATCATAAAAACACTTTTACGAAGTTGCCGTAAAATTGGTTGAGATTTAAATGTTTCCCCATTTTTTTTACTAACATTGTGTTCCACCCCTGGGCATTAACCGACTAAAAGGTGTATAGATTTTGTAGATTTTAATTAAGATAAAGTTTATAATCTTGCTTCAAAAAAAATATATATTAAATTTAGGACACAAATTTTAGAAATTTCCGTACCTCGGTTAAAGTCGTATATCTTTGATATACAAATTTTCCTTAAAGTAAAGAAACAAATTTTTTATTTAAATTTTATTTAAATTTAAATTTAACCCTGGATAGTCATCCTTCGTCAAAATAACGATGCGTAATTTCATTTTCGATTTAAAATGCATTTTAGTCGATTGGGAAATAATATATGAATTTTTGTTGTATACTAATTAAAAACGAATTGAAAAAGAAAATATACTCAATTTCAGTTCTCATTTTTGCTTACGATGTAAATTACGTCTTGAAATAAGCCGTAGTCAAAATGACGAAAGATGACGTTAGTATACAAAAAATAAGGATGACTTTCCAGGGTTAAGATAAAAGCGTTTCAAATATAGGCTAAGACTTATTTTGAGAATTTATCTTCTTTGGTTTAAAGTTTATGAATATACCGCGAAAAGAGAGTGAAAATTCGATAAATGGAATCTCTATCTTAATTTTAAATTTAATTTTATTGATCCTAGATTTAAAGCAACATAGGTCGCTGAAAAATGTCTTTATGTTAAAGAAGTCGCATCTTTGGCTCGGAATCAATACAAATATCCTTAAGGAAAGGTCAAAATATTTGGATCCAAGTAAACTTTTTTTGAGTGTAGACTATTCAGTCCATTGTTAGACCACATTAATTAAAAGTACCTATTACATTTGGGCACTTCTAGTTTTAACCGCTGAACCTACTCGATTATATTCTTCTGTTGAACCAACCACATTGTTCCAAAAACAAGCAGATTTATTAAGTTAATATTTTCCAGGTCCGCCAGTAATCTAAAGCTGTATGCTCCTATAATTCGCTTACGCCTTACACAAAATGCAGAACATTCACACAAGAGGTGTTTAATTGATTCCATTTCCTCCGCATCAGTGCCAATAGTTTTTGCAAACTCGCCTATCAAGCAGCGGCACGTTATTGCGGATATCAGGGGTGATATCTGATGTCTTGTAAACACTAACAAAAAAAGTGTGCGGTTTATGTTTAGATGGGGCCATATTTGCTTACTGTCGTTGCAGCCCTTGCAATTCTCCCATCGGACATTTGCCATCATAATAGCCTTCTCACGCAGTATTATTTGGTATTAGTTTAATTTTATCATTTTTTCGACAAAAGTCCAAAGCTAGCTTACTTTGAAACCTGTACTCTGTCCGAAGAACCACTGTACATTACCACCAATATCTCTCCCACCACCTATGAAGTAGGTGGCCAAAGCGGATGAAGAAGACAATGATACGCACATTCCACAGCATAATGTTGCTGAGACCATAGATGGATGCCTCACGCATTTGGCTGATGTTTTGTCGCATCGTTATTGTCCATTTTTTTTTGTTTTTTAATTTTTCAAAGGTAAATTCGGTAGTGTTTGTAAGCTCAATTCACGGACACATTTTCGTTAGTAGTTTTTATATTCCAGAAAAGGAGGTATGGCCATTGGCTTCAGTGATTGTGGTGTTTGACTTTCTTTTCCAAAACACAAGAAGGCAGAGACAAACTGTAAATGCGTTCCATCACACAAAGAAAAAGAAGCTGATTGGGGGTCACTAAGGAAGGTTCGATGAATTGCACCTCCCATCCAAGAGTCTTTAGATAAACAGATCGATCGCCATTGAATGTTCAATTTTATGTTGGTTTCTTGTGACCACCACATTGCTCTTCTTCAATGGCAATGTGGTGCCATTGTGTTATCGTGAAAGAAATCGTCATGCAATTGTATTTATGGATCCCCACAACCCGTGTGTCATTGTTCCATTCTCCATCTCTAAATGTGGATGAGTAGCAATTGGAATTTGATTTAACGCTATGATCACCATAGTGTGTGTAACCACTGCTCATGCGTAAGCACACAATGGCTACTCACTGTGTGAATACATAGACTATAATATGCTGGCCCCAAGATAATTGAAGATATAGAGATGCTTTGTTCGATTTTTCGAAAAAAAAATTATTGAAAATATTGCAATATGGCAACACCCTCATATCATAGTTATAAGCACTAACGTTGGCACATCGTGGTCATGAGTTTGGATTTTTTAGTATATATTATTGTTAAGTTTTGCTCGAGCGACTTTACTTGGCCTTTCTGCAGTGCCCGTGTAAAAATAGGAGGACCTAGTTTGATATAACCGTATCTGAAAAGATAAAAAAAAAATGGTACATCCAGACAGATCTAATGATACAAATAGAGTTAGATATATGAACAGATATTGTCAGATTATATATTATATCTGATCACATCTGACGGTATATCGTGTCATATTCTTTCATATCTGCTCAGATATGACGTCTCATTTTTGTGATCCAATTGTATCAAATCTAATTCCTCAATTTCTACTCTGGTATTGCTTTCTGTTCACTATTGGGAGCCACCGTGGTGCAATGGTTAGCATGCCCGCCTTGCATACACAAGGTCGTGAGTTCGATTCCTGCTTCGACCGAACACCAAAAAGTTTTTCAGCGGTGGATTATCCCACCTCAGTAATGCTGGTGACATTTCTGAGGGTTTCGAAGCTTCTCTAAGTGGTTTCACTGCAATGTGGAACGCCGTTCGGACTCGGCTATAAAAAGGAGGTCCCTTGTCATTGAGCTTAACATGGAATCGGGCAGCACTCAGTGATAAGAGAGAAGCTCACCAAATGTGTGTATCACAATGGACTGAATAGTCTAAGTGAGCCTGATACATCGGGCTGCCACCAAATCTAACCTAACCTAACTGTTCACTATTACTCCCAGGTATTTTGCACACTCATCAAAGGGAGTTTTAATATAGTCCCCCCAAAAAAAAATGTCTAAAGACGTGAAATCATCTCAAGATAGCGCTCATCATTTAATTTTAATTGTTTAATTGACTTTGGTGATTGATATTATTATTTCTGTGATTGAAATTTTAAATAAAATTAAAATTTAAATTGGATCAATTAATCCAAAAAAACAAGATTGTGTTTAAGTTGTGCTGGCTGATCTTCACTACAAAATTCGTCTGCCCATGCGACAGCAATTTGTTACATGCTCCTCGGTAAAGCCCAACAAAGATCAAGCAAGAGCAGCCGTCTCATGATAGCGGAAGGGCCGAAGGGCCACATAACACGCGTCAGATTTTAGCGTCCCCAGATAAACCTACCCGACTTACTATCAGATCACTCTGGACATATCCACGTTTGCCCGAGTTGCTAGAATTCTACCAAAAATGGTAGATTTTATACTGTTTGGTAGATTGGTAGAATTCTTGGAGTTTTGGTAGATTGTACAAAATATTCCCCTTCATCTAAGATCTACTTCCACACACAAAAAAATTTTGCTGATTCAATCACGAAATTAATTGATCCAATTAATTTTTTAATTGAAATGCCTTCAATCACAGAAATGATAGTATCTATTAAAATTAATCCAATTAAAAAATTCATTAATTTTTGTTTCAATTAAAAAATTTGTTGAATTTAATTTTTAATTTAATATATCTTAAAACTCACTTAAGACTTTAATTGGAAAAATGTGAAAGTTTTTTCTGTGTATAACTCTTCTATAAAATCTATGTGTAACAAATTTCAGTAAATTGAGGATATATGCTATTCCATTTTCATTTATTCTGTAATTTTCTCAATATACATATGGAATAATAGCTATTTTCAGAAGACTACTAAAGCAGCCTTGTATTATCGAAATGCTTCATGAAGGTGCTTCTTGATTTATCGAACTATTAAGTCAATGTTTTGAAAAAATTTTAAATTTGAATTTTTCTTTTATGTAGATGTTGTAACTTTCCCTAAATGATGCAAACTAAAATCAACTTCTAATATTTCGACAACTCAAGGAATTTATACTCACAAAAATATTTTAAGATGATGAAATAACATCCCAAAATATTTCTTTGGAAGAAACAATTTTTTTGTACCAACCACCCACCCTTCATAGTCGCAGAGTTCCTTGATCTGGACACAAGCTGAAGTACCAAACCGCATAACGAAAAATGGATGAAATCACAAAAATATATTACAACAACAAAACGTGCGTCAGCAATTTAAACCAGTGTTACCAAATAGATAATAGCTATAAAATCATCCTTTAAAAGCGATCGTTTGAATGAAACTAATATATCACTGGTTAAAATTTCCTTCATAGAACGATGAGAAATCCGTACCAAAGAATGAAGCCGACTCATTTTTTCGACGAAATTGGAAAATCAAGTTTTACGGCTGAACCTATATAAATTAGTATATTTGGCGCCGGGCAATTATCGGTGTGACCATCAAATTTTCAATTTATTAATCTTGGCTTGCATGATTCTTGATAAATAGTTCCAAAATCCTTTGCAGAAAATACAAACATTATGAGGACTTTTAACATTTAAAATAATATATTTTCATTAGATGCGGTTTTATTTTTGAATCGAGATGAGCGGCGGCGTCGAAATGTCAAAAGTATTCGGCGGTGCTTACAATCAACCAAATGTTTCTCTGTCATACTCTTGTTTAGGGGTCATTCATTCATTCATTTAGATACTGTAGCCCGCCCTTCTTTGCCAGTGCAAACTCTCCCCCCAGGTTCGAAGCTCATCATCATTTTCAGTGATATTTGATACATTCCATTGCAGCACAACAAAAAGTTAAAGGGACATGTATTGATTATTTACCTTTTATGCTTCCTTTCCAAATTTTGTCTTTGACAATCTACCTTTTTTGTGAAGCTTCGTTTAGAGAAATATGTCGATGTCAACAGAAACTAAAGGAATGAATGACCAAGAACGAAGGAATGAGAACTAACGAAGCATTACTACCATTTCCGACTTCCGATTAAGGACTTGAATTACATCCAAACTCCAATGAAACCTAACCGAACCACAAACTCACACAGACCACATTCGCTCATAAATTGTGTCATAAAACGACGGTTTTTGTTGTTGTTGTTGTTGTTGCTACTGACAGAAGGGGATAAGGGGCTGATGTTGCCAGTTGTCCATTATGAGTGATGATGAAAACTATTTGACACATTGTCTTACCATTTACACAGTGGGCCATTTGGTAAAGATTTTCTCTGGCACATTTATTGCAGGATAAGTTATGATGGCAGCCTATTACTCATACTATACTATTAATTTTTGTGATTGATTTTTGTTTCAATTAAAAAATTTGTTGATTCAATTAAATTTTTAATTGAATATTTTTTAAAACTCAATTAAAATTTTAATTGGAAAATTTTTCGTGAAATTTTTTTTTTTGTGTATATTAATTAGCCAGACTGTTAGACGAGGGGTGTCTATCAGTAACTCACAATACACTGCCCAAAACAACAGCAGTTTGGTATGATTGTACATCATAATTGAATGCCCACAAATCAGAAACGATTGGACCACTCCCACAAGACTTTTAGATCACTTGAAGGGATACTGACAGCACCGAGATTTGTCCACACAAGAGCGGTTTAGAAGGATGTGATGATCTATCGGTACAGTGTTATTCTTGGTGGTTGACAACATCTGATAAGTGAATGTGAAAGAATCTTGCCTAGGGAGACTAGATCACCGATCGTAGTCCCAGGGGCTACAACAACAACTCATACGATATCGCCCTAACAAACTTTCCCATTTCAAATTTTTCTGATTCAATCACGAAGTTAATTGATCCAATTAATTTTTTAATTGAAATGTCTTCAATCACAGAAATGATAGTATCAATTAAAAAATTAATTGACAGTCAATTAAAAAATTAATTGATCCAATTAAATATTTAATTGATACTATTAATTTGTATTTCAATTAAAAAATTGGTTGAATCAATTAAATTTTTAATTAAATATTTTTATACCCTCCATCATAGGAAGGGGGTATATTAACTTTGTCATTCCGTTTGTAACACATCGAAATATTGCTCTAAGACGCCATAAAGTATATATATTCTGGGTCGTGGTGAAATTCTGAGTCGATCTAAGCATGTCCGTCCGTCCGTCTGTCCGTCTATTGAAATCACACTAACTTCCGAACGAAACAAGCTATCGACTTGAAACTTGGCACAATTAGTTGTTATCGATGTAGGTCGGATGGTATTGAAAATGGGCCATATCGGTCCACTTTTACGTATAGCCCCCATATAAAGGGACCCTCAGATTTGGCTTGTGGAGCCTCTAACAGAAGCATATTTCATCCGATCCGGCTGAAATTTGGTACACGGTGTTGGTATATGGTCTCTAACAACCATGCAAAAATTGGTCCATATCGGTTCATAATTATATATAGCCCCCATATAAACCGATCCCCAGATTTGGCTTGTGGAGCCTCTAAGAGAAGCATATTTAATCCGATCCGGCTGAAATTTGGTACATGGTGTTAGTATATGGTTTCTAACAATCATGCAAAAATTGGTCGACATCGGTTCATAATTATATATAGCCCCCATATAAACCGATCTCCAGGTTTGGCTTGCGAAGCCTCAAAGATAAGCAAATTGCATCCGATCCTGCTGAAATTTGGTACATGGTATTGGTATATGGTCTCTAGTAACCGTGCAAAAATTGGTCCATATCGGTCCTTAATTATATATAGCCCCCATATAAACCGATCCCCAGATTTGGCTTGTGGAGCCTCTAAGAGAAGCATATTTCATCCGATCCGGCTGAAATTTGGTACATGGTGTTGGTATATGGTCTCTAACAATCATGCAAAAATTGGTCCACATCGGTCCATAATTATATATAGCCCCCATATAAACCGATCCCCAGATTTGGTTTGTGGAGCCTCTAAGAGAAGCATATTTCATCCGATCCGGCTGAAATTTGGTACATGGTGTTGGTATATGGTCTCTAACAACCATGCAAAAATTGGTCCATATCGGTCCTTAATTATATATAGCCCCCATATAAACCGATCCCCAGATTTGGCTTGTGGAGCCTCTAAGAGAAGCATATTTCATCCGATCCGGCTGAAATTTGGTACATGGTGTTGGTATATGGTCTCTAACAATCATGCAAAAATTGGTCCACATCGGTCCATAATTATATATAGCCCCCATATAAACCGATCTCCAGGTTTGGCTTGCGAAGCCTCAAAGATAAGCAAATTGCATCCGATCCTGCTGAAATTTGGTACATGGTATTGGTATATGGTCTCTAGTAACCGTGCAAAAATTGGTCCACATCGTTCCATACTTATATATAGCGCACATATAAACCGATCCCCAGATTTGGGTTGCGGAGCCTCTAAGAGAAGCAAATTTCATCCGATCCGGCTGAAATTTGGTACATGGTATTGGTATATGGTATTGGTATATGGTCTCTAGCAACCATGCAAAAATTGGTCCATATCGGTCCATAATTATATATAGCCCCCATATAAAACGTTCTCCAGATTTGACCTCCGGAGCCTCTTGGAGGAGCAAAATTCATCCGATCCGGTTCAAATTAGGAACGTGGTGTTAGTATATGGTCGCTAACAACCATACCAAAATTGGTCCAATCACACAAAAATTGGTCCATATTTGTTCATAATCATGGTTGCCACTAGAGCCAAAAATAATCTACCAAAATTTTATTTCTATAGAAAATTTTGTCAAAATTTTATTTCTAGAGAAAATTTTGTTAAAATTTTATTCGGTTCATAATAAAATTTTCATCATTTTCAAAATTTTATTTCTATAGAAAATTTTGTTCAAATTTTATTCGGTTCATAATCATGGTTGCCACTCGAGCCAAAAATAATCTACCAAGATTTTATTTCTATAGAAAATTTTGTCAAAAGTTTATTTCTATAGAAAATTTTGTTAAAATTTTATTTCTGTAGAAATTTTTGTCAAAATTTTCTTTCTATAGAATATTTTGTCAAAATTTTTATTTCTATAGAAAATTTTATTTCTATAGAAAATTTTGTTAAAATTTTATTTCTGTAGAAAATTTTGTCAAAATGTTATGTCTACTTTGTCAAACTGAATTATATACGTATTGGATCGATCTTTTTTGATTTAATATATACCACGTATGGACTTACATACAATTTAGAAGATGGTGTTAGGAGGTTTTAATATACCTTGCCATCGGCAAGCGTTACCGCAAATTAAGTAATTCGATTGTGGGTGGCAGTGTTTAGAAGAAGTTTCTACGCAATCCATGATGGAGGGTACATAAGCTTCGGCCTGGCCGAACTTACGGCCGTATATACTTGTTTTAAACTCAATTAAGATTTTAATTGGAAAAAATTTTGTGAAATTTTTTTCTGTGTATAAATTAATTTTTGAATAGACTTGGGTGATTGATACTATCAATTCTGTGGCTGAAGACATTTCAATCAAAAATAAATTGGATCAATTAATTTCGATATACAATCCAAACATTAGCAATATAATCACCTCAAATTTGACAACTTCCTTTCTCACAATCACTATTGTCCGTATATTATAACCGTATATATGTAAATAAAAAGCATTTGTAGCACAGAAAAATCTATATATATGAAATATATATATATAACAAGTATATACGGCCGTAAGTTCGGCCAGGCCAAAGCTCATGTACCCTACACCATGGATTGCGTAGAAACTTCTACTGAAAACTGTCATCCACAATCGAATTACTTGGGTTGTGGTAACACTTCCCGATGGCAAGGTTTCTTAAAACTTCCTAGCACCGTCTTCTAAATTACAAGGTAGTCCATACGTAGAATATATTAAACTAAAAAAGGCCGATTAAATACGTATATAATTAAGTTTAAAGTTTCTATAGAAATAAAATTTTAACAAAATAAAATTTTGACAACATTACAACTATAGAAATAAAATTTTGACAAAATTTTCTATAGAAATAAAATTTTGTCAAAATTTTCTATAGAAATAAAATTTTTACAAAATTTTCTATAGAAATACAATTTTGACAATATTTTCTATCGAAATAACATTTTGACAATGTTTTCCATAAAAATAAAATATGGGTAGATTATTTTTGGCTCGAGTGGTAACCATGAATATGAACCCATATGGACCAATTTTTGTGTGATTGGCGATCGGCTATATATAACTATAGACCGATATGGACCAATTTTGGCATGGATATTAGCGGCCTTATACTAACCTATAACTAACACCACGTTGCAAATTTCAACCGGATCGGATGATTTTGCTCCTCCAAGAGGCTCCGGAGATCAAATCTGGGGAACGGTTTATATGGGGTCTATATACAATTATGGACCGATGTGGACCAATTTTTGCATGGTCATTAGAGAACATATACCAACACCATGTACCAAATTTCAGCCGGATCGAATGAAATTTTCGTTTCTTAGAGACTCCGCAAGACAAATCGGGGGATCGGTTTATATGGGGGCTATATATAATTATGGACTGATGTGGATCAATTTTTGCATGGTCATTAGAGAACATATACCAACACCATGTACCAAATTTCAGCCGGATCGAATGAAATTTTCGTTTCTTAGATGCTCCGCAAGCCAAATCGGGGGATCGGTTTATAAGGGGGCTATATATAATTATGGACCGATGTGGACCAATTTTTGTATGGTTGTTAGACACTATATACTAACACCATGTACCAAATTTCAGCCGGATCGGATAGATTATTTTTGGGTAGATTATTTTTGGCTCGAGTGGCAACCGTGATTATGAATCGAATAAAATTTGAACAAAATTTTCTATAGAAATAAAATTTTGAAAATGATGAAAATTTTATTATGAACCGAATAAAATTTTAACAAAATTTTCTCTAGAAATAAAATTTTGACAAAATTTTCTATAGAAATAAAACTTTGGTAGATTATTTTTGGCTCTAGTGGCAACCATGATTATGAACAAATATGGACCAATTTTTGTGTGATTGGACCAATTTTGGTATGGTTGTTAGCGACCATATACTAACACCACGTTCCTAATTTGAACCGGATCGGATGAATTTTGCTCCTCCAAGAGGCTCCGGAGGTCAAATCTGGAGAACGGTTTATATGGGGGCTATATATAATTATGGACCGATGTGGACCAATTTTTGCATGGTCATTAGAGAACATATACCAACACCATGTACCAAATTTCAGCCGGATCGAATGAAATTTTCGTTTCTTAGAGACTCCGCAAGACAAATCGGGGGATCGGTTTATATGGGGGCTATATATAATTATGGACTGATGTGGATCAATTTTTGCATGGTTGTTAGAGACAATATACTAACACCATGTACCAAATTTCAGCCGGATCGGATGAAATTTGGTTCTCTTAGAGGCTCCGCAAGCCAAATCGGGGGATCGGTTTATATGGGGGCTATATGTAATTATGGACCGATATGGAGCAATTTTTGCAAGGTTGTTAGACACCATATACTAACACCATGTACCAAATTTCAACCGGATCGGATGAAATTTGCTTCCCTTAGAGCGATCGCAAGCCAAATTTGGGGGTCCGTTTATATGGGGGCTATACATAAAAGTGGACCGATATGGACCAATTTTTGCATGGTTATTAGTGACCAAATACTAACACCATGTACCAAATTTCAGCCGGATCGGATGAAATTTGGTTCTCTTAGAGGCTCCGCAAGCCAAATCGGGGGATCGGTTTATATGGGGGCTATATGTAATTATGGACCGATATGGACCAATTTTTGCATGGCTGTTAGACACCATAAACTAACACCATGTACCAAATTTCAGCCGGATCGGATGAAATTTGCTTCTCTTAGAGCAATCGCAAGCCAAATTTGGGGGTCCCTTTATATGGGGGCTATACGTAAAAGTGGACCGATATGGCCCATTTGCAATAGCATTTGACCTACATCAAAAACAACTACTTGTGCAAAGTTTCAAGTCGATAGCTTGTTTCGTTCGGAAGTTAGCGTGATTTCAACAGACGGACGGACGGACGGACATGCTCAGATCGACTCAGAATTTCACCACGACCCAGAAGATATATACTTTATGGGGTCTTAGAGCAATATTTCGATGTGTTACAAACGGAATGACAAAGTTAATAAACCCCCATCCTATGGTGGAGGGTATAAAAATATCTGATTCAATCACGAAATTAATTGATCCAATTAATTTTTTAATTGAAATGTCTTCAATCACGAAAATGATAGTATCAACCACAGTTTTAATTGGGCATGGTTAGGTTAGGTTAGGATAGGTGGCAGCCCGATTTATCAGGCTCACTTAGACTATTCAGTCCATTGTGATACCACATTGGTGAACTTCTCTCTTATCACTGAGTGCTGCCCGATTCCATGTTAAGCTCAATGCAAGGGACCTCCGAGTCCGAACGGCGTTCCACATTGCAGTGAAACCACTTAGAGAAATTTTGAAACCCTCAGAAATGTCACCAGTATTACTGAGGTGAAAAATTTTTGGTGTTCGGTCGAAGCAGGAATCGAACCCACGACCTTGTGTATGCAAGGCGGGCATGCTAACCATTGCACCACGGTGGCTCCCTAATTGGGCATAAAAATACCTGATTAAAAAATTAATTGATTCACCTTCAACTCAAATAATTGTTTAATTAAAAATGGAACTATATTCAATAACTTTATTAACTGTCTTTAGTTTGATTATATTGTGCCACTTAATTAAAAATCAAAAAAAAAAAATGCCACATTTTTTTTAATGACTTACTGCCTGTTCGTGGAATTTCGATTTTGTGTTTCATGAACAGGCAGTTTTTTGAGTTTGATCATAAAGATAATTGTGTCAATTAATTTGTTTTGATTGAAAATTTCATTCAATCAGTGACTTAATGTTTTTAATTTGATTAAATAGTTCGTTGTCTCAATTAATTTTTTAATTGAAAAAATGTTCATATTCAATCAACTGTTTTAATAGGATTTTTTTGTGATATTTTTTCTATGAGCTTTTGGGAGAAAAGGTGTCACTGTGCAAAAAATTTCAGTTGATTAAGCACTTTTATCCAGATCATCAGAAGAACAAGAGTATTAAATTCTACTACGGTGGCATGGAGCTGTGAATTCAGTTTTTTTTCATTTGTGTTTATGACGAGAGTCATTTTACTCTTCATTACATTTTTCGAACTCAGGTGTAGTGCACCAGGGAGCGATCTGCTATGTCCATCTGTCCGTCTGTCTGGTTAGTAAAATTTACGTGTGGCTGTTACCATTTCAGACGCTTCAGCATTGCGAGAGATGGAGGGGAAACAAAACCTCCCGTAATATTGGACAAAACTAAAGGGGATGCAATTTGTTGGAATGTAATTTGATGCAAGACACTGATCCTCCATACAGACGTTTTGAATATTGGCTAGCATACACAAACGAACACATGACTTTGGTATGATGCAAGTCTTACCAAGTCTTCTTGGGCGATGTTTCATAACTGGGTTTGGGTTAAAAAAATACTTCGGTTTTTTTGTATTAGTTTCCATTTGTATGTGGTGTTAATACAAAATTTATTGGTTGAAGAAATGAACAGCAGCAAATACGACCAAGAACTAGTGTTGAATGGACAGGTGTTTAAGGATAGATGCTCCCTTTCGCCTTTGTTAGCCGGATGATGGTGGTGTAACTGCTGTGAATGCACCTTTGTGCATCAAGGCGCGTCGATCCCATACCGATCATATGTAGATGATGACCATTAACCATGTTGATGTTAGGGGTTAAAAACCCTATTTTTTCCAAATGTGCAGCTTCAGGATGAGATATTTTTTTAAAGTTCTATTTTTTCCCGTCGCTAATGCATCAAATGCCAGTGCACTAATATTCATTCAACTGTTACATTTTGTCCTTTTCGTTGATGAGGAAATGTTCATCAAACAGGACATGCATTGTGATCGATGTCCATGTTTTTAGTGTCACTGAACCTTGCCATCCGTGGAAAGAAAGTATTATGGCTTCAAGTTGATGAAGATACGATTCAGAGAATCAATTTCTCTTGGTGAAGAAAATTTCGTAGTTTGAAGAAACAAAAATTCTATTTCAAAATTGAAAAATTATCTTCATCGCCAAACGGAGTTCAAAATGGGCGCATTTGTGATGGAATTTACAAATTTTAGGAAATTCTGAAGAATTTTGTGGGAAGTTCGATTTTCGTAAATCTGCTTCATTTTTTATATTTTTTAACTTTTTTAGGCTAACTTCTTTGTGTGCTAGCCCGGCACATCAGACTCACTTATTGGACAAGTAATCCATTGTTATACCATACTTGTGTATGTGGTTTTGTTGCAGTCCTTGGACAAGGATAAAATCCATGCGTCGATTCCAGTATGTGAGCCCGACTGCATTTCGGCGGGTCGGATTCCCCTTCCTTGAAAGCATAAAATTTGGCTATTAAGGATTCTAAGATTTAAAGTCACGGATATCGAATAAAATGGCACAAACACCAAGAAATGTCCGATCTCATACCCAAGCGACTGTGGTCGACGATTCGGAATTTCTCAAACCCGAAATGGAAAGGCAACATTTAAATTCCGTTGGGTTAAAAACTACGGGGGTGATACTAAGGGCGTTTTCGATTCGCAAAAAATATGTTGCCTTGGTGTTACACTACTTTTTCCCTAATTGGCATTTCGCCCAAATGTTAGTGTAATTCTAAAGTTATTGTTAATTTATAATATTGTGAGGTATCCAGGATCCAAAATTTATGGCAGTGTCCTTGATATGTTGCAATCAATTTCGAGAATGTTGCACCTTTTTTCCCAATCGAAATCGCCATAAGATTGCAGACAATTTGTCGAACCCCCCCTGATCGTGCATGTAGAAGGCAAAAACAAGTTCGTACTCTCAGACCAGACAACCCTCAAGAGTACCAGTCAGGAGGGTGTATTCCAGATTGCTTCACAACAATTGACTCAAATGGTTTGTCGGCGAGGTGAATGAGATTCAATGCTGTTCAATTTCTTAGAAGCGTGTTACTGTGCTAAAACCAGGAACACCTATGAGACCCTACTTTCCCCTGCGACTAAGATTATGAAAGCAATTTTTCCGTCCATCTTTGCAGAACATCAGCATTGTTTTGGATCGGGCAGTACTACAACCAGTGCGTTGTGTGAATTAACTGACTGAATAGTACGATGCTGCATAAACGGTCATTTTGCTGCATTTGACTTGGCTAAAGTCTTTGATATGTATGACATACCACCCTTTTGAAGATGTTATGGAATCCGACCTTCCTAATTATCTTAAGAGGTAGCTGGACATCTATAAGGCTACTAGATAATCCTATGTGGAGGGGAATGTTCAAGGCATACCTCAAGGTAGTTTTTTACCACAGCACCTCAAGATAGAGTATAATCACCGTCTTTTTCAACTTCTATTTATTTATTTATTGATTACAATTTTAAAAACTACACAGAAAATAATATTATAATTTTTGAGCTAACAATAAATTGTTGTTACAGAAAATTTTTAAGTTCAACAAAATTTTGGTTGATATAACAAAATATTTGCTGATATAACAAAATTGGTTGCTAAAGTGACTAAAATCGTAATTGTATTTACAAATTACGTTGTTAGCTCAAATTTAAACATAATTTTAATTGTATTGACAATCAAATAAATTGATATTTTTTTGTGTGTATAATAAACATTAAAGCACTAGCTACAAAGGCTATCGGCTTTTTTTAACTTCTATGTACCAAGGGCTCTCCTAAAACCACCAGATGTCCACCTGATAACCTGTATGGACGATTTTTCTGCGGTTACATCGTCTAGAAGGATATTGAGATTAAGATTAATAATTATCTCGACGCGCCTAGGGACTTGGCAGGAATCTGCAACTTTCTGCCCCCCACTTCGTGGACAAAAGAGGTAAACTAAGACTCGATATACGCATCCGTGGACAGATTATTTCAAGGTTCAAGAGCCGTAAAGATGTTGCTAAGACCTATTAGTAAGTACAAAAGTATTGTAAGCAGAAATAATATCCTGAAAATAGTGGCTGGTAACTATTAGGGTAGACGAAGAGGTTCAAAAATGCAACACACCTATGTACGTGTCTCTTGGTCGTCTCCTCATCACCACTATTATGGGGTCACCGCATTTTACGCTATTGTTTTTTGATGGCTAATGTGTATGTTCCCAATTCTAAGGTCATACTCTCTGTTTTTTTTTCTAAATCAGAGATACTTTTCGCAATCATCAAAAGTTACTTCAATACCACCAAAGGTAAGGGGTTTTTACCGTGCGATACTTAAGCAATTCTACAATTGCAGCATTTACCAATTTGAGATTTCCGGAGGTCTACTTACGATATATGTACCTTTATCTAGGAAATTCCCTCTAATTGCCAGTCACTGCTCAGCGTACTCGAACATTTTTGTCGTTGTTCCTTGATAGTAAAACTCCATAATAAAGATGACGCAATTTTTGGCCACTTACATTTGGCTCCTTCTCAGCAAAGGACGTCGAATTTTCATTTTGTCATTCAAAAAGAGAAAATTTTATTAGCTGAGGCCTGACATTGATAAGAAAATATAGATTCGGACAGCCCTCATTAATAAGAGAGTAGTTAACCAACTAAGTCTAAGTGAGCCCAAAATAATGGGCTCCTACTATGTCTAACCTAGATGAGGGTTAGCTATGTACCTCATCTAGGATTATACATGGTTCGTATCATAAAGTACACCTCAATTATATATATATCGAATTGATATAGACCTTCCGACTTTTATTCTTGAGCGTCTAAAGATATTCTCTAACGAAATTTCAGATGCCCATGAAATTAAGGCTGGCGAAACTTACTACGTTTTTAAATGTTGCAAATAGCACGTAGAGACCATAAGAAGGTGTCTCCATCTGCAGACGTCAGATTGTTATTCAAAACTTCAGTATGCATTCTCTTCAATTCTTCTCTTCCTAACCACCCTTTCCAACGCAAGTTATCATAACTTTATCGATACACATTTTCTCTAGACCAATCCAGGTGTTTGCTTAACCAATATTTATTACGGGTAAATATGAAAATATGAGAAAAATGCATCTGCACATTAACACCGAGCTGGCTATGTAAATACGAACCCAAGATTAGAAAGACCACAATTGCAGCATAATTGTAGAGGTGCTGTGATAAAAACCAATGAATGATTCTTCAGCACACTGATTGGCGCTGGAAGGATGGACGGATGGCATAGACAACAAAATTGTTATCCTCATTATATTTGTTTGGACTAACGATGAACCTATTCATATTTACATTCAAAAGCATATTAGTAGACATCATCAAATTAGGCAAACATTACGAGACATGGAATGATGTACTATTGCACTCTATACATATGTCTCCTGATCATCGACATGTGCTCCGATAATTATTTGAACTGATTACTCAGTTCACTAGTCATCGGTGGATGGAAGGTAACCATCATGGTTTATCTATCGAAGACTAAGTAACACCTATTGAATCAATCTTTGGATGAAGTCAATGGAGACATTTGTCAGCGAAATAACACCTTTAAGGAACGTCCGTCTTTCTCTGCCTTATGACTGATATTGATTGAGGCGAGTGTGATTTTTTTACTGTTGTTCTGTTCGGTTTTTTTGGGTAAAGGTTATTGGGTGCGTCTTGTTTGGCTAAAATTGGATTTTTTGTTCATATTTTACTCACTCACTCACTCACTTTCGCCGCCTCGGACTGAGATAAGTTTCAATGACATTCCATTATCTTGAAAGATTATTATTTGTTGATTGACGTTCCACCTTTTAATTTTCAGTTTTCGGTGTTGTGGAGAATCTAAAAATATTCCCTTATTGAGATTGCGTCATAAAACGCAGTGAGAGAAGAACAGCTCTGTCAGAGATTTATTGAAAGATGAAAATATATGTGGTCTAAATCAACCATCATGTGACCATTCGTCGATTCTCTTATCTATCCATGCAGGCGATGAGAATCAAATTTAAAATAAATAATATATTTTAGTAGTCGATATAGAAGTGTCCATTCCATTTGAAGTCTAATGATAAAGATATTTGAAAAGAACGTATGTATCAGGTATTCTTTGCATATGGGGATGGTGAAGTTTGGAAGTTAATAAAAAAAATCATTAGGGTCCACTACTAAATGCTTTCAGGATAGAAAATCAAATTTGGAAATTTGTAAATCCTAACAGCATCTGCAGCAAAGTACACCTAGTCTTACAATAGATATCTGACTGAGCAAGGGGGTTAAATCTGAATTCGGAGAAAATAAGATTTTCCAATATATCGGAACGATATTTCTGCCGAAATCTGCATCTGTATCTGGCCAGGTGAAACACTTTGGAGTACTCTTATAAAGTTCTCCCTGATATTTCACATCAAAAAAATGATTAGAAATTCACATATATGCTGAGTACTATGCAGAAGTGCATAAAAAATAACTCAACCGAACAAGAGAACAATCAACGGACAGTCCGAACACTATGTTATTCCCATCGTCTGAGTGCCAGGGGTAAGATGAAGCCGTATATATATAACCAATAACCCATCAGTTCAAGTCAGGATGTTGCAGGAGATACTCTGATAGAACGAAAGGTCGACAGAGTCCAATTGTACACATGTTTGGAACATCATGACACTGAGTGCGGGGTACACTAACTTTTCCGTTCCGTTTTGAATACATCGAAATCACACCCCATAAATTATATACGAGGGTTGCCTTTTAGGTTAGTTAGGTTAGGTGGCAGCCCGATGCATCAGGCTCACTTAGACTATTCAGTCCATTGTGATACCACAGTGTTGAACTTCTCTCTTATCACTGAGTGCAGCCCGATTCCATGTTAAGCTCAATGACAAGGGACCTCCTTTTTATAGACGAGTGCTAAAGGCGTTCCACATTGCAGTGAAACCACTTAGAGAAGCTTTGAAACACACAAAATTTTTTTTTTCTGATTCCATCACGAAATTAATTGATCCAATTAATTTTTTACTTGAAACGACTTCAATCACGAAAATGATAGTATCAATCACAGTTTTAATTGAGCATAGAAAAAATTCTTGATTAAAAAATTTATTGATTTCATTAGCAAATTTCAATTCATTGCAAAACTCAATTAATTTATTAACTAAAAGAGGAGTGAATTTCGTCTAGGTCAAAATCTGTTGTTGTTCGGGAAACCATTGTTATGGACGCCTACTGATATTGCAAGATCGTTTTATGACCCATTGTGAGTTTGAGACAATATTAGGCATTAGTTGGACCATCATACATTCATTATTGCACATTTACCGTCAAAAAATTGTGTTCGAGTTGAGTCGATTGGTCGAAAGAACTGCTTCAAAAATACGATCGCGGTGCTTCGAAACATGTCTTTGACATCGTGAATTTACACGTATGAGCCCGAAAGTAAACAACAGTTTACTGTTCAATACTTGAAGAAGCGGATGAGGCGTTCAGAACGCACGTTTTGGAAATACCTCCATCAGATTGGCAAAAGTGCTTGGAAAGTTCGCCCGAATGTTGAAATCACTCTAACTTGCGAACGAAACTTGAAACTTGGTACAAACAATTGTTATTGTCCACTGTTAGGTGTAGCCTCCATATAAACCGCTCCCCAGGTTCGATTTCCGGAGACTCTGGAAGGAATTTTATCCGATCCGCTTGAGATTTTGGTATCTAACTACCTCCCCAGATTTGACCTCCCGAACCTCTGCTTGGAATGCGGTACGTGATATTATTACTCGTATATATACTCTAACAACCATGCAGAAATCGGTTCATAAACCGGTTCCCAGGTTGGACTTCCTAAGTCTTTTGAAGGAGCGAATTTCGTTCGATCCGACATCGAAATATCGATATCTGAGAATATAAAGTGCCTATATTCTTGATCAGGGGAACTTCTAAGACGATATAATGATGTCCGTCTGTCTGTCTATTGTAATCATGCTGCAGCTTTCACGAATGCCGCTATTGTATTGACATTTGACGCAGATAAGTTTTTTTGCAGACAGCTCGAAGATGATTTAGGTTAGGTTAGGTATAGAAGCAGCCCGATGTTTCAGGCTTACTTGGACTATTCAGTTCATTGCAATACCAACGCGGTGAAATTTTCTCCTATCACTCAGTGCTGCCTGATTCCATGTTTAACTCACACCCAGAGAAGGAATATGATCACCTCAAACATGTTTTAAGAGCAAAATGTTATTTTTGGGTGGTGACCATGTAACATGGTTTTCGCAGCCATGTTATTTTATCGGAAATCATGTATCTGATTTCGGCAAGCAGGTTATATTTGATGAGAAAATAACATTTTAGTGACAAACATGTTACATGGTCACCGTACAAAAATAACATTTTGCTCTTAAAACATGTTTGAGGTGATCATATTCCTTCTCTGCGTGCAACGACAAGATACCTCCTTTTTATAGCCGAGTTCGCACGCGCGAACATGGTTGCAGTATAAGGGATTTTGAAAGATATTTTGTTGTTGTGTACGAGGATTTCGTAAATGGAGTATAAAAGGAAAAGGAAACAAGTATATACGGCCGTAAGTTCGGCCAGGCCGAATCTTATGCACCCTCCACCATGGATTACGTAGAAACTTCGACTAAAGACTGTCATCCATAATCGAATTACTTGAGTTGTGGTAATACTTGCCGATGAAAAGTTATCTTAAAACTCCTTAACATCGTCTTCTAAATTATAAGTTAGTCAATTCGGGGTATATACTAGCCAAAACGAAGGCCGAGACCTTACACCACGTACCAAATTTCAATTGCAGCGGGTGAAATTTTCTCTTCCAAGAGTTTCCGGAGATCTATTTTAGGGATCCGTTTATATGGTGACTATATATAATTGTGGACCGATTTGGAGCAATTTTTGCATGGGTATTAGGGACTATATATCAACACCACGTACCAAAATTCAACCAGATCGGGTAAAATTTGCTCCTCCAAGAGGCTCCAGTCGTCGAATCTGGGGATCGGTTTACATGGGGGCTATATAATTATGAACCGATTTGGACCAAGTTTTGCATGGATGAGCACCACGTACCGAATTTTAACGGGATCGGATGTAAATTGTTTCTCCAAGAGGCTTCGGAGACGAAATCTTTGGATCGGTTTATATGGGGGCTATATGTAATTATGGACCTATAGGGACCAATTTTAGCGTGAATGTTAGAGACCATATACTAACACCACGTACCAAAATTTCAACCGGATCGGATGAAATTTTGCTTCCGTTTATATGGGGCTATACGTAAAAGCGTCCGATATGACCCATTTGCAATACCATCCGACCTACATCAATAACAACTACTTGTGCCAAGTTACAAGTCGATAGCTTGTTTGGTTCGGAAGTTAGCGTTTCCACAGACGAAGGGACGACTCAGAATTTCACCATATATTTTTAAAACAAGTTTTAAAAATATAGCAAAAGATCGACTTTAACTCTATTTGATTGTTTGTCACTAGGCTTCTTCGGCCCCTATTAATAAGCAGGTAAATAAATTTGCAGAATTACGTTCAACAGAATTACGTTCATGTGAAATTTTTGGTGCCTTATGGAAGGGATCCGATATAAAAAGTAAACAAGATATGGACTTCTTCAATGGTCTTCCGTTATCAAATTTGCTCGCAGTCATTAAATTCTTTAAACAAAAATCTATCAAATGGAAACTCTTTGAATCGGCGTGTAAATCTCTCGGCAAAATATCAAAGAATTGGCAGTTCCGTGAAGAAATCACACCGAAAGTCTCCACCTACTCTTATAGACCCCCCCAGCCCCCTCCCCCTCCCATCAGTTACTCTTCAAACAAATGATCAAAAATCCAACACCTACCTATCATCCATCCATCTTCATTAGATAGGTTGTGTAGGCCGGTAGTGTGTGTGGGGGGCGGCTAGGGAATTCATTGAGAAATTGGTGTCATCCATTTTGTTTTTGGCCAGACAGTTTCATCGAAAAGACTGCCGAAAATATTGATTGACTTTTGGTTTTGTTATGCAGAGCAGCATTCGGCGAGATAGGCCCAATAGGGCTCACTCACTCATTTACCTCTGACTATCGGTATGTCTGTCTGTCTGTCCGTCAATTCGTATTTTTGACGTTGAAATATTTGTAATAATTATTTTATGACCAAGGGAAAATCAAATAAACATTTTACGTCTCCTCTTCATGAATTTTTATAACCAAAACGATAGATATTTCCAGATACTCGTATCATCAGCTCCTAAAGTGTGGTACGCGTTACCAATGTTGTCTTCTGCAACGAGACAAATGCTTCGATTGTAATGTTGGCCTCATATGGGCTGAAAATTTCCCTTTGTCAACCCCCCATCCCCCAATGTAATGAGAGTGTATCTCCATCTCGTTCACTGGCATTTCAAATGTATCCATCTATTCGGCCATCTATCTATCTGTCTATCTATCCATCCATTCATATATCTGTGCATTCAAATGTTCATAACAACCCACTAGCCAACCAAATGGACAATTCGTCAGACTTATTAACTGACGGAAGAACGAACGGACAGACACACAGAATGGGCCACAGAGATAGTCGAATACACAATTACCCCCACCAAGTGTAGAGGACAGACATGCGTAGTACGACTATGTCAAGTCTATCCTATTGCTGCTACCAATGCTGCTGCTGCTACTGCTGTTGATGATGGTTTCACCAATGTCCGCAATCGAAGATAACTACCAACAATTTTAGTCTATGGTCACCGGAGACATTATCTGACTGACACAATACCTCCATCCACCTCACCCAAAACCCCACACCAGGCACCATGGAATCCAATCCACATAGTTCGATGAGGTGAGTGAGACGTCTGTCTGTCCGTCCATTCATCCGTCTATTTATGAAAGTAGGCCTATCTTCGTCTTCATTATGCTGTGTGGTTCCATCAAATGACCAAACTACAAAATCACAACAATCACGGTGTGCTGGGTCTCTTGTCCAGAGCAATGTGTCGTCTGCCTTATCAGTTATGTTAGAAATTCCATAGTCCAGTCACGTGTCCATAGATGTCCATATGTTGGACTCATCGTTGGTATGTCTTCCTCCATGGATGTCACAGACTAAGCAAACAACATCTATGTATTTTTCGTTTACAATTTCCAGTAATACATAACCTCAAAGACACAGATGTACATAGGGATTTATTTTATGTGATAAAAATAGAAATGTACATTTCAATATCGATATATTTTGATGGCAAACCGAAACATAGAATGGGAAAAATACCAAGGAATAAATAAATACGACCGAAAGTTGGGTCGAATCTCCACCAAACACCGTATTTATTTTTCACAAATTTCCCATGACAGTCAAAGGGAATGTTTTCTTTGCGGACGAGTGCAGCAAAATTATCACACCCCAGCAACAAAATTTGGAAGTTCTTCTATAGGAACAACTTTAAAAGCACTTCCAAAAATGCCCTCCCAAAGATGTTCCTTATTTTAACTACTCAGGAAGTTCTTTTGATTCAATTTTTTTGTAACTCGCCTTTTTCATATTTTTAAAGGGTAATTTTTACTTTTTTTTGTTTCAAATAGGTTTAGCAAATGGATTTAGCATTTTTTTTTTCGAAAAAAATGCTAAATCCATTATAGAAAATTTGCGAATTTTGGAAAATGTTCGAGGTCAAGCGTTTCAGATAACCGTTAGGTTAGGTTAGGTTAGGTGGCAGCCCGATGTATCAGGCTCACTTAGACTATTCAGTCCATTGTGATACCACATTGGTGTCTTATCACTGAGTGCTGCCCGATTCCATGTTAAGCTCAATGACAAGGGACCTCCTAACCGTTAGAATGCATTAAAATCCATACAAAAAGTTTTAAAATTAGTTATTTATCAAAATATCACAAAATTGTTTAATTCACATCCAAAACACTGAATTCGGATCGCGCCTTAAGAAGTGATGCATATTCAGTGCAACGGCTGTTGCAATGGTGGACATCCGTCCTATGACAAGCCCATGTTAAATTCATCGCCAATTTTGCACCACTTCCGGATGCAAAATTTTTATTCTGTTTTAATTAGCAGCGAACTTATTTTTAGGTCATATGTTCATTTTGGGGCCTCAAAATCAAATTAGTGGTTTTTTGTTGATATCGGCTAATTATTAGGCCCACATCATAGAATGGTGGTCAATGTGGAAATTAGAATACAAAAATCTATTTTTACTGTCACTTGTGCCTCATGAATCACATCATCAACCGTTTGTAACACATCGAAATACCTATTTCCGACTCTATGAAGTATTGATGTTTGATCAGGGAACATTTCTAAGACGATATAGCCATGTCCATCTGGCCTTCTGACTGTCACGCTGCACCCTCCAATAATGGCGGTCTCGTCCTGAAATTTGGCACAGATTCGTTTTTTCTTTGCAGCCACACGGACGAAAAATACTGTTTTTCATATGTTTGGGTGTACAAATTATATGTGTGGAACTCAAAATTTTTAACACAATATTTTTAAGTGCAAGCATATAATATTCATAAACTAGCATAACTGTTTGTAAATATAATATGCTTAGATGCAAACACATATTAATTTGGAAATAGCCTATAAACATATATGTGTTTAGAAAGAGAGACCTAGTATTCTGCAAGTAATATAATGGAAGTAACCAATTGGTGCCTTACAAAAATATCCACACAAAGAAAATTTCATTAAAATTGTTTACTACCAGTGTATGCCCTAAGGTGAAACATAATATGTTTGATCAATATAAACAATATTTTGTTTGCACCAATGTATGCTTGAAGCAAACTGTGTTTGGGGTATACGTTAACAGGCTGGCTGATAAGTCCCCGGTCTAACAAAGAAAAACACATTTTTTTGTCAAAATTCATTTTTATTATTCAACATAGTTCCCTTCAAGAGCGATACAACGATTATAACGACCTTCCAATTTTTTGATACCATTTTGGAAGTACTCCTTCGGTTTTGCTTCAAAATAGGCCGCAGTTTCGGCGATCACCTCTTCATTGCAGCCAAATATTTTCCCTGCGAGCATCCTTTTGAGGTCTGAAAACAAGAAAAAGTCGCTGGGGGCCAGATCTGGAGAATACGGTTGGTGGGGAAGCAATTCGAAGCCCAATTCATGAATTTTTACCATCGTTCTCAATGACTTGTAGAACGGTGCGTTGTCTTGGTGGAAAAACACTTTTTTCTTCTTTATATGCAGCCGTTTTGCCGCGATTTCGACCTTCAAACGCTCCAATAACGCCATATAATAGTCACTATTGATGGTTTTTCCCTTCTCAATATAATCGATAAAAATTATTCCATGCTCATTCCAAAAAACAGAGGTTATTACTTTGCCAGCGGACTTTTGAGTCCTTCCACGCTTCGGAGACGGTTCGCCGGTCGCTGTCCACTCAGCCGACTGTCGATTGGACTCAGGAGTGTAGTGATGGAGCCATGTTTCATCCATTGTCACATATCGACGGAAAAACTCAGGTGTATTACGAGTTAACAGCTGCAAACACCGCTCAGAATCATCAACATGTTGTTGTTTTTGGTTAAATGTGAGCTCGCGCGGCACCCATTTTGCACAGAGCTTCCGCATATCCAAATATTGATGAATGATATGACCAACACGTTCCTTTGATATCTTTAGAGGCCTTAAACTTCATTCGATCAACTTCATTTTACGGTCATTCAAAATCATTTTATGGATTTTTTGATGTTTCCGTCGGTAACCACCTCTTTCGGGCGTCCACTGCGTTCACCGTCCTCCGTGCTCATTTCACCACGCTTGAATTTTGCATACCAATCAATTATTGTTGATTTCCCTGGGGCAGAGTCCGGAAACTCATTATCAAGCCAAGTTTTTTGCTTCCACCGTATTTTTCCCCTTCAGAAAACAGTATTTTATCAAAACACGAAATTCCTTTTTTCCATTTTTTTCACAATAACAAAAGTTGCTTCACAAAATACGCCCTATCTCACAAACTAATTGACTTACAGACGTCAAATTTTGACACGAATCATTTGAAGGTTGGTACTATATAAAAATAGTATGCATTTAATACTAACGACGCCATCTATGTGTCAGACCGGGGACTTATCAGGCAACCTGTTACAGAAGCGATTTTTTTGAGGGTGCAGGTCAAGTTTCCACAAAAACCTGCGTCGAATTTAGGTTCAATTGGTCAATTTTTTTGGTAAAGCACCATATAGAACAATATCCCGATTTCATTTCTTAGTTCTCGGACTCATTCGAAAGATATGAGAAAAGTCAAGACGTTATTTCATACCCATACCAGTATATTACTTCTTGAAGCCGAATTATTTGTTTAAAATTTTGCATTGAAGATTGTTTGTACTTTTTTGTGATTGTGTCATTTGCCCGAAGTGTAAAGAACATAGTTTGTTTTTGGCTCTCAATATCTAGCAATGCGTGCCCCCGACGTTAATGCCGAATATCCATGGAAAGAAGCTTGAGCTGTGGATTTGGTGGGACCAGCTTGGTGTGGAGTTGCTGCAACTACAGGAGCTTTGTATCGAGCTCAATTGATGTCTTTGAGCTGAGCAATGCTTGATAAATGGCCACAATATTTGAAAACGCAGGGTTAGGTGATTTTGCATCTAGATATAAATCTCGGCCACATGTTGCAAAACCCGTAAAATCCTATTTGGAAATACTCAAATGGGAAGTCTTATCCCACCCGTCATATATAACAGACAATGTTTCTTCTGATTACCACTTGTTCTGATCGATAACGCATGACCTGACTGATCAGCATTACCGTTATTATGAGAGAGTCAAAAATTGTGTTGATTCGCGGATTGAGTTAAAAGACGAGTCGCGGTATCCGTATCTTGCCAGAAAAAATGGCGAATGTTGTACCTACTTCGGATGATCAGTTCGTTACAATTTTTTTCGGAATAAATTTTCCATTTCCCAATAAAACAAAATATTTTTTTGCAATAACGCAATAATGAACTTTTGTCTGTGTAACGTACCGGACTGTCCCTAAAACTGAACTTTACATGGGGCCATGTAGCAAGGCTTCTGGAAATTTTGCCCAAAGTCTCAAATGTGCTGACCACAAGTAAATAAGTATATTATCGCTTTCGCCAAATCTCAGCTTTTTTATTTCCTAAATATTTGGCCGAAAGATATTACTCCAAGGTCTTCATTCATTGCAGAATCCTTAAATTTTCTACCATTATGGAAATTAATTTCGATCTACATGCAAGCCTACAATTGCCAGGGGTATCCTTACACTGATGATTCATATACCTTTTATCAGAGCATTGACTTCACGTACACAACCAACCCTAAGGTAAGCAATACATTTCCCATTATCATTATTACGAAGCCTTTGTCTCGTACACCTTTACCCATATTGACGCTGCAATTACATTTGAATTTCCCTCCGTCGAAAATCATTTTTATCATCAATGAAGAAATTAAAATTATTACAGTAATAACTCAACAACAACTCGATTCCACAATCATCATCGATGATGAGTAACAACGAAACATACACATCGAACTCCCATGTACTCCCCCAGCAGGAATATGATTGAGGGGGAAAATGATGTTCAGAAAAACAAGAACACGAACGAAACAAAAAATGGATTCCAATCAATAACGAGCAAAGTCATTGAATAATTTATCATTGCATTCGGGGGCACTGTGCTGGGGTTTTCTGCTCGCACCCCTTCTAAATCCCACAAGCTTTCCAGCCCCTCGATGCTAGACCGACGCTAGGAAAAGATACAAACGCAAAATGTATCCCCAAATGATATACCTACACACTTTACTCTGATTCTTATGGAGAGCGTGATGGTGAGAGAGAGAGGACGGTGCAGGGAGAGCAGCTATAGACAAGAAGAGCCTCCATTACGGCCAGGTTTTTTTTTTACAAAAGTTTATCTGGCCGATAGCTCCACAATAGTCGCCGTGGTGGCAGTAGATATACAGCACTGTAGGTGTAGATACTGCTGGTTGCTTGGTTACGTTGGCCAATAATACCACCAAAGCCATGGAAAACACGTAAATATGCTTCACCATGGCTTTTCCAATGGCAATGAGGGCTAGGAAAGCAAAACAATACAAAACGTAAGTGGAACGGTGAGTAGGGGGCTCAGAGCGACGAAAACATTTCTGCAGAGCGCGATGAGCTTGGAAAAAATCAACAAAGACCAAAGAATATTCACTGTTGGCCATCATCATCATCATCAGCGGCAGCAGCAGCAGCAGCTAGAACAACCTGCAACCCGCACAACCCTTAACAATTGACTGTGGGGGAAATATCTGATGGCCGTTGCCATACATGGAGGTTGGTTCTGGGTGCATTCAGTTCAGTTGTTTGGTTCTATAATTCGAGACTAGATGAAATCATAGAGAAACGATACCAAATAACCATGGCACACTACAAATGATGATGGTATAGAAACCTCACGAACTCAGGGCATCCATCCACAGCAACACAACCAGCAATAACATTAACGTACAAAAAAAATCAATAAAATTCTAAAAATGTAACAAAACTTGGATAAGAGATGTAAAACCCATAGATAGGGGAGGTTATGTGACGGCGAGTAGTTTATGGCAAACCCCACGTAAGTTGTTGTTATTATCGAGGGAAGTAATCCTTAGGCAAATTTTTCAAGCGGCAGGTGAATGCCTTGAAGCATGATTGTATCGATGACTTATGGATTTGAAATTTAAGTTTAAATGTTGGATTTTGAATTATTTTATCCTCGAACCAAACTGATTGTATTTCCAATTACACATACGGTACGGTCACACTGGGCAAATATTTGACAGAAATCGAAAAAGAATTCGTCGCCATAGTCAAACTACACTGAAAAAAAATATTGTCGTGAGGTCAAAGATTTCAAGTCTTTAAAATACGAATACAAATTTTGCTTAGCATAGAAGACGCATTTCTCTAATATAAAGTTTTTTTTTCCTTGCCCAAAAGACGATAAAATTTTCAATGAAGTCGTATTGTCCTTATAATGAAAGATAAAATGTTTGAGCTAAGGTCAACTTGACTTTAATAATTCAGAAAAATTCTTCAAATTTAATGAAATTGTCTTTAAATTTGTTGTCTTTTTGCATCTTGACCACAAAGCAAAAAACGTTCAAAAATAGGACATGTTTTTCAACACTTTATTTTAAAGACGTTTTTTACTTGAAACATAGCAACTACTGGAAGTCGAGTCTTAATTTAGAAAAAAAAGGTTATCGTTAACTCGTTTTTAAAGGACCGTGATAGCATATGAAGAAAAAAACTGAAAATAAAACGATAAATTAAAATTTGCTTCCTAGAAGCAAGTACACAAAACCCATATTTAAAAGAAAATTGTGTCTTAAAAGTATCCTTACTTGTATTCTCCGCTTCTTTGGCTCGGAATCAATACCAAAATTTTTAAAGTAGAGGCAAAATCTTTGGAACCGGGCATAACTCATATTGGATATATTACATCAGGATGAGAATATTATCGAAAAACAGTATACACATATTTCGAAAGTGACACTCATTTTTGACAAATATTTGCCTAGTTTGACCATACCCTTAGAAAAAAAGTGACATGAATCCATTGATTTTGCGGTTAGCTCTGTAAACAACATTGATGCCCTGTTCCTGTATATCGAACGAAAACCAGTTCGAAAGAAAGGCAGTCACTCGAATTCGAATGAATTTGGGTTTTTCTATTTTTGAAAGTTCGATTCGTTTGTATGAGAATACATTGATTATTAAAAATGAGTATTTTTAAATTTTTGGCCTGAGAATTCATTCAAATGTTAACAATGCTTTTACTTTTTTCTTGACACTTATTGTATATGTTCGTTTATTACTCGACAACAAAATATCAAGTGACTTGCCTTTCGAAATAAAAGAACAAAAATCAATTTTCTTTCGTTTGGAATACGAAAGAAAGCTTTCGTTCGATATACAGGAACAGGCCATGAACTGATTTGCAGGCAATTACAATTTTCCATGGCATGTAAGCATTATAAGGAATTATAATAAAAATAATTGTAATCGATGATTTAAGTTCAGAAAGTGAATTAACACACATATCGTTTTTGATACCAACGAGTATTTTGTTTACGAGGACAGATTTCTTTTCTCACACTGAAAAAAATATCTACATGATATTAAAGATTACGCAACCTAAATTTTAAAAAGCGAAATTTACAAACTATTAAGGACAAATTTCTTTAAAATAATGAAATTGTAATTAAAATATAATTTGAAATTTTTGCTTTAGAAATTTTTTTTTAAGAAATTAAGGACAAAAAATTTCGAAATTTTGCGTCCCTCCGTTAAAACTGGATGTTTTTGAACTAAGGCAAATTTTCCTTAAAGTAATGATACCCAGTTTTGATTTAAAAACACCGCCTTTACATTTACATAAATATTAAATCTTTAGAGTAAAAATAAAAATGCTTAAAATATAGGCTAAGATGTGGAACGCCGTTCGGACTCGGCTATAAAAAGGAATCGGGCAGCATTCAGTGATAAGGGAGAAGTTCACCACTGTGGTGATGGTGGGAGCCACCGTGCTGCAATGGTTAGCATTCCCGCCTTGCATACACAAGGTCGTGGGTTCGATTCCTGCTTCGACCGAACACCAAAAAGTTTTTCAGCGGTGGATTATCCCTCCTCAGTAATGCTAGTGACATTTCTGAGGGTTTCAAAACTTCTCTAAGTGGTTTCACTGCAATGTGGAACGCCGTTCGGACTCGGCTATAAAAAGGAGGTTCCTTGTCATACTTTCCTCCGGAACGAAATTTTAGACGAAAGAACGAAATACCCCTATGTTAAAAAGTATTTTCTTTAGTATTTATAATTTTTATACCCTCCACCATAGGATGGGGGGTATATTAACTTTGTCATTCCGTTTGTAACACATCGAAATATTGCTCTAAGACCCCATATAGTATATATATTCTGGGTCGTGGTGAAATTCTGAGTCGATCTGAGAATGTCCGTCCGTCCGTCCGTCTGTTGAAATCACGCTAACTTCCGAACGAAACAAGCTATCGACTTGAAACAAGTAGTTGTTATTGATGTAGGTCGGATGGTAATGAAAATGGGCCATATCGGTCCACTTTTACGTATAGCCCCCATATAAACGGACCTCCAAATTTGGCTTGCAGACCCTCTAAGAGAAGCATATTTCATCCGATCCGGCTGAAATTTGGTACATGGTGTTAGTATATGGTCTCTAACAACTATGCAAAAATTGGTCCACATCAGTCCATAATTATATATAGCCCCCATATAAACCGATCCCCCGATTTGGCTTTCGGAGCCTCCAAGAGAAGCAAATTTCATCCGATCCGGCTGAAATTTGGTACATTGTGTTAGTATATGGTCTTTAACAACCATGCAAAAATTGGTCCACATCGCTCCATAATTATATATAGCCCCTATATAAACCGATCCCCAGATTTGGCTTGCGGAGCCTCTAAGAGAAGCAAATTTCATCCGATCCAGCTGAAATTTGGTACATGGTGTTAGTATATGGTCCCTAACAACCATGCAAAACTTGGTCCACATCGGTCCATAATTATATATAGCCCCCATATAAACCGATCCCCCGATTTGGCTTTCGGAGCCTCTAAGAGAAGCAAATTTCATACGATCCGGCTGAAATTTGGTACATGGTGTAAGTATATGGTCTCAAATGACCATGCAAAAATTGGTCCACATCGGTGCATAATTATATATAGCTCCATATAAACCGATCGCCAGATTTGACCTCCGGAGCCTCTTGGAAGACCAAAATTCATCTGATTCAGTTGATATTTGGTACGTGGTGTTAATATATGGCCTCAAACACCCATGCAAAAATTGGTCGAAATCGGTCCATAACTATGTATAGCCCCCATATAAACCGATCCCCAGATTTGACCTCCGATGCCTTGTGGAGAAGCAAAATTCATCCAATCTGGTTGAAATTTGGTACGTGGTGGTAGTATATGATATTTAACAACTATGCCAAAAGTGGTCCATATCAGTCCATAATCATATATAGCCCCCATATAAACCGATCCCGAGATTTGGTTTTGGAGCCTCTTGGAGGAGTAAATTTCCTCCGAGTCAGTTGAAATTTGGTACATTGTGCTAGTATGTGGCCGTTAACAACCATGCGTAATTAGGTCCATATCGGTCTATAGTTATATATAGCCCTCTGATAACTCCATCCCCAATTACACAAAAATTAGTCCATATCAAGTTCATAATTGCATGTAGCCCCCATATAAGCGACCCACATATTTCAATTGTGGCTACCTACGTACCGTGCAAAAGCCCATATCGATTCGTAATTATTTGTAGACTTACATACCTTTTTGTCTAATATATACCACGTGTGGACTAACTCACAATTTAGAAAACGATTTAAGATACCACAACCCAAGTAATTCGATTGTGGATGACGGTCTTTCGTAGAAGTTTCTACGCAATCCATGGTAGAGGGTACATAAGATTCGGCCTGGCCGAACTTACGGCCGTTTCTACTTGTTATATTATAAACTTAATATAATAATATTAATATTAATTAATAATAAAACGCATAAAATTTGCAAAATCTCATCGGTTCTTTATTTGAAACGTTAGATTGGTCCATGACATTTACTTTTTGAAGATAATTTCATTTAAATGTTGACCGCGGCTGCGTCTTAGGTGGTCCATTCGGAAAGTCCAATTTAGGGCAACTTTTTCGAGCATTTCGGCCGGAATAGCCCGAATTTCTTCGGAAATGTTGTCTTCCAAAGCTGGAATAGTTGCTGGCTTATTTCTGTACACACAGAAAACAAATTTGTTGTGCCAACCAATTCTTTTGCCAACCAAATTATTCGGTCCCATCTACTACCAGAATATAACTGACAAAATTTGTCAAAGCAACCAACTGTTGTCTTGCACAACAATATATCAAATTGTTTGGATAACTAAAATTTGGGCACATTATAAGTCTAATTGGTAATCCCAACCAATAAGATTTTATTCGTTTGTTGAAACACTATTTATTATTTTCGAACAACCAATGCTTGAGAAATTAAAGAAACCATTTGGTGAATTAATTTTAGTCTGTATTTAATTTTAATACATATTAATATTTTTATTGACTATTGACCTAATAAAACATCGTCATCTTTAGAACCTTTTGTGAACTGTAAAAGAAACTCCATGAAATAGCAAGAGTTGCGAAATCTACACAATTTTCAGGTCCAAGGAGGTCAAAATATTTTTTTTTGAAATTTCTGGAAGAAAAGCAGACATAATAAAAAAAAAATTGCGTTAACGTTAAAAAAATGTACCTTTGATCGTGTTCTGTTGGCAAAGTTTGTATAATAGTACACGCCTTACATGATTATATATGTCATTCGATTTGAGTGGCAGTACCCCAATGTACCCAAAACCCTAACAGAGATTAAAAACTGAATGGAAATGATGCAGATGCTGCTGATGCTCCACTCACAATCCGATCGTGACTCACGCATGGACCTTGAAATGTTGTTATGTCGTTGCACCATAATCTTTCTTCAGTTCTGATCGATTTTAAGTTCGATGACGAGGTAGCCAATCTATATATTTACCATTCACATCCTCGGAAATCGTCACATTTATTAAAATATCTCTAGTAGGGAAGAACGTAAGTGAGTGAGTGGTATTAATTTCATTTGATGATTATGTTACTCACCACTTAAGAATGCAGCTACCGAATTAAAAAGAATATATACCTAATTCACAGCAAGTCTTTATGGCCAGAGTTTTCTCTAACATTGGGTACTCGACATGAAAAATTTGAATTGTATTGAAATTTTGAGAATTTTGAGTTTATAATTAATGAAATCAAACAACAACTTATTTGTTGTCATATTTATGTAGTCCATAGCCATAAATTCCTTTATAACTATAAAATTTATTAACACAACCAACTTATTGGCTAGGCGGACTTTCAGTTGGGTTTGGTGACACATTGGCAAAACAAAACAGTTATCACAACAGGGTGGAATAAATTGAAATAGTTAGTTACTTCAATGTATAAATAACGACCAATGTTTGGTCGTGTGTACCAACTTTTGGTCACACCACCGCTATATCGGTTATATAAACTATCAAACAAGATAAATATCTAACAATTATTCCACACAATTAAAAATTGTGGGTCTCCACTATCAAACTGTTGTCCTAATCGAATTCCAACCAATCATTTCTCTGGGTGTAGACTTTAGACTTGACGTAGCCCCACAAAAAATAGTCTAAAGGCGTCAAATCGCATGATCTTGGTGGCCAACTTACCGGTCCATTTCTTGAGATGAATTGTTCTCCGAAGTTTTCCCTCAAAATGGCCATAGAATCGCGAGCTGTGTGGCATGTAGCGCCATCTTGTTGAAACCACATGTCAACTAAGTTCAGTTCTTCCATTTTTGGCAACAAAAAGTTTGTTAGCATCGAACGATAGCGATCGCCATTCACCGTAACGTTGCGTCCAACAGCATCTTTGAAAAAATACGGTCCAATGATTCCACCAGCGTACAAACCACACCAAACAGTGCATTTTTCGGGATGCATGGGCAGTTCTTGAACGGCTTCTGGCTGCTCTTCACTCCAAATGCGGCAATTTTGCTTATTTACGTAGCCATTCAACCAGAAATGAGCCTCATCGCTGAACAAAATTTGTCGATAAAAAAGCGGATTTTCTGCCACTGATTTTGGTAATAAAATTCAATGATTTGCAAGCGTTGCTCGTTAGTAAGTCTATTCATGATGAAATGTCAAAGCATACTGAGCATCTTTCTCTTTGACACCATGTCTGAAATCCCACGTGATCTGTCAAATACTAATGCATGAAAATCCTAACCTCAAAAGAATCACCCTTTATAATATAATTTGATTTTATATAATATAACTTATTTTTGTTAAATTGGGTAAGGCTAATTAATTTTAATTTAATATCATTAATTATAATTTTATTCTATTTTTTACTTTAATTGATTTTTTTGGAAGTGAAAATTACTTACACTATAAACTATTCATTGAAATTAATGTTTTTTGTGTATCTAGTGAAGATATCAACAAGTTTCGTTTTTCCGTTTTTTATTTCCCAATTCTTTTGCATATTACAAATAGGCTTCTTTGGCACCTGTATTGCCTAGATATCGCTATATGCCACTTTTGTGGTTAATGGATTTAAATTAAATATTAGGACCATAAAATTCCATATGGTTAATTGTAATTTTATGATTCAAGAAGCATTCATTCTGAAATCATGTGAATAGGGTCATTCTCCAAAACAACCACCTACACAGGAGCCATTATGGATTTCCTCCTGCCAAACACCTAGGTAGGTAGGTATACACATCATTGTAAGTACTCAACTACTTTGAGAGGACTCTGACTCATCCTAGCGACTAAAACATTAGCATACGGTCGATTGTGTAGACAACAACTACAACAAAACTCACATCATCAACGTGCCACAATGAGAACATTAAGGAAAAACTATCTCTGTTGAATTATCACCAACGGAAAACCCATGTTGAAAAGAGATGGCTAGCTATCATTCTAACTCATGAGCTACAACAACAGCAATAAAGCGTATACAAATCTCCTTTTTTCCAACTGCATAGCACAAAAACTTGTCATCTCCCAATAGCAGCTCTTCCTGCATCAGATTTTATTACTCTTCTATTTGTTGTTGTTTTTATTCATGCTGTTTCTTGTGGTATATGAGCTGAGCGAATAATGTAGGATAGGGATATTGAACAAATCACAAACGCCTCCATGACTAAGCAAAAGGGCAACTACACACACATACTTCTCTAAGCACATATACAACACAGTGAAACAAAACAAAAGAGATGAAAATCTGAGACATCTGAAATACTTCACAAGCGCACCAGAATACTCCGGCATTAACATCATTGACAGCGCTGCTACAATTGCTGTTGCTGTTAGCTACGGAGATGTCGTCGCTAGCGCTCTGCCAACATCCTCACATAGCTAATCCAACTGTATACACACACAACACTAAATATATAAAGAGTCTTGTGCAGTCTACGAAATCCCTCAGTCTATCAAAGTAAAAGTCTCCCAAACAAATTTTAGTATGTGCTCTGCTTCCATGTGCTCTCACCACCACACAACAACCAATTGGAGAGCGTTCGTTTATCAACGACGTATTAAGAGTTTGTTATTGTTTGATAAGATGCTAAAATCCATACAACCATTACTCGGTATCTTGGGAAAATGAGCGAGAGAGAGAGAGCATTCTTAATATATTTTTCAGAGAATCTTTTTGTATACATGAGTATCTGTGTACAGTATCTATGTGAATTGTATATTGGTGTGGATGTTTATCTCTCTCTCGTTATTCTCTTCATGAGACTACAAAAACATATGCTAGAGAATCAAGTATTGATGAGTAATAAAATATATTACTCGCTTTTCGCATCTTGGGAGATAATGATGTGTGTATATAAACTACACAAATTGTGTCTACATGCAGTAGATTTGTTTATGCGTGTATGTTCAAAGCACACGCGACCCCTTCGTTATGTATCTACAAATCATATGTAGATTTGTTGATTGTGACATACGTATTTATACATATTGTTACATATGTATGTATGTATGTTTGTACGTATACCCAAATGCAGAGTATGCCGTTTTACATACATAATTATGTATCCATTTTTTTTTTTGTTTGGGTGGGGGGGAGTCAGGTGAATAATTTATAGTGATATCGACCCAAAATATTGAAAGAAGAATGGTTGTGATGTTGTCATTTAAGTTTTATTTATTTATTGGAAATGCTAATGGCATTATGAGAAATTAAAGAAAAATTTTGGGAGAAATTGCTTATGGAAAGTTTAACTATTAAATACCAAGATGTAAGTAGACTCAAAGAAAGACTACATAGGAAGTTCCGGCAAACGCCGATAACACGTATGTACATATATGTTCGGGATTGTAATGTGAGTGAACAAGTATCCTCCACTTTGGATTGTATACAAGGTTCATCCACAATCGAATTACTTGTGTTGTGGTAACAGTTGTCTATGGCAACATATCTTAGAACTTCTTAACATTCTCTTCTAAATTATAAGTTAGTCCAAATGGAACCTCTGTTAGATAAAAACAGAAAGATTAAATACCTATATAAGATCCTTTTTTATATCCTTCAAGATAGAATGTGGGTATGCTAACTTTGTTATTCCCTTTGTAACGCATACAAATTATTGTCTCCGATCCATTAATTACACTAGTTTACACTGAAAATGTACACTTGATAAGAGTCGAATTTTCTTACGTATTTTGATCTGCTGAATTCGAAAAAAATGTGTAAAAATTTTTATGGAACAGGTTTTGAGATATCTCGTCATTTTTAGTTTTTTCGCTCTTTTTTCATTAAACAAATTACATCTGAGTGTATCATCCTAGGCCGACTTAAATTTTAAGTGTGTAGATTATAAATTTTGTTCAGATGGAGCCAGATTTAAATGTATGTATTTGGGACAAAAACCTTTGTATATACACACAAAGAAAATTTCATGAAAATTCAGCCAACGAAAAATTTTCATTGATATAACGAAACAGTTTCATTAATATAATGAAAATATTCGTTAATAGTAGAAACGTTACGTTGATTACCAGAAAATTCGTTATAATAAGGAAAAATTTTGTTGTATTAACGAATTTGTATCATTGGCTGACTTTTAACGACACATTTCGTTAATATAACGAAATTGTTTCTATTAGTGTAGCACCCAACACATTTGACGGATTTGATATAGTATCGAAAATGTGGATTTACAAAGTGGTGCAGGGTATAATATAGTCGGCCCCGCCCGACATTAGACTTTCCTTACTTGTTTTTTTTTATAAACTAGTGTTTTTAATATGTGCGAGTATATTTAAATTCTTGATGTCTGTCCGTCCGTCTGTTATATCACGTTAATTTCCGAAAAACATCCCAGCAAAAAAATGGAAGTGTTCCACAAGAATTTCTTTTTAAGAGCATTCCGGGATCCTCCATAATTTTTTTTCACATCTGATGAAGTTCTTTTGGACCAATCTTAAAAAATACGTTATTTGGCGGTTTAAAGTTAAAATGTGGACAATCAAATGTCGCAAAAGAGAATAGAAAATCAACAAAACGCAAAAAAAAACAATAAAACCAAAATTAAAAACTTCACGACCGCGGGGGTTTGAACCTGTGCCTGTTTACTTTTTCACTTCCATGGATGTTCTTTTGAGAAGGTTTTGCAAATTACGAGAATTTTCAATTTTTAATTGAGTATAAACGGAAAGAATATATTTCTACAAAAATATACGCCGAAAAAACTTTTGATAAAAATATTACATGTGGTGAGAACACAGGTTCTATATTTTGTCATTCATATTATGCCTTGGTGTCATATTAGGATCAAATCAAATATTTAAGCGCACTCAAAGAAAATTTCATTAAAATTGAGCCAACGAAAAATTTTATTGATATAACGAAACATTTTCATTATTTTCAATGAAAATATTCGTTAATAGCACTAAACCTTACCTTGATAAGCAGAAAATTTGTTATAATAACGAAACATTTCGTTGTATTAACGAATTTGTTTCATTGGCTCAATTTTAACGACAAATTTCGTTAACATAACGAAACTTTTTCTATTAGTGCACTGTCATCGTATTTTTCGAGCATTTCTTTCGACCAATCGGCATGAGTCTTATTTTGAGTCGCTGACAAATTGCTTATGATCCAACGCGGACAAATTTTTTCGACGGTGAAATGGTCATGCAATATTGCATGGTATCTGGTACCACTAATGCCTACACACTAAAAATATTTTTCTGATTCAATCACGAAATTAATTGATCCAATTAATTTTTTAATTGAAATGTCTTCAATCACGAAAATGATAGTATCAATCACAGTTTTAATTGGGCATAGAAAAAATCCTTGATTAAAAAATTAATTGATGTCATTAGCAATTTTCAATTAATTTTTTAATTGATTCAATTAAAACTTTAATTGATTTTGAATGCAAACCCCAATTAATTTTTTATTTAAAAAGGTAACTATTTTCAACTACTTTCTGAATTGGCTTAGAGTTTTTATTTTGATTAAGAAATGTTCATCACTTTTTATACCCTGAGCCATACTGTGGAACAGGGTATTATATGTTAGTGCATATGTTTGTAACACCCAGAAGGAGACGAGATAGACACATGGTGTCTTTGGCAATAACGCTCAGGGTGGGTCCCTGAGTCGATATAACCATGTCCGTCTGTCCGTCCGTCCGTCTGTCTGTGAACATATTTTTGTGATCAAAGTCTAGGTCGCAATTTAAGTCCAATCGCCTTCAAATTTGGCACATGTTCCTAATTTGGGTCAGAATAGAACCCTATTGATTTAGGAAGAAATCGATTCAGATTTAGATATAGCTCCCATATATATCTTTCGCCCGATATGCACTTATATGGACCTAGAAGCCAGAGTTTTATCCCGATTAGCTTGAAATTTTGCACAAGGAGTACAATTAGTAATATAGTCATGTGTGCCAAATTTGATTGAAATCGGTTCAGATTTAGATATAGCACCCATATATATGGTTTTCCTTGTTAAATCGCCACTGCTTAGTCGAAAAGTTATAAAAATGACTCTAATTTCCTTAAAATTGCTTCAGATTTAAATGTTTCCCATATTTTTTTACTAAAATTGTGTTCCAGCCTGGTGCATTAGCCAACTTAAATTTTGAGTCTATAGATTTTGTAAAAGTCTATCAAATTCTGTCCAAATCGAGTGATATTTAAATGTATGTATTTGGGACAAACCTTTATATATAGCACTCAACACATTTGACGGATGTGATATGGTATCGAAAATTTAGATCTACAAAGTGGTGCAGGGTATAATATAGTCGGCCCCGCCCGACTTTAGACTTTCCTTACTTGTTTTAACTGACTTAGTCGTCTGAATTTGATTAAAAAGTTAATTCTATCCATTAATTTTTTAATTAAAAATTTTAAAATTTTCAATCATTGACTTAATTAACCTAATGTTTCTATCTTGATTAAAAAGTTAATTGTATCAATTAATTTATTAATTGAAAAAACACTCAACTTCAATTAACTTTTTAATTGGAAATATTCTGGTGATATTTTTTCTGTGTAGGGTTGTCTCAATCTCACGATAGGATACATGACGATCTTCTAATAGCAGTTGGAGTACAGCATCAATGGTTTCCGGAACAAATTTTGGACGACATTCACGAACTACAATCTCGGTTGTATTTACAATACCATCGATAAACACTGGTCCTTGACCAAGCTTCATCGCCAAAAATTGAATTAAGTTCATCGATGCTCTGTTGAAGAGTTAATTCGCGTCCACCAAGTTGTAGAAAATAATCGCTCGAAATAATTCCTATATTTGAATTTTTAAAGTTTCTGTAAACAATACAAAAAGCGCTCGTATGTCAAAACGTTCTGAGTACCTATAACCTCAAAAACGTCGATCTTTACGATAGAGGTGTCAGTTGGCAATTTGCAACACTAGAAATTTCCAATCCCAAAATATAAGAAGAAACCCTCTTAACTTGATGTCAGCATTTGTCCTCTAACATGCAAAATTTTTTCCAAATAAGTTCATAATTATATACAGCTCCCATAAAAACTTATCGCCAGATATAATTTCTTGTCCCTCATGGGGGAGAGTATTTCATGCGATTTGGTTGAAATTTGGTACCTGATGCAAAATTGGGACGTATAGCAGTCCCAAGATTTCACTTCCTGAGTATCTTTGAGGATCAACATTTCATACTATCCGGTTGAAATATGATGACAATAAATGATCAGTAATGATTTTAATTAACCGCTATGAGAAAAGAGTGAACCCACCAGGAAGGAAACTTTTGGTTAATTTTAGAAAATTTTAACTAACCAGTGTTACAAACGCTGGCATCACGCCTATATCACAAAAATAAGTAAATATTTTTTACTTGGGACTTAATCAAAAATCATACAAAAATACCTCGTGATATTTTCAAGGAACTAGCACTATTTTGTATCAAAGACAGTAGGTACTTCAAATATGAAGATAAGACATATGAACAATTGAAAGGAATGCCAATGGGATCTCCAGCATCTCCAATAATTGCTGACATCGTCATGGAAGAGCTACTAGACGTGTCCTTAAGCAAGATACCGAAACCTCGAATTATAACAAAATATGTGGACGACATATTTGCGATAGTAAAGAAAACCGACGTGGAAAGTACTCTTGACGCATTAAACTCATTCCACAGTCAAATACAATTTACAATGGAGTTAGAGAAGGATAACAAGCTACCATATTTAGACTGTAACATACTGAGAGATGATAACTGTTTGAGGCTGAATTGGTATCAAAAACCAACAGCAACTGGACGACTAATAAATTATAATTCAAAACACAATAAAAGTATAATCCATATGACAGCAATCAATTTTATAGATCGAATCTTAAGGATAAGTGAGAATGAAATAAAGATAAGACAAATATTGACCACAAACGATTTTCCAAATAGAATAATAAGCAGACTAATAAATCGCGTTAAAAATAAAACACTTGACGAAAACATTAAAACTAAGACTATTGAAGAGCCGGACCATTATAAGGATAAGTCATACAAACCCATGACTTACGTTGAAGGATTCTCAGAGCGTTTTTTCAAATCGGACGTATATAACAAGGACAAGATTCAAATTGCTTCACGCACATCGAGAACAGCAAAGGAATTATTCAGCAACACAAAGTCAAAAATAAAGAATGAGGACAGGAGTAATATAGTGTACAAAATTAAATGTAATGGAGACAAGTCCAACATATGCCCAATGGCATATGTTGGCACTACAATGACCAAACTTAAGACAAGACTTTCGTCGCATAAATCAGACCTTAAAGCTGTAGACAAATCAGTAGAGCAAAAAACAGCACTTGCAGCTCACTGTGCAACAACAGGACACAAGCCCAACTTCACAGACGTCGAGATACTTGCTCAAGAGAATAATCATAGGCGTAGATACACTCTTGAGATGCTTAATATAATAGATCTCTCTCCTGACAAGAGAATGAATTTCAAAAAAGACACGGAAGAATGCGCGAGAATGTATCGACACATCATAAACAAGCATCGACACAAACGAAGCTTAGTGTACGGTGACTTGCAGAACGAACAGCATCACACGAACTCACGTTAGTTATTTTCAATATATTATATCTAAAATAATATTGTGATTTGTGAACATTAAAAGTAATTTAATTTTTGTAATTTATGTAGATACATAATCCCAGAAGATGGTTAGTGGCACTAACCGAAATATTGGAAATAAGTATTAAAACAAATCAATAATCGATTGTTTCTATGACCTCAAGCCGAACAAAATTAATAATCAGAGTAAATATTTTTCGACAAATTCAAGAAAAATTATTAGACATCATTCATTTTTTTCACTTTTTTTAGTTTGAAGGAAAAAATTGGAGTTCAAAATTGCAGAATATCTTTAGTGACATACGAAGTTCATGATGAACGCATTTCTAGTAAAATTTACAAATTTAATGAAATAATGAACTATGTTGTAGGTTAGGCTCACTTAGACTATTCAGTCCATTGTGATACCACATTTAACTATAAGTACCTATTACATATGGGCACTTCTAGTCTTAACCACTGAACCTTCTCTATTATTTACTTTTGTGGAACCAACCAGATTGCTCCAAAAACATTAACAAACTGCTTAAGTTAATGTTTTCCAGGTCAGCCAGTAATCTAAAGCTATATGCTCCTAAAATTCGCTTACGCCTTACACAAAAAGCAGGACACTCACACAAGAGGTGTTTAATTGATTCCTTTTCCTCCACATCATGACAGCTTATACAATAGTCGTTATACTTCGCACCTATAGTTTTTGCAAATTCGCCTATCAGGCAGCGACCCGTTATAGCAGATATCAGGAGTGCTATCTGACGCCTTGAGAACACTAGCATATCTAGTGTGCGGTTTAAGTTTAAATGGGGCCATATTTGCTTGGTGTCGTTACAACCCTTGCAATTTTCCCATCGAATATTGACCATCATAACAGCCTTCTCACGCAGTAAGAGCTTGCAGGTGGCCAGAGGCATACCAACAGATTCTAGTTCCCCTGGAATATGTAAGGTAGTTCCTAGCCTTGCTAACACATCTGCTTCGCAGTTCCCCGGTATGTTCCTATGGCCAGGCACCCATATTAGGTGAATATTGTACTGCTCAGACATCTCGTTGAGAGATTTGCGGCAGTCTATGGCCGTTTTCGTGTTAGGGAACACAGAGTCCAAGGATTTTATTGCAGGTTGACTGTCTGAGTATATATTAATGACAATATTTGTTGGAACATTACTTCTCAGCCAATTCACCACCTCTCTTATTGCCAATATTTCAGCCTGAAAAACACTACAGTGATTAGGTAATCTTTTCGCTATTAATGTTGTAAGAAATACGAATTTAGTAAATATGTATGCTTAATTTGTGTATAATTTTTTCCCGTTTTTTAGTTAAAGGAAACATTCTCCAAACATTATAATTCCATGAACTAAAATAAAGTTCAATTGGCTTTAGTGAAATAGAGAAAATTTCTTTAAAATAGTAAAAAAAAAACATATTGGAGGTAAGTGCGCTCTAACTACTTCGTTGTAATTTAAACTCTTTCCAAAATTTTAAAATATTTAGTCGCATAAACTGCAAAAGATTTGAAAATAGGAATTATTACAAGATTTTCATTAATTTCAAGAAAAATTAACTAACTAGACTAGACTAGACTTAGACTACTCAGTGGAATGATAGTGGTAAGAATGAAGTTTAAAACTTCAATTTTTTTCTGTATATATGAAATAAATAAACCACATGATCTTTAATTGTATGTACATTTTACTATTTGCTTGGGCCACCGTGGTGCAATGGTTAGCATGCCCGCCTTGCATACACAAGGTCGTGGGTTCGATTCCTGCTTCGACCGAACACCAAAAATTTTTTCGGTGGATTATCCTACCTCAGTAATGCTGAAGGTTTTAAAGCTTCTCTAAATGGTTTCACTGCAATGTGGAACGCCGTTCGGACTCGGCTATAAAAAGGAGGTCCCTTATCATTGAGCTTAACATGGAATCGGGCAGCACTCAGTGATAAGAGAGAAGTTCACCAATGTGGTATCACAATGGACTGAATAGTCTAATTGAGCCTGATACATCGGGCTGCCACCTAACCTAACCTAACCTACTATTTGGTACTTGATATAACTTATGACTTAATTAATTACAGATAATTCCGCAACATAATAAATAAATTGTAATAATAAAAAAATTAAAAATATATATCTCTATCTTAAAGACGAGAATACAAAACCTTTTTCTCAAAAATCAATTGTGAAAACACTTTGCTACTGCTTGAAGACTTATTGCGCGTCGCGTATGAAATCAACATGATATCAATAACAAGTTCTTCGTATCACCCTCATTGTTAATAATCTCTTCCGAAGCGGTAACCAACAATAACTGAACGAATCGGTCATCATTATTTCCAAAGAAAAAATTTATTTTTTTTATAAATAAGAAAAAAACACCATTTACGACATCTTCATAATATCTTCATTGGGGAATTCTTAAAATACAAAATAGATTTCTCGGGGCTCCAAGAACCTTGTTCTAATCTTCCAGTGTATTTTTCTCATTAGAAATAAGCTCCCCTTGCCAGTGATTAGATAAGGAATGGCATTAACACAGATAAATAAATGGGTGATCAAATGGCGGCGGCGACGATGGTGGTAACGTCGATGATTCTCATTTGCCCTCCTCACTTGGAATACCATAAATTGATCGAAATGACAGATACTGACTGCAATGCAAATAAAACTCGAATATAATCCCCATAAAAAAACTTTGTCGTTTGGCCTGGTTATTTTACCAGAGGGAGAAGTTAAAAATCGACAACGACTTAGTTGTTTTGAAAGTAGGCCACAGGAGCTGTGAAATCATTTGAAAGGTGACAAATTAATAAAAAATCTCATTGGACATTAATTTTTAATTTGACATAATTGATTGTTTAAATGAAATTAAATAGCTCCGTTATTTTTTTAATTCCTCCATGATTCTCCAACTTTGGGGGTCAAATTTGGGGTCAGTTAATTTGATGGCTATATAATTATAAGATGAACTTCACCTTAATTTTCAATTATTTTTTTGATTGATTCCATCAAAAATGGTTATTTAATCTTCAATGTTGGTACTACACACACAAATTTTTTTTCTGATTCAATCACCAAAATAATTGACCCAATTAATTTTTTAATTGAAATGTCTTCACTCACGAAAATGTTAGTATCAATCATAGTTTTAATTGGGCATAGAAAACATTTTTGATTAAAAAATTAATTTATTTTTTTCAGCAAATTTCAATTAATTTTTTAATTGATTCAATTAATTGATGTTGATTGCAAAACTCAATTAATTTATTAATTAAAAAAGGTAACTATTTTTAATTACTTTCTGAATTGGCTTAGAGTTTTTATTTGGATTAACAAATGATTGTTTCAAATACATTTTTAATTAAAAATTAAAAAAAAAATTAGCACTTTTTTAACTGAATTAGTCTTCCGAATTTGATTAAAAAGTTAATTGTATCAATTAATTTTTTAATTAAAAATTTTAAAATTTTCAATCATTGACTTAATTAACTTAATGTTTCTATCATGATTAAAAAGTTAATTGTATCAATTAATTTATTAATTGAACAAACTTTCAACTTCAATTAACTTTTTAATTGGAAATATTTTGGTGATATTTTTTTTCTGTGTAAGTTCGAGTTTATCCGCTAAAATCAAAACTAAATCTGATTAACTGGTTGTTTTTTTTTTTTTTTAATTTTATTGAAATGCTGCTTCATTTTGTAGTTGATTATAAATTTGGATTAAAAATTCGAAACATTAATTTTTTCTAATGTTTAATTTTTTTCTAATGACATTAATTTTTTCTAAATGTTTAATTCTATGCCATTTGGTTCAATTATCTCAACTCGTGTTACTTAGAATATAATGGCATTTTGCTTTTTCGAAAATGAGGCGATAATTTAGTTTTGAATTTGTCATCCATGAATCATTCAAATGTTAAAATTTGCAATTCATTTTGGTCAAATGAAGATATCGCAATCAGATATTTCGCACTAAATAAAATTTTGAAATCAATGTGACATCACACGACTAATTATCATTTACCGGGGATTTTGTGGGCTTCGATTTCATTAATTTATGGGAAATAGTAATTACAACGAAGGCAGCCTGTTTTTTGTATACAAGGGCATATCTAATGTAAATAATACTATGCAAATATTATTATTTAATTTAAATTAACTCAGTTTAAGTTATTAATTTTGTTATAAATTTTAAACCACAATGAGGATATGGAATACTAAAATCATTACTTGGATCTAAAGATTTTGACCTTAACTTAAGGATGTTGGAATTGCCACAGACGCGGCTTTTTAAAAAAGAAATAAATAAATACTGACATCACATACCAAATTTCAATCGAATCGCAGGAAATTTGGTCTTCCATGAGGCTCAGGAATATAAATTTGGAGATGGGGCCTATATGTACGCAGAGAAGAAATATGATCACTCAAGTATGTTTCAACCGCATAATGTTTGGAACATTTTCTCGCCAAACAAAAATTTGCTTGCCGAAATTTCACCTTTTAACTGGACCGAGAATCGAACAACAAGAATTATTTCCTTGTGGTTCGATTTTGGGGATAGTAATAAGAGTCGAAAATTCAACATTTCGATTTACGGCTTTATGAAAATTTGGAAAAATAAACTTTTACAGTTTAAAATTTGGAAAAGTCTTTTCATTCTACAAAAAGTCTATTAGTCGAATTTGAAGAATGCAAATGGTCGAGTTCGACTGTTGTTGACAAAAAAAGTCGTCTAGTAGAAAAGTCGATTATCGATTTTTTATCCAAACTATTCTGTCAAGAATATCTACCCAGCAAAAGAAAAAATGGAAGTGATTCCGCAAGCATTTCTTTTAAAACGCATTCCGGAATCGTCCATCGATTTTTTTCCAATACCGTGAAGTTCCAATACCGATGCAGACACATAAATATCGATATGTTTACTTGTCCATAATACATTTTGTCAAGAATATCTACCCAGCAAAAGAAAAATGGAAGTTGTTCCTCAAGCATTTCTTTTAAAATGCATTCCGGAATCGTCCATCGATTTTTTTCCCAATACCGATGCAGTCCTTTTGGACAAGTCCACAAACTTTTCTTTTAAAACGCATCCCGGAATACCCCATCGACTTCCGAGTCAGAAGTGGAAAAAATCTATCGGAAGTTCCGATAGAAAAGTATTAGAAAATAAGCAGTTAGGCTATTTTAAGTGAAAATTTAAGTTTTTGGGCAATTAAATTTCACCAAAAAATAGACATTCAATAAAAAGTAAAAAAAAATAATCATAAAAAAATAAATTTCATCCCCGCTGGGATTTGAACCTGTGTCATTTGAGTTTTTCACTTCCATGGAAGTTCTTTTGGGGAGGTTTTGCAAATTACGATAATTTTTATTTTTTTAGTTAAAATATGATGCCGTGGTGTTATATTAGGTTCATATCAAAAACAGGTCCAACCCCCAGTGGAAGCGAAGAAGTTTTTCAATTCGTAATTATTATATAATAAGAAACTAAAAGTGTAACAAAAAATACTGATAAAAATAAAAAGTGAATTTGGAGAAAAAATATTGCTTATTGTTTTTGAAGTTTCTTCATCCAAATGAACTGCTCAGCCATCTCATTGATAGAGTTGATGGCCGGTTTCGATTTAAGGAACACGATGTCCTGCAATAAAATTCTTGGACTCTGAGACCACTTAATCAGATCCGCAATGATTGATATAGACAATCATTATGTTTGCTACAAGTGCAAAATGAAAGTCCCCTATCTATAGATAGATGATTATAATCATACAATGGTACACTTCTCATTCATGGCGAGTAGTTCGCCAACTAAGCTATCATGACATCCAATTCATTTAACCTTCATGAACATTTAACATCAAATGCCCAGCAAAAAATTTGGAAGTTCTTCTCAAGGCACTACTTAAAAAGAACTTCCAAAAACGCCCTTCCAAAGATGTTCTTTATTTTAACTGCACAGGAAGTTCATTGAGTCAATTTTTTTATAACTCGTTTTTTCCATATTTTTAATGGAAATTTATTTATTTATTATACCCTCCACCATAGGATGGGGGTATATTAACTTTGTCATTCCGTTTGTAACAAATCGAAATATTGCTCTAAGACCCCATAAAGTATATATATTTTGGGTCGTGGTGAAATTCTGAGTCGATCTAAGCATGCCCGTCCGTCTGTTGAAATCACGCTAACTTCCGAACGAAACAAGCTATCGACTTGAAACTTGGCACAAGTAGTTGCTATTGATGTAGGTCGGATGGTATTGCAAATGGGCCATATCGGTCCACTTTTACGTATAGCCCCCATATAAACGGACCCCCAAATTTGGCTTGCGATTGCTCTAAGAGAAGCAAATTTCATCCGATCCGGCTGAAATTTGGTACATGGTGTTAGTATATGGTCTCTAACAACCATGCAAAAATCGGTCCATATGGGTCCACTTTTACGTATAGCCCCCATATAAAGGGACCCTCAGATTTGGCTTGTGGAGCCTCTAACAGAAACATATTTCATCCGATCCGGCTGAAATTTGGTACATGGTGTTGGTATATGGTCTCTAACAACCATGCAAAAATTGGTCCATATCGGTCCATAATTATATATATCCCCCATATAAACCGTGCCCCAGATTTGGCTTGCGGAGCCTCAAAGAGAAGAAAATTTCATCCGATCCGGCTGAAATTTGGTACGTGGTGTTGGTATATGGTCTCTAACAACCATGCAAAAATTGGTTCATATCGGTCCATAATTATATATATCCCCCATATAAACCGATCCCCAGATTTGGCTTGCGGAACCTCAAAGAGAAGAAAATTTCATCCGATCCGGCTGAAATTTGGTACGTGGTGTTGGTATATGGTCTCTAACAACCATGCAAAAATTGGTTCATATCGGTCCATAATTATATATATCCCCCATATAAACCGATCCCCAGATTTGGCTTGCGGAGCCTCAAAGAGAAGAAAATTTCATCCGATCCGGCTGAAATTTGGTACATGGTGTTGGTATATGGTCTCTAACAACCATGCAAAAATTGGTTCATATCGGTCCATAATTATATATATCCCCCATATAAACCGTGCCCCAGATTTGGCTTGCGGGGCCTCAAAGAGAAGAAAATTTCATCCGATCCGGCTGAAATTTGGTACGTGGTGTTGGTATATGGTCTCTAACAACCATGCAAAAATTGGTCCACATCGGTCCACAATTGTATATAGCCCCCATATAAACCGATCCTCAGATTTGGCTTGCGGAGTCTCAAAGAGAAGCAAATTTCATTCGATCCGGCTGAAATTTGGCACATGGTGTTGGTATATTGTCTCTAACAACCATGCAAAAATTGATCCATATCGGTCCATAATTATATATAACCCCCATATAAACCGATCCCCAGATTTGGTTTGCGGAGCCTCAAAGAGAAGCAAATTTCACCCGATCTTGCTGAAATTTGGTACATGGTGTTTGTAAATGGTCTCTAACAACCATGCAAAAATTGGTCCACATCGGTCCATAATTATATATAGCCCCCATATAAACCGTTCTCCAGATTTGACCTTTGAGCATCTTGGAAGAGCAAAATTCATACAATCCGATTCAAATTTGGAACGTCGTGTTAGTATATGGCCGCTAACAACCATACCAAAATTGGCCCTTATCGGTCTATAGTTATATATAGCCGATCTCCAATCACACAAAAATTGGTCCATATCGGTTCATAATCATGGTTGCCACTCGAGCCAAAAATAATCTACCAAAATTTTATTTCTATAGAAAATTTTGTTAAAATTTTATTTCTATAGAAAATTTTGTTAAAATTTTATTTCTGTAGAAAATTTTGTCAAAATTTTATTTCTATAGAAAATTTTGTTAAAATTTTATTTCTATAGAAAATTTTGTCAAAATTTTATGTCTATAGAAAATTTTGTCAAACTGAATTATATACGTATTTGATCGATCTTTTTTGATTTAATATATACCACGTATGGACTTACATACAATTTAGAAGACGGTGTTAGGAGGTTTTAAGATACCTTGCCACCGGCAAGCGTTACCGCAACTTAAGTAATTCGATTGTGGATGGCAGTGGTTAGAAGAAGTTTCTACGCAATCCATGGTGGAGGGTACATAAGCTTCGGTCTGGCCGAACTTACGGCCGTATAAACTTGTTTTTTTTTTCAAATAGGTTAAAAACAGATTAAGAATTAATGAAATGGTACAAATTATTTAAATTTTACCGAAAAATGCTAAATAATTTGTAGATAAATTACGAATTTTTGAAAATATTTGATGACAAACGTTTCAGACAAGCGTTATAATGCATTTAAAAATCATAAAAAAATTAAAAATTATTTATTTTTTTGTCAAAATATCACAAATTCTTAATTCACATCCAAAACACTGAATTCGCCTCACACCTTAAGAAGTGAAGCAAATTCAGTGCAGCGGCTGTTGAAATGGTGGACATCCGTCCTATGACAAGCCCATGTTAAATTCATCGCTTCTGCGTCAATATGGCAGCACTTCCGGATCCAAAAAGAACATTTTCATTACTTTTTTGGCGACGCTTTTTTTGCTGGGTGATAATATTCCTCACCTTATATATCATCACCAATGTGAACAAATTTTCTATAGAAGATCCAAAATTTAACGGCCGATTGTGTTGATAACGGACAGACCAACAGCGTTGTTCTTTGCTTCAATTGATGTTGCTGCTGTTGTTGATTATTTTTTGGACAAAGTGCGTTTGTTGCATATTTAAGAGTCAATAACCCATGGGAAGTTTACGATATACACGCGATTGCCGACAGTGCTTTTGTTATGGAGCAAAAACAACATTTTTCAATTTCTCTAAGAATAAAATGCGACGATACGATTTCGTCGGTTTTAAAATGATGGCTCGTGTAGGAGCTATCCACCATAAAATCATGTACCTCAATCGGTCGGCGGGTGATGAAATACGAATACAGGTAAGCAGAAATTGATGATAAGGCAACTCTGCAGAAAATGCTTTGATGGGGAATTGGGAGGAATATGTAATTGGTGGTGTTATAACCGTGAGGGATACCACAAGAGCAGTCCGCTAAGAAATTATAAATGATATTGAATATCCGATGCACATTAACTGAACTGACCATAAGAGTACCTTACAGTAAGTGCGAGATATTTTCCACAATTGTGTGTATCTAGGTCCACTTCACCATAGAGAGTATATGAACTTGGATAAATTCAAATTCCAAAATGATGCCTAGTTGATCATTTGCTTAGAGTTTTTCCTTACCTATATCAGATTTGAAGAGCCAAAATATGGATATTGAGAAAAATGCTCTAAGATTTATTAAGTCATAAATGGTCGACTTTTCGAATATTTTAGAATTTTGACAAATCGACATTCCAAATTTTTGAGTTGCGGCTAAAGCGCATAATTTTACACATCCATACCGTAAGTTTAAAAATAATTTTTGAAATAAATTATTTGTCGACATATATAGAGTTACCATAGGATTATTTCCATCATATTTGCCGACTTTTTCGCTAAAAGTCGACTAGTAAAATATCTCGATTAGTCGAGTTTTCAAAATTTTAAAAGTCTACTTCGACTGTTCTATTTTCTTTGACAAAAAGCCCATGCGTGGAAAAGTCAATTTTCCATTTCTAGTCCTTAATAAATAGCAAGCCCGCCTTACATGCATATGATCGTAGGTTCAACCCCACTTTCGACCGAATATCAAAAACTATTTCCCTTCTCAGTAGTGCTGGTGAAATTTCTGAGTGTTTCAAAGCTTCTCTAGTGGTTTCACCGCAATGTGGAACGCTCGGCTATAAAAAGTAAGTCCCTTGTCAAACATAGAATAGGGCAGCACTCAGTGATAAATATCGGGCTGTCACTATACCTAACCTAATAAATAATCAAGGAGATCGCAAGGATTTATTAAAGCCATTAAAACGGGAACAGAGAATATACTGCCGCACATACCTCTCAACGAGATGGATGAGTCTGAGTCAAAGAAGGTAAAAATTCGCTATATGCTTGACGTTTTCGAAAGCGATCTATTTACTACCCCAAATACCAACCGATTTTGTTGTGATTCAGCAGCGATTCCAGCGTTCCTCAACTTTTTATAACCGCCACCGTAAGATGTAGGGGTATACTAAATTTCTTACTTTATTTGTAGCACATCGAAATATGGATCTCAGACCCCATAAAGAATTTATATTCTGAATCGTAGTGATATCCGTCCGTCTGTTGAAATCACTCTAACTTCCGAACGAAACAATCTATCGAACTTGGTCTACATCAAGTAGGTCAAATGGTATTGCAAATGGCCCATACCGGACCACTTTTAGGTATAGTCTTCATATGAACCGACCCCCAGATTTGGCTTGCAGACACGGTTGCATTTTTGGTAGAATTCTACAAAAATAAGATGGATTTTTTACTATTTGATAGATTTTGCGATATATTCCTCTAACTGCGAGATACTTCACGAAGTTTCTATACAAAATAAAAATATAACAAAATTTTCTTTATTGGAAATAAAATTTTGACAAAATTTTTATAGAAATAAAATTTTGACAAAATTTTCTATAGATATACAATTTTGACAAAATTTTCTATAGATATAAAATTGGGACAATATTGCCTATAGAAATAAAATTTTGACAAAATTTTCTATAGAACAAAATTTTGACAAATTTCTTTAGAAATAAAATGTTTACAAAATTTTCTATAGGAATAAAATTTGGCAAAAAAAATGTATTTCTATAGGAAATACATTTTCTATAGAAATAAAATTTTGACAAATTTGACTATAAAAATAATCTTTTAACATAATTTTCTATAGAAATAAAATTTTGACAAAAATTTTTACAGAAATAAAATTTTGACAAATTTTTTTATAGAAATAAAATTTTGACAAAAATTTCTATAGAAATAAAATTTTGACAAAATTTTCTATAGAAATAAAATTTTGACAAAATTTTTTATAGAAATAAAATTTTAACAAAATTTTCTATAGAAATAAAAATTTTACAGCATTTTCTATAGAAATAAAAATTTGACAACATTTTCTATAAAAATAAATTGTTTCAACATAAATAAAGAAATAAAATTTTGACAAAATTTTCTATAGAAAAAAAAATTTTGACAAATTTCTTTAGAAATAAAATTTTTACAAAATTTTCTATAGGAATAAAATTTGGCAAAAAAATGTATTTCTATAGGAAATACATTTTCTTTAGATATAAATTTTGATAAAATTTTCTATAGATATACAATTTTGACAAAATTTTCTATAGAAATAAAATTTTGACAAAATTTTCAATGGAAATAAAATTTTGACAAAATTTTCTATAGAAATAAAATTTGGCAAAAAAATTATTTCTAAGGAAATACATTTTCTATAGAAATGAAATTTTGAGAAAATGTACTATAAAAATAAACTTTTAACATAATTTTACAGAAATAAAATTTTGACAAATTTTTTTATAGAAATAAAATTTTGACAAAAATTTCTATAGAAATAAAATTTTGACAAAATTTTCTATAGAAATAAAATTTTGACAAAATTTTTTATAGAAACAAAATTTTAACAAAATTTTCTATAGAAATAAAAATTTTACAGCATTTTCTATAGAAATAAAAATTTTACAGCATTTTCTATAGAAATAAAAATTTGACAACATTTTCTATAAAAATAAATTGTTTCAAAATAAATAAAGAAATAAAATTTTGACAAAATTTTCTATAGAAAAAAAATTTTTGACAAATTTCTTTAGAAATAAAATTTTTACAAAATTTTCTATAGGAATAAAATTTGGCAAAAAATGTATTTCTATAGGAAATACATTTTCTTTAGATATAAATTTTGACAAAATTTTCAATGGAAATAAAATTTTGACAAAATTTTCTATAGAAATAAAATTTGGCAAAAAAATTATTTCTAAGGAAATACATTTTCTATAGAAATGAAATTTTGAGAAAATGTACGATAAAAATAAACTTTTAACATAATTTTCTATAGAATTAAAATGTTGACAAAATTTTTTATAGAAATAAAATTTTAACAAAATTTTCTATAGAAATAAAAATTTGACAACATTTTCTATAAAAGTAAATTATTTCAATATTTTATTTTTATCGAAAATTTTGTCAAAATAGTATTTTGATATGAAATTTTGTCAAAATTTTCTATAAAAATAAAACTTTGAAAAAATTGTCGATAGAAATAAAATTGTAACAACATTTTCTATAAAAATAAAATTTTGACACAATTCTCTATAGAAACAGAATTTTTACAACATTTTATATAAAAAAAAAAAAAAAAACTTTGAAAAAATTTTCTGTAGAAATCTTTAGTGTTTTTCACATTTTTAGCCGTCTGCTTTTTCGCCCTTAGCAATGTGTCCATCAATCAAAATTGATAGAAAAGCTTAGCGCGAAATGTCATAATGAGGAGCGCCTTCTTTTGGAAAAATAATTGATTTTTTTGGAATTCTTCCAAATTTTAAATTTTAAAAGCGTTTACTCTATTGCCAAAAAAAGATGTCGAAGAGATAAAATTTGGGATTCGAATAAATTCTTAGTTTTGTGATCAACGGACTGGAAAACTGATTGTGAAATTGAGTCTCCAAATTTCTCTGCCGATATGCAATACGCATTTCCTTCTCGCACCTCATACTACATAAATTTATGTATTTTATATACATTGTGTAGCATGCTTTTGCCAATGCGAGTGCATGTATTTATATTTAATCTGAAATCAGATTATTTCAGCATTTATTTACACTGACACCTGATGTCAATGATTTCATGCAATCCATCAAGCCACAAATGTGATGATCCCATGTCTGTCCCGTCTGCGACAGAGAGGCATTGGATTTGACTTGGATTATTGCTGTTTATTCGATCAATTTCTCACTTGATACCCGAAGAATTTTGCAATATGATTTATGAGTCTTGCTTGTTATTTTTTCTCGCAGTTTTGTGACAACTCAAAACTGACTCGTAAAACCAAGTCATAAATTTCAAACAAATAAATATGGCAATCGATGGATTTGATGTTACACGATGGCCTGAATTTTCTGTATTCACAGATAGTCGATCATAACATCGCAAGGGGCCAGTGGGGAGACAAACAAAACAAAAATCTATTGACGCATTTGGATAATCGTGTCGATGGAAACGTTTCAGATTTCATTTGAATTCGATTCGAAGATTGCACTTTGTATCTGTGAAACAAATACGAATTTATTTGAATGTTTTCGTTTGCATTTTTTTTTGAGATCAGCTACGTGGTTGACTTGGTTGTAGTTCGTATTTTCAATACAGTTGACTTGGTTATCCATAACATTTTATTTCAAAGTTTATGTGACATCTTGCTGATGAGGTTTTTGGCTCCAATGACCAAATGAAAATGATGCCAAGACATAAATTTTACTAAGTGTTGTTCATTGTAATGATAGATTTCGTTAGATTTTAGTTACTTTTGCACGAGCAGTCAACACTAATGGGGGAATTAATGAATTAACTCTTACTCAATGTCTTCAACAGTGGTCTACACAAAACTTGAGAACTTGAAATTAGCACCAACAACTTTTAGGAAACAAAGAATAAAAATGTCATTAACGTATGGTAGGTTAGTGGCAGCCCACATTTTAGGCTCAATTTCGACAATTCAGTACATTGTGATACCACAGGTGGTGAACTTTTCTCCGATTCTATGTTAAGCTCATTAAAAAGGGTCCTCCTTCTCATCGACGAGTTCAAACTGCGTTTCACATTACGGTAAACCAGTTAGAGAAACATTAAAACACTCAGAAATGTCACCAGCATTACTGAGAGAGGATAATCCGCCTCTGAAAAACTATTTGGTGTTCGGCCGAAACTGGGATTGAACCAGCGTTGCCACTACGAAATTTTATTTTGGACAACAATTTTTCAAAAATCGGACCAAAATTCCCTCCAGCGGACCAAACTTCCAATTTTGAAGAAACATGCTTTAAAAAATATTTTATTGTTGTAACATAAATAGTGCTTTTATTTAAAAGTATAGTAAATCTGAAAGGACTGATATGATTTAGTGGTTGACATCAAATCGACTTTTTATACCCTCCACCATAGGATGGGGGGTATATTAACTTTGTCATTCCCTTTGTAACACATCGAAATATTGCTCTAAGACCCCATAAAGTATATATATTCTGGGTCGTGGTGAAATTCTGAGTCGATCTGAGCATGTCCGTCCGTCCGTCTGTTGAAATCACGAACGAAACATGCTATCGACTTGAAACTTGGCGCAAGTAGTTGTTATTGATGTAGGTCGGTTGGTATTGCAAATGGGCCATATCGGTACACCTTTACGTATAGCCCCCATATAAGCGGACGCTCAGATTTGGCTTGCGGAGCCTCAAAGAAAAACATATTTCATATGCTGAACACATACTTCATACATATTTCCCGGCTGAAATTTGGTACATGATTTTGATATATGGTCTCTAACAACCATGCTAAAATTGGTCCACATCGGTCCATAACTATATATAGCCCTCATATAAACCGATCCCGAGATTTGGCTTGCGGAGGCTCAAAGAAAAACAAATTTCATCCGATCCGGCTGAAATTTGGTACATGATGTTGGTATATGGTCTCTAACATCCATACAAAAATTGCTCCACATCGGTTCATAATTATATATAGCCCCCATATACAGCGATCCCCAGATTTGGCTTGCGGAGCCACTAAGAGAATCAAATTTCATCCGATCCGGTTGAAATTTGGAACATGGTATTAGTATATGGTCTATAAGAACCGTGCCAGAATTGGTCCATAATTATATATAGCCAATCCCAAATCATACAAAAATTGGTCCATATCAGTTCATAATCATGGTTGCCACTCGAGCCAAAAATAATCTATTTTATTTCTATAGAAAATTTTGTTAAAATATTATTTCTATAGAAAATTTTGTTAAAATTTCATTTCTATAGAAAATTTTATCAAAACTTTATTTTATAGAAAGTTTTGTAAAAATGTCTATAGAAACAATTTTTTCAAAATTTTATTTCTATGGAAAATTTTGTTAAAATTTTATTTCTATAGAAAATTTTGTTATGATTGAAATGGACCAAGATGGGCCTAATTTCGTTTGGTCCGACCATCGGGCCAAATTTAAAAATTAGAAATCTTTTGGACCAATTTTGGTCCGATCGGACCAAAACGGCAACGCTGGATTGAACACATACCCCTTTTGTGAAGGGCGGCCCATTGCACCATTGTGGCTCTCATCACTGCCGTAGAAATTTCTGAGTGAGTGAATCGAAGCTTCTCTAGGTGGTTTCATCGTAATATGAAATGCCTTTCGAGTCAATAAAAAAAGTACCTTATCATTGGGTTTAAATTTTGAGGAAAGTTTTTAGAGAAAAAGAATTTTGACAACATTTTCTAGAGAAATAAAATTTTGACAAAATTTTCTAGAGATATAAAATTTTGACAAAGTTTTGATCAAAAACTTTTTTTTTTTAAATTTGGAGAATTTTTGGTAAAATTTTGGTGGCAACCGTAACTGGCAACCGTAACTGACCTAAGATAGCCACTTGACGAAATTTCATAAGCTTCATCAGTACACACAAAAAATAAAATAGGAATTTGTACATAAATTTGTACATTTAAAATTGAAAATTTATGAACTCTTTCATGAAATAGATGTACGTTTACGTAATTTTTTTATTCGTAAATACTTGTTATTAAATTAAGGAATTTTTAATAAGGCTCATGGAATCCATGAGCATTATTCAAAATTTCTTAATTTCCAAAAATTAATGCAACTTTACATAATATATTCTGGTTTTCTCTTAGCATGAGAGCCACAATATAGAGTTACTCTCATATGTATACAATACCAGCATATAATACAAAACACAAAACAAAACATAACGTGTTTGAAGGCAACACGTGGCTTTGCTGTGTTTGGTTTATTCAGTTCAGTTTGAGTCGCCATCGCGATTCGAATATTATTTATTGCTTAAAAGGATTGACGAAATAAAACAATTTTATTAATTAACTGGAAGCGTCGGTGCTCATATTTATAAGTAATATAAAATATTTTAAAATGTTTTTTACTTGCAGGACTTTAACGCGGTTTTTAATAAATTGGTTCATACATTTTGACCAATTATACAGGCATTAAGAATTAGGGAAACAATCGAAAACAAAAAAGAAAATTTACATTAAATGCATGACATTTTTAGTATTTATTATGTAAACATCCTTATATACTCGTACTTCATTTATATTTTTAAAAATTTCATTAATATTATGCATACATTCGTAGTCAATGAAAACCTGTATTTTTTTAATTTATGAACTATTTTCATACAGTTTATGAATTACGTATTTGTAAAAATTTTTGGGGACACTATTCATAAAATAAATGAATTATATTTTGTGTGTAATTTGGCAGACAACGCTTTACATTGTTAACAACAGACCTTTATCTTTTGTTATGAAATAAATATCCAAATTTTTATGCCAAATAATTTTATTTAGAGAAGTTACATCGAGTGATCAGTGTTAGGTTAAGTCCTTAAGATCTACATTTTAAATGGATTTTCCAACCAATTATATCTTCACACAAAATATTGGCATCCCACTGTACATTATCGAGAAAGAAATATCTCTCTGCAGACCTCAATCAATTGTAGCAAAAAATCACTCTGACCATCTCTCCATGACATATGGCCAAAGATTTTAAGTGAATTAGGCATTCGTCGCACGTTATTTGCTAAGAAATGTTTCTTTACAATGATTTCAAATATCTTGACTCGAAGATGGTTTGAATATGCGTCTGCTATTTTAGAGTTTTTTCTTCTTGCGGCTGCCAATGTTTAACTTCTGTCTCTTGGCCACAAAACCGATGAGATTATTCAACTCTAACAGATCTCAAGACTTCTTTATAATTTGCATATTAAGAGTCCAGTAGCAGTTGAAATACCAATCCAACTACTGAAGGCTTACCAAGTCCACTAGGGACTTGTGGAGTAACAAATAAAAAGACGACGACGAATCAAACCATTCGTCTCTTAAATCTAACCACAATTTGTCTCATTTATCAGCTGCCATTAAATTGAAAATCGCTCAGAAAATCAAGTGACAGCCGCCAACAAAGTGGCCATAAAGAAAAAAAAAAAGACAAACCAAAAACCTAAGTACTCTCTACCCCACAACCACAATTATTGGTTTTACAGAAAAAAAGAGCAACTGTGTTTGGTTTTTGCCTTAAACTAAGTCTTTTGTCAATCTAGTTAGCATTAGCATGCGATTTTTGAAGCCCTACATGTCAGAAATAAGGTTGCCTCGATTTTAAAGAAAGTTTGTGTTACATTTTGGGATTCTTTCAAGTAAGCGAGCAATTAAGAAAATTGGGAGTACATCTAAAGGCACAACTTTAAAGACTCTTCCAAAAATGTGCTCCCAAAGATGTTCTTTATTTTAACTACGAAGGAAGTTCTTAAGTTATTAGAATTCGCTTTTTTCATATTTTTAATGGGTAATTTCAAATAGGTTAAGAAATAATAAATTGGTACAAATTATTAAAATTTTGTAAAAAAAAACTGCTAAAACTATTCTAGAAAAAAATGCGAATTTCAAACAATTTTAGAGGTCAATCGTTTCAGGCAAGCATTATAATGCATTAATAATCATACATTAAAAAGTTATATGTCAAAATATAATAATTTGTTTAAATTTACATCCAAATTACTGAATTCGGATCACACCTTAAGAAGTGATGCAAATTCAGTGCAACGGCTGTTGAAATGGTGGACATCCGTCCTATGACAAGCCCATGTTAAATTCATATCCTGTGCACTAATTTTGCCCCACTTCCGATCCCAAAAAGAACATTTTTACTATTTTTTTGAAGACCTTTTTTTGCTGGAAAAAATCGAAATAAGTTGTAGACTGAGTTTTGAATTAATATAGAAATTATATCTATGGATTGAATCCAGAGAAAGGTATTATGGATTCGCAAATGGATTTTTCGATAAATCTAGTTGTAAAAAAACAAAAAATGCTGGCAGTTTGTAATCTTCAAAAATTGTATGATCTAAAGTTCAATGCGAACTAAAGCAGAGGAAGTTTTTGGTCCATTTCGCAAAAATAATAAGAATGAACTACATCGTGCTTAAAATGGGAATGATCGGGTACCTAAGATTTTTTCTTTGTTTTGGTTCATTCTTGCTTTTCGAGAAGAATGCATTTCGTAAATGGTAGTTAAAAATCCACAAACGTCAGATTTTCCTTAATTTAATTAATCTCAAAATGTGGAATATTTATTAAGTTCAATTTTCGCACAAGATTCGAGTTAATTTTTCCCATAACTCCATTTGTTTTAAACACTTTTAGAAACAAATTTAAATTATCTCAATTTCTCTGACTATAAGATAATTTGGTTTTAAAATAAAATTATACAGGGAGGCTGATATGTAATGCAACAAAGTAAAGCTCTAATTTTGTGTTTTTAATTTCAGTGTTGAAAAGCATAAATTTCGGAAATAACATCAAAATGTAAATTCAATTTAGAATTTAGAGCCTTCTTTGGCTCTAATTATAGCCTTCAAATGGCCAACGAAGCCATTACACGCTGCACGAAAAGAGCTCTGCAGTATTTTGGCCCATTCTCCAGTTTTTGGTGCACGGACGAAAAAGACTGTTTTTCATATGTTTGGGTGTAAAAATTATATGTTTGGAACTCAAATATTTTAACACAATATTTTTAAGTGCAAGCGTATAATGTTCATAAACTAGCATAACATGTTTGGGACATATATGTTAATATGTTAGAACATATTATGTTTGGGACATAAAATGTTTGTAAATATAATATGCTTGGATGCAAACATATATTAATTTAGAAATAGCCTATAAACATATATGTGTTTAGAAAGAGAGACCTAGAGAGTATGCTGCAAGCGAAATAATGGAAGTAACCAATTGGCGACTTAAAAATATATCGACACAAAGAAAATTTAATTGTAATTTTTTTCTACCAGTGCACTATGGGCGGAAATTGAAAATTTGCGGCAAAAATTATTTACAATCAATCTAGTATCGCCAAACATGGTATATCGATATATCTTATCAAAATCAAATGTTACCAACAAAAAGGGAGTCAATCCCCTTATTCCAGGTGCGTTACTATAGAGGGGTCGAAATTGTAATTCCACTTGGAATACTATAGAATATACTCTTAGATGGAGTTTAATTTATATTTGCTTATTTTCCTTATTAAGAAAGCGCCCTATCCCCAGAACTTGATGTAAATAGTATAAACCAATTGTCATTTTATTAAATTAATTTTATTAATTAAAATTAAACAAATATTAACCATCAAAATCACATTCTTCGGTGTCTAACTCTAATTCCGTCCCTCTGTGTTTGTTGTTCGCAGGATTCCGGTGGCAATTATTAACCGATTTTGATAAAATTTGGTACAACATGTCTTCTTGGTCAAAGGACAAACACGGTTGAATTTGGAAAAAAATGGATCAAAGTTACATATAGCCCCCATATATATGTATCGCCCGATTTCGACAAATTAGACCATACTGCGCTTATTTACCACCCGATTGTCTTCAAATTTAACACAAAGTAATTTTTTATAGTACCCTTAAAGTGTGCAAAATTTCATCAAATTCGGTTCAGATTTAGATATAGCTACCATATATATGTATCGCCCGATTTTCCTAAATTTGACCATAAAACCCTTACATTTATTTTAGTATGGGCAAGTTTGGACAGACAAACTTTACTGCACGTAAAAGTATACTTCCTCACGAACAATAATAAGCAAAAATTTTCATTAACAATCGTTGACATTTCTAGTTCTATTCCTTCCAAATATAAGTATGTGTTACAATTTTCACATATAAACCGCACTTTTGAATCCATAAATTCAAGTTAAAAAGCAAAAATATTTTGCAAAGTCTTTACAACATTTTGAACTACTAAACCTCCTCTTAGAATCTACATTTAAAAGTTTTCTTTATTCACTTTTATTGCGAAAAAAATTAAGCACGAAATTTGTCAATTTTTGTTCGCCTTGATTAAACGCAACTGGCATAAATTTTTGTAAACATTGGTAGCCTTTTTCTCCTGAACAGGGTTGCCAAGTTTTAAATTAACTTTCGATTCTTACTATCCAAGATGTTCTATAGTAATTTCAATTGGAATATCCAATAATTTTTCATTTTGAAAATTTGACTTTTTGCCGCTGTTTTGCGATTTCCGCCCATAGTGCAGTGTATGTATAAGGTGAAATATAATATGTTTTAACAATACAAACAATATTTTGTTTGGACCAATCCTGAGAATATATATGCTTGAAGCAAAATGTGTTTGAAGCAAAATGTGTTTGTGTTTGTTAAAGAAGCGATTTTTATGAGGGTGTGGGATATAACACTTCGCATGATTGAAAAACCGCCGAAGGAAAAAGATCTAGGAAAGACAGAACTAGATGTGGACTGCACTGTACATTAAAATTCCAGTTGCTCAAATTACCTCAGGGATATATTGAAAATTCAGATCTGAGCTTTAGTTTGTATTTAGGTATATATAAAATAGGAACGAGTGTATAACAACTTCACAATACTCCTTCTGGAAACCAAATCCTAAAACAAATTTTTACACAGGTATTTGAGAGCCACTGTGGTTCAATGATTAACATGTTCACCTTGGATGGGTTCAATAACAGTTTCAACCAAACACCAAAAATTGTTTTCAGTGGTGTATTATCCCCTTTCAGTAATGCTGGTGAGTAAAATAGAAGGCCATTCGAACCCGTCTATAAAAAGGAGGTCCCTTGTCATTGAGCTAAACATAGAATGGGGCAGCACTCAGTGTGTTGTCACCATGGACTGAATAGTCTTAGTGGGGCAGAAATATCGGCCTGATACTATTATTTCTTTAAATGAAATTCATGAAAAGACGATCTCACAGGTCGACTATCCCCAACTTTTTCATCCGTACAAATGTCATATTTTCATTTTAGCCAAATTATAATGCTATCATGTGGAACGAAGTTTCTGCTGGATACAGCCACATCAATTTTTATGAACGATGACATGATGATGCTGCACTTGCATCACAACCAACTCCACACTTAACTTCAACTCGAATTCAATTTGGCTGTAATGTTTTACATGAAGTCAGGCAAATCCAGCAGCAACGAACAGATGTCGTTTGAGCCATAAACAATGATGCCCAATAATAATTGCATGTTTAGTGAATTAGGGTTGCTGGCATTATTGCCGCTTGCTTGCCACTGGTAGTGGCAGGGTGGCTGGCTACAGACGAAGATGTAGCTGGTAGTGTTGTTACCATACAACCATAACAATTTACATGGTGTCTTTTTTTTGAAATTTATTTAATATTTTTTTGTTTGTTGCGTTTTACTTTCAGCGTTTTTTCTCCGAGGCCAGCTTAAACATCAGTTGTATCTGTCACAAGTGCCAGTTTTTTTTTTTCAGTTATAGCCGAGGTCTGTACCATTACCATAGAAGCAGTTTGTCGGATCTTATAATTTGGGGCCTTATGGGAATAAAAAAAAAAATAAAAATTTTAAATTTTAACTTAATTAACCAAAAACTTATCATGTCATTGTAAGGTGGGAAACCGCTGATCAAAGGTTACAGACCCTCAGGAATATTACTACCAGAAAAAGGCTAACCAACCACCATAATTTTTACTAACTGCTACATGATACAAAAAAAATTAATTCATTTTTTTTTTTTATTAAAGAAAATTTATTAAAAATAATAAATATTTTACTGTTGTTTAAAAAATTTCATAATTTGAATGAAAAAATTGGAACTACAAATTGTTAACATGTCTTCAGCGAAAAATAAATTTTTCTCATTTGAGAAAATATGAACCTTTTTTTAATTTAGTAAAATTGCGTACTCCATTTTTATAAAAAATTTTCTCATTTTTAGTTTACTTTAATGAAGTGAAGTAAAAACTAATTAATATCAGAACTAACTAAAATCATCAAATCACAATAAACTAAAATAAAATTTAATCGGATGTAAAAAAAATTATTTGTCTTTTTTTGGGGGGTACCAATTACCAAAGCTTCGTAATATTAGAATTTAGCTAACGAAACATTTTCATATATTCATTAATTTTTCATTTATTGTAATATTTTTTCTTTTAAATATTGCAACATTTGATACTGTAAATAAACGCGTTCATTGGCGTAATGATATAATGATGGTATGATATATAATATCAATGAAATTAATGAATTTGATTAAATCAATTTCCGTTGGCATTATTAAAGTTCGTTGAGTTTAGTTAATAGAAAAGCACATCTATTTATAGACCTAATTGTAGGACATACACAATCGGATTGAAACAAGCTACAATAATTAAAGAAAATAAACAAAATTGGTTATTTGCGACATAAAAAATGTTTGCTTTTTAATTAAGAAACTTTCATATTTTGAAAGAATGAATTAGAGTCAAAAATTGTGCATGGCAGACAAAGGTTTACCCACTTTAAAAAATCATGTACACGTTTTAAGTAAAATTTAATAATTTAAAGAAAAAATATGAACTATATTGACCGCATTTAGGAAAATTGTGAATAAAACTTTTTTTTCATTGTGGGATGGGGAATATTCCAAGTTTTTTATTCTGTTTTTAAAACATCGACTTTTTGACCTTTTTGGAGAGTAAGAATTCACCACAAACACTTTCTTGTATCATTTCTTGGAATTTTCCGAGTCCTGCGTTGGTAACTATTGTGCGTGAAAATTTTCGTATCATCAAACCAAAAGGCCTGCTTCAAACTATGTTTTAACTTCACCCTCTACTCTCTGGTTAGTGATGACGATAGTAGTGGTGGCGCTGCAAACCCTCCAAACCATATTTTCATACTCCAGAATCATTGGCCTGGCCATGTATCAGCTGTTCAGTTGATAACTGAAAAACTGACTTCTTTTTCAGCTTCACCAAGCACCAGAGTTCATTCTCCGTTCGTATTTTTGTCAGCCTCTGCTGCTGCTGTTGCTATCGCTCTTGTTTCGTGTTTTTTGTTTGTCTGTTATGGCCACGTTAAGATCGTTTAATGACCCCAATTCTCTCTCTCTCTCTACTCTTGCCGGTGATATTGTGTCGATGTTTTGACGGTGGTTGTTATGGGCATTTGTTTTTTGTTTTTTTTTTTTTTTTTTTCTCGTCATCCGTTGATGTCTACCAGAACAGGTGTAGTTTCTTCAATTGAATGAATGGAGCGAGCATTTTCTGCGTGGCTGCTGTTTGCTATCAGTTCAACATGGTACTCGTGCCGTTTAGTCTGTTTTCGATATCAGTCAAAAATTGAATGAAATTTGGAGTTTTGCTTATTTACTTTCATCTATAGATGACTCAATAAAGTTTCTGGTTATAGTTAACGCTATAAAAATAGAAAACAGAAAAATACTAAATTATGCCGATATCTAAAATAATTTGTAACATGAATATCGAATGAATTTACATGGGAAAATAGGGTTCTCAGTTTGAATAATTAGAAGCTAATTTACAATTAATGAACCCTTTCGACCAAACTAATTTAATAATTTCAATATTATTAAAAGTAAAACAAAATGTTTAGGAATACAGATAAAAAGTTGGGATCGAAAGAGTTATAGAAAATAATATTTGCAGATTTTAAATTTATATGTTTTAGGGTTAAGAAAAATTTGCAAATTACGTTTCCTACACTGCATAAAAAAGCACAAAGCTCGGTTCCAAAGATTTTGTCTTTACTTTAACAATTTTGGCATTGATTCCGAGCCAAAGAAGCGGAGAATACAAGTAAGGATACCATTAAGACACATTTCTCTTTTAAATTTGGGTTTTGTGTACTTGCTTCTAGGAAGCAAATTTTAATTTTTCGCTTTTTCAGCTTTTTTTCTTCGTATGCCATTAAAGTCCTTTAAAAACGAGTTAACGACAAATTTATTTTCCAAATTAAGACTCGACTTCTAGTAGAAATTATGCTATGTATCAAGTAAAAGACGTCTTTAAAATAAAGTGTTGAAAAAAATGTCTCATATTTGAAGGATTTTTTGCTTTGTACTCAAGATGCAAAAAGACAACAAATTTAAGGACAATTTCATTAAATTTAAAATTTTTTTCTGAATTATTAAAGTCAAGTTGACCTTAGCCAAAACATTTTTTCTTTCATGTTATGATACCCATTTGTAAGTGAAATCACTTAATTATAAGGACAATACGACTTCATTGAAAAGTTTATCGACTTTTGGACTTTATATTAGAGAAATGCGTCTTCTATGCTAAGCAAAATTTACATTCGTATTTTAAAGACATGAAATCTTTGACCTCACGACAATATTTTTTTCAGTGTAATATCGAATTATGTCATTATGATCCATGGTCAACGTCCAAAAATAACGTATAGCTCTTGAAACAAGTTTGGGATGATCATATTCATTCTCTGCTTGTAAAAGACTGAAATTAACACTTCTAAAGCCAATTCAACTTATTTAATTAATGGAAGTTTGTTTGCTCCAGTTAAAATTTTCCGAAAACGAGAAATATATTTTAATTTTCTTTTTTTGCTTGCTTGTTAATTTTTATTTATCTAGCGCTTTTTAAACAATAGCTTTAAATTTTCAAGATTATACTGCACAGCAAAAAGTAAGCTGTCTTATAGCAAGAATGAACTACCTCGTGCAAATTTATTTTTACTAAATTATACTCCACATTTTGAGATTTTAAGAAAGAGGTGCTAAAACCACGACAAATTGTATGCCTTGGTGTAAATAAATACTATAGAAATTATGAACTAAAAGTAAAGAAGAAAATCATTGCCGCCAAACCATGGTCGCCAACGTTTAGTCCTTAAGATGTTTGACACATATGTTACTTAACAAAAAAAAAATTCATTGGGCTGTGGAAATAAAATAACAATAAATATGTAAATATTATTTTTTGCAAAAAAGCATATGTCAATTTTAGCGTTAGTTTAAGTACCAATTTTGTTATTGGTCCCAGGGCACTTCCCTGTGGCACTCCAGCCTGAATCGGCTGTACTTTAGAATAAGAATCTTCTATTTTTATACCCTCCATCATAGGATTAACTTTGTCATTCCGTTTGTAACACATCGAAATATTGCTCTAAGACCCCATAAAGTATATATATATTCTGTGTCGTGGTGAAATTCTGAGTCGTTCTAAGCATGTCCGTTCGTCCGTCTATTGAAATCACGCTAACTTCCGAACGAATAAAGCTATCAACTTGAAACTTGGCACAAGTAGTTGTTATTGATGTAGGTCGGTTGGTATTGCAAATGGACATCGGTCCATAATTATATATAGCCCCCATATAAACCGATCCCCAGATTTGGGTTGCGGAGCCTCAAAGAGAAGCAAATTTCATCCGTTCCGCCTGAAATTTGGTACATGATGTTGGTATATGGTCTCTAACAATCACGCAAAAATTGGTCCACATCGGTTCATAATTATATATAGCCCCCATATAAACCGATCCCCAGATTTGGCTTGCGAAGTCTCCAAGAGAAGCAAATTTCATCCAATCCGGTTGTAATTTGGAACATGGTGTTAGTATAGGGTCTCTAACAACCGTACCAGAATTGGTCCATATCGGTCCATAATTATATATAGCCCCCATATAAACCGTTCTCCAGATTTGACCTCCGGAGCCTCTTGGAGGAGCAAAATTCATCCGAACCGGTTCAAATGTGGAACGTAGTGTTAGTATATGGCCTCTAACAACCATACCAAAATTGGTCCTTATCGGTCTATAGTTATATATAGCCGATCTCCAATCACACAAAAATTGGTCCATATCGGTTCATAATCATGGTTGCCACTCGAGCCAAAAATAATCTACCAAAATTTTATTTCTATAGAAAATTTTGTCAACATTTTATTTCTATAGAAAATATTGTTAAAATTTTATTTCTGTAGAAATTTTTGTCAAAATTTTCTTTCTATAGAAAATTTTGTCAAAATTTTTATTTCTATTGAAAATTTTGTGGAAAGTTTATTTCTATAGAAAATTTTTTCAAACTTTTATGTCTATTTTGTCAAACTGAATTACATACGTATTTGATCGATCTTTTTTGATTTAATATATACCGCGTATGGACTTACATACAATTTAGAAGATGGTGTTAGGAGGTTTTAAGATACCTTGCCATCGGCAAGCGTTACCGCAACTTAAGTAATTCGATTGAGGAAGGCAGTGTTTAGAAGAAGTTTCTACGCAATCCATGGTGGAGGGTATATAAGCTTCGGCCTGGCCGAAGTTACGGCCGTATATACTTGTTGTTAAGTAACATTTGTGTCAAACATCTTATGAACTAGACGTTGGCGACCATGGTTTGGCGGCAATGATTTTCTTCTTTACTTTTCGTTCATTATTTCTACAGTACACCAAGGCATACAATTTGTCGTGGGTTTAACACCTCTTTCTTCAAATCTCAAAATGTGGAGTATAATTTAGTAAAATTTTACAATTTAGAAAATTTAAAGTTATTGTTTAAAAAGCGCTATATAAATAAAAATTAAAAAGCAAGCAAAAACAAGTATATACGGCCGTAAGTTCGGCCAGGTCGGATGGTATTGAAAATGGGCCATATCGGTCCACTTCTACGTATAGCCCCCATATAAAGGGACCCTCAAATTTGGCTTATGAAGCCTCTAACAGAAGCATATTTCATCCGATCCGGCTGAAATTTGGTACATGGTGTTGGTATATGGTCTCTAACAACCATGCAAAAATTGGTCCACATCGGTTCATAATTATATGTAGCCCCCATATAAACCGATCCCCAGATTTGGCCTTCGGAGCCTCTAATAGAAGCAAATTTCATCCGATCCGATGGAAATTTGGAACATGGTATTAGTATAGGGTCTCTAACAACCGTACCAGAATTGGTCCATATCGGTCCATAATTATATATAGCCCCCATATAAACCGTTCTCCAGATTTGACCTCCGGAGCCTCTTGGAGGAGCAAAATTCATCCGAACCGGTTCAAATGTGGAACGTAGTGTTAGTATATGGTCTCTAACATTCATGCAAAAATTGGTCCACATAGGTTCACAATTATATATAGCCCCCATATAAACCGATCCCCAGATTTGGCTTGCGGAGCCTCTAAGAGAAGCAGATTTCATCCGATCCGGTTGAAATTTGGAACATGGTGTTAGTATATGGTCTCTAACATCCGATCCGTTTCAAATTTGGAACGTGGTGTTAGTATATGGCCGGTGACAACCATACCAAATTTTTCCATATCGGTCTATAGCTATATATAGCCGATCCACAATCACACAAAAAATTGGTCCATATCGGTTCATAGTCATGGTTGTAGTTTAGTCAATGCATGGTTTTAACCCTCTAATGCCCAAGCCCGCCTTTAGGCGGTCTTCATTTAATAAGGAAGCTTTTACTAAAACACACCTTAAGACAACAAAAATGGGTAAAATAAAAAGAAAACTTATTTAAAACTGTTCAAGAGGCTTTGCAGCATATACTGAATTTTATCATATAAATTTTTCTTGTATAGTTTTCTTGCTTTCGTGTCGTTAACATTGAAAATTTAATCAGCTGGCAAAAAAATTGGGGCATTAGAGGGTTAAGCTGAGATCAAAAACAACAATAACAATTGAAGAGAAACCAACAATAACAAACAAAACGAATGAAGATAGAGGAAGCACGCTCAAAAACAAACCCAGCCAACTACATTCAAATCGATGATTTGAGTTTGGCAAAGGAAAAGAGATATGCTTGCAAATTTGTTTAGGCAGTAGCCGACTATCAAACCTTTTTTCGGAAGGTTCAAGTGTAGTTCACTTTGGGTTGAGTGAATTACCCGAATTTATTCTGATAATTGGTTGATAGTTTTGCTGCAAGTAGAGGATGCTGATGAGGAATGTGGTAATTCCGAAACAGCTGTACATCCAACCATTTTGCAGTCTATAGGGCTTTGCCCAAACAAATTTGACAAACATACTTTTCATATGTTGGTTAAGCTACACTTGTAGTTTAGTCAATGCATGGTTTTAAGATGAGATCAAAAACAACAATATAGAAAATTTTGTCAAAATTTTATTTCTATGGAAAATTTTGTTAAAATTTCATTTCTATAGAAAATGCTTTCAAAACTTTAGGAGGTTTTGAAATCGGCAAGCGTTACCGCAACCCAAGTAATTCGATTGTGGATGGCAGTGTTTAGAAGAAGTTTCTACGCAATCCATGGTGGAGGGTACATAAGCTTTGGCCTGGCCGAAATTACGGCCGTATATACTTGCTAAAAGTTCATATAGTTCTGTTGGAAGATCGTTGTGCAGTTTTGTTAAGAGATATTGATGCCAAACTTTATCAAAGGCTTGACATATATCTAAAAAACACGCGGAGCAGACTTGCTTGTTCTCCATCGATTTTTCTGCTACATCGATAACTCGATGAACTTGTTGGATAGTCGAATGTTGGGTCCTAAAACCAAATTAGTGGCTTGGTATCAGGTTCCTGGTATTTATCAGGGGCTGCAATCTCGTAAGAATCAGTTTTTCGAATATTTTTGACATGACCGGCAGCAATGAAATCGGCCAAACTTTATCAAAGGCTTGACATATATCTAAAAAACACGCGGAGCAGACTTGCTTGTTCTCCATCGATTTTTCTGCTACATCGATAACTCGATGAACTTGTTGGATAGTCGAATGTTGGGTCCTAAAACCAAATTAGTGGCTTGGTATCAGGTTCCTGGTATTTATCAGGGGCTGCAATCTCGTAAGAATCAGTTTTTCGAATATTTTTGACATGACCGGCAGCAATGAAATCGGACGGTAAGATGTTAAGAGGTAGTAAGGTTTACCTGGCATTTTTAAACAATAATTTCTGCTACTCTCCATTCTAATGGAACATATTTTAATCGAAAGCATGCATTTATAATCTACAACATCTTTTTTAGTGAAATATTTTGGAGGTTCTTGATTATTTTTCCAGTTATTAAATCGTAACCTGGCGCTTTCTTTGCACTTAAATCTTTGGTAATAGTAGTTTTCAACTCTTTAAAGGTAATTGGTTTTATGATGATATGATCAAATTTTCAACCGTTTCTAGTTTTTCTGGTGTCTTAAAAATACCACAGAAGTGTTTTGCGAATAGTTCCGTTTTTTCTTCAGACTTACGGGCCCACGAGCCATCAAGATTTTTGATTTGAGGGATTTTCGGAGAGGATTGATGATATTGTTTTGTGGCTTTCAATAAACTGTAGTTGGTTTCTTTAGTGGATGTTAATCTACTTAAGTGTGAACCAATAATTTTATTTTTGCATTCATTTGTCAGTTTTTTGAGATCAGCGATAAGTCTGTTTAATAAGGTTTTGTTTTCTGGGGTTCTTTCCTTCTGCCATTTTTTTTTTTTTGGCTTTTCTTTTCTTCGCTAATAACCCCCGAATTTCCTTCGGATATGTGTTATATGTTAAGAATTAGCCAAAAAATTCTAATTTAACATTTAAAGAACATAGATTTATAGATGGATTGCCTCCTCTCAATTTCTTTAATAAAAAGAACCGCGTCGTTTACTCGGAATCAACACCAACATCCCTTAATTTTATTTTTTAGTGTAGTAAGCCTTGAATAAACCCGATTAGTTCGTATTATGTCAGTATCAGTAGAACATGAAAAAACACACAACAAATATCTTCTAAATTAAAAATTTTATTGAATTAATTTTTTAATCATTCAATAATTTATTTGAATGAATAAAATTTTTAATTGGATTTCAATTTAATGTTTTAATTGGTAACGGTGATTGGAATTATCAATGAAATTAATTACATTTATCAAGCAATTAAATAAAAATTAATTGGATCAATTAATTTCGTGATTGAAAAAATATATTTTTTAAATTTTAGCCATAAATGCAAAAATTTACAAAAGTTATCCACCATCCAAAATACATAGAAAAAACTATCTCCAAATTATTTCCAATTGAAAAGTTGATTGAAGCTGAAAACTTTTTCAATTAAAAAAATTGGTACAATTAACTTTTTAATCAAACTCGGAAGACTAAATCAGTTAAAGAAATTATGGACATTTCTAAAATTTTAATTAACAATTTATTTCAAACAATCAATTCTTTAATTGAACTAAAAATATTAAATCAGTTAAGAAAGTGTCTGAAAGTGTTACTTTTTTAATTTAAAATTAATTGAGTTTTTCAATTACCATCAATTAGATGTTTAATTAAATCAATTAAAAATTTAATTGATATTTGCTAATGTTGATGTCCAATTAAAACTGTGATTGATATTATAATTTTTGTGATTGAAGACATTTCACTTAAAAAATAATTGGATCAATTCATTTCGTGATTAATCAGAATAAAATTTCTGTGTAGTAAAAAGTTGTTACGTTGTAATTTATGATCCTTATCACAATACAAAATAATGTGATTGTGAAGTATACGTCGAAAGGAGCTTTATGCATGTTATCAATGAATAATTTCATTTACCCATAGGGGCACATAAGCTTATATGTGTCCTCCTAAAGAAGAGTCTTATTTTAGTCACTCTAGGACCGTCAAAAGTTCTCAATTTGGAGGAGCTATAAAGGGAATGATTACTCTTTTTTTCTTTTCTCCTGTTTCCAAATATCAAGAGACATTCGATTAAAAATGTATATGATTTTATAAAGACCATCCACACCTGGAACATGTTATACGTTTTTCAAAAAGCCTTTCTAAAAAACGTTATCAATCAAATACATATAAATCAGAAGATCTATTTTTACCTTTAAATTAAATTGGAGAAAAATTTATCCGTTCCCTGTTTCGTCTGGACAATTGACAGAGGTATTCAAGTTTCCTACTTTCTCAGCTCAAATTGGCGTCACACAAATGTAAAAAAAAAAACTAGCAAAAAACCACGAAATATAAAAAAAGACATAAACAAATATCTCAAAAATATGGTTATAGCGAACATATTCACACTATCAAGTCACACAGAGAACAGCCTTTGTCTTGGGCAGGGTTGGCCTGTCACAAACTGTGACTTTTGCGACATACGTTTGCGACGGTATAATACGTATGTCGCAAAAGTCGTAAACCTACTGTAGAAAACCAAATTTTGAATAGAAGAAATCCTGAATATTTTTTAATTTAGTTTGACAGCATTTGCTGTGAGTTTCTGCAGAAATTTGTGAACATTTTTCCATGGTCAAGCCTATTTTCTTAGGTGGTATCGAAATTCCCGTTAGTGAGTGTGTAAAATACCTTGGAGTTATATTGGACAGGAGACTGAACTTAAAGCTAAGAAAGAACGAGGAAATCCACGGTTAAACTGTACTCGTGCAAAAAGCAATAGGGAAAATGTGGGGACTAAAACCGAAAATTGTGAACATTTCTAAGAATTGAAACTTCTTCGCACCTACCATCGTCTTGGATATCATCGAATTCAATGCCTAGCCGACGCGACTAAAGTATTTTCAGTTTGCGACTTTTGTTACTTTTTCTACATTTACGACGCGTATGTGACGTTTACGACGTTTACAACTTTGCGACAGTCGCAAACCTAAAAAAGTTTCATACAGACCATCTCTGGTCTTGGGTTTGAAGTCTGTAAGAATTGAGAATTCCCAGCATTCTGTGTTTGTTTTTAGAACGAAATATGATAGCCACATCCCCAAGATATGATACGTGACACGCTACGTTGGATACACCAGACCTATGACGGGAAGGACGGATAGATGATGATACACTGACGCTCGCTCCCTTCTGTTTGCATATCATCATCGTAGTAGGCATGAACAAAAAAACCTTTTAATTGTGTGTAGAAAAAATCATTAAATAAATAAATGAAAATAAAAGTGATCGATTAAATGCATCCGACTCATCCAATCGACACACCAACCGTTCCCGCACAAAAAACAGTTCCCTCAACACACGTTATGAGACAGTGATTCGCACAGTGGACAGAAATCGAAAGAGCTTCATTAGATGTAATATCGTAATACTTATAAAGGGTGTTTTTCTAAGAGCTTGCTGATTTGAAACTTAAAAAAACATATGTATGCAAAATTATGAAATGGTAAAAAAATATTTGTTACACAATTTCTTGTAATTTATCATTTAAATATAATTTCGGGCCACAACGACTATTTTGAACAAATGCCATTCTGGAGGTCGATCACATTTCTAAGCATTTGAGGGCGTATTTCAGCAATGACACGTTGAATATTTATTTCCAAATGACTTCAGGTATCACAACAAAAAATAATTGAGTGGAGTCAAAGAAAATGTTACGTTCTTTAAAAAAAGTTTTTATACCCTCCACCATAGGATGGGGGTATATTAACTTTGTCATTCCGTTTGTAACATATCGAAATATTGCTCTAAGACCCCATAAAGTATATATATTCTGGGTCGATGTGAAATTCTGAGTCGATCTGAGCATGTCCGTCCGTCCGTCTGTTGAACGAAACAAGCTATCGACTTTAAACTTGGCACAAGTTGTTGTTATTGATGTAGGTCGAATGGTATTGCAAAAGGGCCATATCGGTCCACTTTTACGTATAGCCCCCATATAAACGGACCCCCAAATTTGGCTTGCGGGGACTCTAAGAGAAACACATTTGACCGGTCCAGCCGAAATTCGGTACATGGTTCCTAACAACTATGCAAAAATTGGTCCACATAGGTCCATAATTATATATAGCCCCCATATGAACCGATCCCCCGATTTGGCTTGAGAGGCCGCTAAGAGAAGCAAATTTCATCCGATCCGGCTGAAATTTGGTACATGGTGTTAACATATGGCCTCAAACATCCATGCAAAAATTGGTCGAAATCGGTGCATAATTATATATAGCCCCCATATAAACCGATCCCCAGATTTGACCTCCGGAGCCCCTTGGAAGACCAAAATTCATCTGATTCGGTTAAAATTTGGTACGTGATGTTAGTATATGGTATCCAACAACCATGCAGGAAGTGGTTCATATCAGTCCATAATTATATATAGCCCCCATATAAACCGATCCCCAGATTTGACCTCCGGTGCCTTTTGGAGAAGCAAAATACATCCGATCTGGTTGAAATTTGTTACGTGGTGGTAGTATATGATATTTAACAACCATGCCAAAAGTGGTCCATATCAGTCCATAATCATATATAGCCCCCATATAAACCGATCCCTAGATTTGGTTTTGGAGCCTCTTGGAGGAGCAAATTTCATCCGAGTCAGTTGAAATTTGGTACATTGTGCTAGTATATGACCGTTAACAACCATGCCTAACTAGGTCCATATCGGTCCATAGTTATATATAGCCCTCAGATAAATCGATCCCCAATCACACAAAAATTGGTCCATATCAAGTTCATAATTGTATATAGCCCCCATATAAGCGACCACCATGTTTCAATTCTGGCTCTCTACCACGTATGGACTAACTCACAATTTAGAAAAAGATGTTAAGAAATTTTAAAATACCACAACCCAAGTAATTCGATTGTGGATGACAGTCTTTCGTAGAAGTTTCCACGCAATCCATGGAGGAGGGTACATAATATTCAGCCTGGCCGTATACGGCCATATATACACGCAGAGAATAAAAACGTTTGGAAAACGTGTACCGAAAACGTTTTTCTTTTGTTAGAGTTTTTTGAATTGCTTCGAAAATTTTAAACTTTTATCACCAAAAAAATTCGTTTGTTACAAAATTTTTATTTTTTCAATAAAAAAAGTTATTTTTGAAATAACAACACAGTCCATTTCGTTTATATCAAACACTGTTCTTTTCCGACTTTAGGTCTTTAATAAGACACAGTTTACAATTCAAAATTTAATATACTACAATGTAATGTTGAACATTTTTTCGGAATCTTCCGAACATATCTGGAATATATGTAAAAAATAAAAAACAAAAAAAAAACTTTGGTCGAAGCGGGGATCGAACCCACGACCCTTGGCATGCAAGTCGGACATAGCAACCACTGCTCCACGGTGCCAAACTAAATGTTTGTTTCTGTTAAATAAACTTTGTTTATTCGGTTCGTGGGCGCCGCAAGCTATGCTATATAAATATAACTTATATGGATATTTATCTATTGATGACCATAACAGGTACATAGCTCAGTGGTTAGTGTGTTGGCTTACAAAGTGCATGGTCCGCGGTTCGATTCACCGTCCAGGCGAAAGGTAAAAAAATTTTAAAAATTTATAAAATCGTATAATTTCTTCTACATTGTTGGTATTACAGAAAAAGGTGCTAAGAACTAAAAAACTTCGTGGAAGTGAGAAAGATGTGAGGAAAAATGCAATTAGCCAGAAAAAAATTTTTGAGTTAGTCTTTATGAAATTGTTTTTACATCCTGGAAAAGAATAGACGTTTATCACAAAAAGTATATACTTTTCTTCCAAATGCACTTCCTTTCAACGAAAAGCAAATGAGAAACGAACTTTGTTTGTCTAAAATTTCGTTTGGGAAGAAAGAATTATTTTTTTGCGTGTACTTGTTTCTTGATAACATTTGTGAAAAAACGCTCGAACTTTTAATGACTACATTTTATGAAAAAGTTTCTTACGTTGTTTGAAAATTAGACGTACAGTTTATTGCTATCTATGAAAAATGTTCGTAATTTTTCGGAATTTTTATAGACAAACAAATTATTAACCAACGACCATAAAAATGTCATCTCTGCACACCCTAAAAAAATCGCTTCTGTAACATAAACCCCAAACACATTCTGCTTCAAGCTTTAGGATTGGTCCAAACAAAATATTGTTTGTATTGTTCACACATATTATGTTTCACCTTAGGCATAGGTTAGGTTAGGTTAAAGTGGCAGCCCGATTAAATTTCAGGCTCACTTAGACTATTCAGTCCATTGTGATACCACATTTAACTAAAAGTACCTATTACATATGGGCACTTCTAGTCTTAACCACTGAACCTTCTCTATTATTTACTTTTGTGGAACCAACCAGATTGCTCCAAAAACATTAACAAACTGCTTAAGTTAACGTTTTCCAGGTCAGCCAGTAATCTAAAGCTATATGCTCCTAAAATTCGCTTACGCCTTACACAAAAAGCAGGACACTCACACAAGAGGTGTTTAATTGATTCCTTTTCCTCCACGTCATGACAGCTCATACAATAGTCATTATACTTCGCGCCAATAGTTTTTGCAAAATCGCCTATCAGGCAGCGACCCGTTATAGCAGATATCAGGAGTGATATCTGACGTCTCGAGAACATTAGCATATCTAGTGTGCGGTTTAAGTTGAAATCGGGCCATATTTGCTTGGTGTCGTTACAATCCTTGCAATTCTCCCATCGAACATTTGCCATCATAACAGCCTTCTCACGCAGTAAGAGCTTGCAGGTGGCCAGAGGCATACCAACAGATTCTAGTTCCCCTGGAATATGTAAGGTAGTTCCTACACGCTCACAAAAAATCGCTTCTGTAACATATACTCCCAAACATATTTTGCTTCAAGCATATACATTTTTGGCTATTGCCCAAACATTTATATGTTTGGTCTCTTCCAATATATAATATGTTTGAAAGCATATTGGTTTAAACAATATATGTTTGGGTAGTCAATTTCCAAACATTTTGTATTTTTGCATCCAAATTCAATAATGTTGTCTTCCAAAAAACAATATGTTATTATGTGAACATATAATATGTTTGGAAGCATTTTGCACCCAAAAATATTATATGCTTAAAAAAAATTCTCCCAAACAATATTGTGCTCAAAATTTTATTTATTTATTTATATATTTACAATTATAATGAATTATGAAAATAAACAGGTAATATAGGTGCTAACAACATAGGTTTTCGACCTGAATGCTCAAAATTTTGTTTCTGCCCAATTGTATATTCCCCCACATCTTTCTCACTTCCACGAGATTTTTTAGTTCTTAGCACCTTTTTCTGTAATACAAACATTGTAGAAGAAATTATTCAATTGTACGATTTTTTTATTTATTTTAATTTTACCTTTTGCCGGACGGGGATTCGAACAGCGGACCACACAGTTTGTAAGGATCAAAGAAGTAGCTGATCAATTGCCCAAGGAAAAATAAAATGTTAATTTTGTAATAACAAGCAACAACCACCAACTTAATTCAATATCGCTCCCTGTTAAATAGCGCTCTAAGCTACTAAACACATATATGTTTATAGGCTATTTCTAAATTAATATATGTTTGCATCCAAGCATATTATATTTACAAACATTTTATGTCCCAAACATAATATGTTCTAACATATTAACATATATGTCCCAAACATGTTATGCTAGTTTATGAACATTATATGCTTGCACTCAAAAATATCGTGTTTGAAAATTTGTGTTCCAAACATATAATGTTTATATCCAAACATATGAAAAACAGTCTTTTTCATCCGTGTAGCCTTGCTAACACATCTGCTTCACAGTTCCCCGGTATGTTCCTATGACCAGGCACCCATATTAGGTGAATATTGTACTGCTCAGCCATCTCGTTGAGAGATTTGCGGCAGTCGATGGCCGTTTTTGAGTTAAGGAACACAGAGTCCAAGGATTTTATTGCAGGTTGACTGTCTGAGTATATATTAATGCCAATATTTGTTGGAACATTACTTCTCAGCCAATTGACCACCTCTCTTATTGCCAATATTTCAGCCTGAAAAACACTACAGTGATTAGGTAATCTTTTCGCTATTCCTTAGGCATACACTGGTAGAAAAAAATTGTAATGAAATTTTCTTTGTGTTAATTGGTTACTTCCATTATTTTCCTTGCAGCATCATACTCTCTAGATCTCTCTTTCTAAACACATATATGTGTATAGGCTATTTCTAAATTAATATATGATTACATCCAATCATATTATATTTACAAATATTTTATGTCCCAAACATAATATGTTCTAACATATTAACGTATATGTCCCAAACATGTAATTCTAGTTTATGAACATTATATGCTTGCACTTAAAAATATTGTGCTAAAAAATTTGAGTTCCAAACATATAATTTTTACACCCAAACATATGAAAAACAGTCTTTTTCGTCAGTGCATTAAACTTTAGTTTTTAAATAATTTTCAATATGATTGCCTTACTTTTATTCATAACATCATATCAATCCAATGCGAAGTAAAATAAACATTCATTGAAAAATTTAATAAAGGAATACACCAAATCACATTATTCGAGACATTTGGATGTCGCAAATGAAACTTCTTCGTAATTTCAAAATCACGGTAATTGATTTTATTACGCGGGAAAATTTCTTAAAAATGTATTTGAAAGAGTTAAGTTAAGCCAAATATTTTTTTCTCAATAAAATTAAGTTAATTTTAATATGTTTAAAGAATGACTTTTTTGTATAATTAATACACATTCCATTTCTAGTTATGGAGAGTATGTTCTCCACATCGTTCCTATTTGTGTTTTATACCACAGTGCAGCATTGTTCGATGGTGTTTGAGATTACAAATAAAAAACAATCTCCATCCCACGCATTCGTTGGGTGTATCTTTTTTCTGGGCATTTTATGGCGCGTGCATAGCTAAATGGATGGATTGTTGACTATCTAACTGCTCATGAAATGTTTAGATTGAACAAATAAAAGAAGACGCTCTTGGGAAAGAATCGAGTAACTCTTCTTTTGGGCGTGTGAAGTTGATTTTCTTTTTTACTGCAGAAATACTTCGTTGATTCTAACGATGATGATGATGATGGGGATTCTCTTATGAAATTCAATTCAATTTTTATTAATGAGTTTCCCATTCCTCTGGATCTAGCTCGCTTGGACAGATGTTTTCCCATTTGGATTTATTCATTACTTCTGATGATGACAATAACAATGATGTTCATCCCCCTTTCGTTTCCATCATTATAATTATGATTAAACTGATGATCATCATCATCATCCTCATGCATGACATGATGAACAGGTGTGGGCAGGTGTTTTAATTGTTTGTTACTATAGCACGGGCTTAGGAAAATTAGATATAGCTTGTTTTTCACTACACCTTGGAAGTAACCTACTATCCAACATCCACTTCCAATTCTGTGAACATGCGCTCATCTCGCCTGGCTATACAAGCTGCAGTTCTAATGCATTTTCTTCCTTGGTAGATATCTTCCGTTTGATTGAATTTGTGGCATGTGCCTCATTCTTTTACTCACACCATTTGCACTTTATTCAATGGGTTACAGGTATCCAAGCAACCATCAATCCATATGGTTTTCTAGTATGTGTCCACATTTTCACTCAAGCATATACTACACTTCCCTTATAGATGAAGGAAAACTAATTTATTTCTTAGAAGATAATTAAGCAAATGCAGGATATACGAAATATATGCGTATTTGTGAACGGAAGTGGAGGGTCCAAAGCTATTTTCGTTCTTATCTGGTATTCACTGAGTAGAACAGTTGATTATGAGATTACAACGAAAAAGTCGGACTATATAGCTATATATCGTTCCGAGATGGTAATATTAAAAAAAAGGAAAATATGAGTTTTTGAGAAAGGGCGAATGCTTTTCAAGTGGCAAAATATCAGACCAAACTAAATGTAGTTATCATACATTCAACGTCTTAACGATATTCCAACATTTGTTAGTCCCGTTTGAAAAAAGTTATCCAGCCGTAATGAAATTATAAAAAAGCACTGCGCCAAGTGGATCCTATATACAATAATTAGGCAACACCGAACTATACAACTGCCAAGGACAATCTAGACGAAGACGCAGTTTTGTCATAACAAAACTGAAGCACCAGAGGTCTTTGTCAACATAATATCATGAAGTTTGCTTCGATGTGTCTCTGGAGTGTACTGCCGTTTGCGTATTAAAATTTTAAAAACATTTGTGAATTTGACAAATTTCTGAATTAAAAACGACGAAACAATACCAAAACGATGATATAAAATTAATATATTGTTTTTTTTTTTTTGAGAATATTGAAAATTTTTACATAAAGCAATTTTTTTCACATAGCCCTCTACACCTTGACATTTGTTCTCTCTCTCTCTCAGAGAACCAGGTTGCGTCTTCTTCTAGATTGTCTTTGCAGCTGCCGCACGTTTCGTGTTTTGTTTCACTGTCAAACTTTTTCAGTTTGGTCTATAATTTATCCACGTTTCATCCTACAAACGAACATCACTCTCTGTTAGAAAGTTCTACGCGCAAACATGATTGTCACAATCATAGAGCAAAATAATATGATAGCATGATATGATTCTTGCGGCGACCATGTAACATTTTCACCTGCCACATGGCCTGCCGAAAAAAGGTTTGATAGTCGGCTACTGCCTAAACAAATTTGCAAGCATATCTCTTTTCCTTTGCCAAACTCAAATCATCGATTGGAATGTAGTTGGCTGGGTTTGTTTTTGAGCGTGTTTCCTCTATCTTTATTCGTTTTGTTTGTTATTGTTGGTTTCTCCTCAATGATTATTGTTGTTTTTTGATGTGTTTTCTCATTTCAAGGTTACACTTTCCGAAGTAGATAGAAATTTAATTAAAATACATCTAGTGAAAACCTAGTTTTCCGTGATTTACCGAAAATACTAATTTTTTACTATTTATTCGGTATCGGTTTTGGACACTCCACATACAGCACGCGGTGAATATTTTTTTTTACCTTCGGGACCGTTAATTGACCGCCTCGATCGGGCGATATAACGCTTTTAGGCTTTGTCTATACAGACAAGTCCCCTTCTATAGACGCCTCTATTAGTGAGATTCCGGTTGAAATGTTGCAAAGAGAATGACAAAACTGGACTAAGGGTGCATCACCCAGAGAATGAGTATGATCACCCCAAAATGTTTCAAGAGCAAAATGTTATTTTTGTATGGCGAACATATAACATGTTAGTCGCAAAAATTATGTATCTGATTAAAACTAGAAGTGCCCATATGTAATAGGTACTTTTAGTTAATGTGGTATCACAATGGACTAAATAGTCTAAGTGAGCCTGAATCTTAATCGGGCTGCCACTTTAACCTAACCTATGTATCTGATTTCGACAATCATGTATGTGTTTGCCGAGAAAAGAACATTTTTGCAGCAAAAATGTTCCGTGTTCAACGTCAAAAACGTGTTTCAAGACCCAAATGTTATTTACATTTTATCCTTGAAACATGTTTGGGGTGATCACATTTATTCTCTGTGTGTGGACCATTTGAGGCGAAGTCGCGGTCAATATTTGCATGAAAATAATCATTAAATTATGTAGACCCACTATTTTGCTGTAGATGCATATTTTGCTCACTGTCCCAAAGCGAGGAACTCCCCGATAATTGCTTTAAAATGTCCCAATCGGCAAGTATGAATATTTGGAACTTGATATTTCGTGGGAGCCATTTTCGATGCATCTGGACGCCTCTCACCAAAAACAAATGCATAACATTTTTTGAATTAATGTTTATGGTATCTTTCGATGGAGAAGAGTCACACCATCCACACGCTCACAAAAAATCGCTTCTGTAACATATACTCCCAAACATATTTTGCTTCAAGCATATACATTTTTGGCTACTGCCCAAACATTTATATGTTTGATCTCTTCCAATATATAATATGTTTGAAAGCATATTGGTCTAAACAATATATGTTTGGGTAGTCAATTTCCAAACATTTTGTATTTTTGCATCCAAATTCAATAATGTTGTCTTCCAAAAAACAATATGTTATTATGTGAACATATAATATGTTTGGAAGCATTTTGCACCCAAAAATATTATATGCTTAAAAAAATTCTCCCAAACAATATTGTGCTCAAAATTTTATTTATTTATATATTTACAATCATAATGAATTATGAAAATAAACAGGTAATATAGGTGCTAACAAAATAGGCTTTCGACCTGAATGCTCAAAATTTTGTTTCTGCCCAATTGTATATTCCCCCACATCTTTCTCACTTCCACGAGATTTTTTAGTTCTTAGCACCTTTTTCTGTAATACAAACATTGTAGAAGAAATTATTCAATTGTACGATTTTTTTATTTATTTTAATTTTACCTTTTGCCGGACGGGGATTCGAACAGCGGACCACACAGTTTGTAAGGATCAAAGAAGTAGCTGATCAATTGCCCAAGGAAAAATAAAATGTTAATTTTGTAATAACAAGCAACAACCACCAACTTAATTCAATATCGCTCCCTGTTAAATAGCGCTCCAAGCTACTAAAAACATATATGTTTATAGGCTATTTCTAAATTAATATATGTTTGCATCCAAGCATATTATATTTAAAAACATTTTATGTCCCAAACATAATATGTTCTAACATATTAACACATATGTCCCAAACATGTTATGCTAGTTTATGAACATTATATGCTTGCACTCAAAAATATTGTGGTTAAAAATTTGTGTTCCAAACATATAATGTTTATAGCCAAACATATGAAAAACAGTCTTTTTCATCCGTGCAACTGATCTTTGATTAAGTTATAAACACATGAATCAAATCACCAACCGATAATATTATTTCTATATTTATTATTTATTTAAACTTCTTGATGTATGCGATTGCAATTAGCATTTTCGTGGTTGAAGCAATTTCTATTAGAGACGTAAAATAGTTCCGATAGCAAGGGAATCGAGGATTACCAGGAGAAATTTCGTCCCAACTATAGTCATCGAAAATTGATTTACTTGCTCTACAGTGTTTTATTATTTCATAAAGAAAACTAAATATTGTAAGATCAGTACTAAAGATGTTACACAGCTTTGTTTCCTATTTGACTAAAATGCTTGGGTATCACTGATATAAATTACAATTTGTTGAAGACATGATCATTCAGAATTTAAATTGACCTTTCCGGCACAAAAAAAAACTTGTATTAAAAGGTACGAGTACCAAACAGAAAAAGTGCAAAGCAAAAATCCACTTTGAATTCAGAATTTGTTAAAAAAAATGCAGACACTTAGGAGAATGTTTGTGGGAAACAAAGTATACCCCAGATGAGGATTCGTGAGCACTTTGTGAGTTTTGAAAAGTGATACTTTTGGTAATGTAATATTCACTGCATCACCATGTAGGTAATCAACCTCTTCTCTCATCGTTTATATCATTAAGACTTTTATAAATAAACTTCAGTTAATGAAATAAAAACCCCTTCAGACTTTTTTCAAATTAAGTTCAAGTTATAAGTTCATTTTACAAATTTACTTTAAATGCATCAGCATCAAATTGCTTGGTTGACTTTATTACCAAAGAAATAAGTGTAGTCGAAATTTAGCTTTAGACATAGGCATCAACTTGCAGATGCAATATTCATGATTTGGGAAAGATTGGAGATAGGACATCAACCTTAAGTAGGGGTATATATCCCCTGTAAGTTAAATAAATACTCCGGATCATCATAGAAACAAGCATAATATAAGATGTGGCAAAAAAAAGTTTACTTGTCCAAAGATTTGACTTTTTCTTAAGACTTTAGGTATTTATTCCGAGCCAAAGCCCCTGCTTTAAAATAAAGCCAGCTTTAAGGAAACTATATACGCGGAAAGAAAAAAACGTTCGGAAAACGTGTAAAAAGTTTCTTTGTTAGATTTTTTTGAATTTCTTCAACAATTTTAAACTTTTAGCACCAAAAAAAATTTTTTTGTTAAAAAAATTTTATTTTTGCAATAAAAAAATAATTTTTGATAGTCCATAGTCCATTTCGTTTATACCAGGCACTGTTCTTTTCAACTTTAGGTCTTTAATAAGACACATTTTGAAGTGTCATAGTAAAAATTTAATATAGTAGTATGTAACGTGGAATATCTTTTCGGAAACTTCCGAACATTTTGGGAATATAAAGTATAAAAAAAAACAAAATTTATGTTCGGTAGGGGGCATGCTAACCATTGCCCCACGGTTGCCAACTAAATGTATGTTTCTTTTAAATAAAGTTTAATTAATCGGCTCGTGGGCGCCAAACACTACGCTATATAAATATAACTGTTGGACTTGTGCGTTGTTGGCTACAGCGATAATTGTCTGTTGATGACAATAACAGCTACGCAGACCAGTGGATAGTGTGTTGTCTTACAAATTGTATGGTCCGCGGTTCGATTCTCCGTCCAGGCGAAAGGTAAAATTTAAAAAATTATAAAATCAAATAATTCCTTCTACATTGTTTGTGGAACACAATGTTAGTAAAAATATATGAGAAACATTTAAATCTGAAGCAATTTTAAGGAAACTTCGCAAAAGTTTATTTATGATTTATCGCTCGATATATATGTATTACAAGTTTAGGAAAATTAGAGTCATTTTTACAACTTTTCGACTAAGCAGTGGCGATTTTACAGGGAAAATGTTGGTATTTTGACAATTTTTGTCAAAATCAGGAAAACTATATATGGAACCGATTTCAACCAAATTTGGCACGCATAGCTACAATGCTAATTCTACTCCCTGTGCAAAATTTCAACTAAATCGGAGTAAAAAATTGGCCTCTGTGGTCATATGAGTTTAAATCGGGCGAAAGCTATATATGGGAGCTATGTCTAAATCTGAACCGATTTCAAAAAAATTTGGCACACTTAACTACACTACTAATTGCACTCCTTGTGCAAAATTTCAACCAAATTGGGGTAAAACTCTGGCTTCTGGGACCATATTAGTCCATATCAGACGAAAGATATATATGGGAGCTATATCTAAATCTGAACCGATTTCAATAAAATTTGGCACACTTTACTACAGTACTAATTGTTCTTCTTGTGCAAAATTTTAAGCAAATTGGGGTAAAACTCTGGCTTCTGGGTCCATATAAGTCCATATCTGGCAAAAGATATATGGGAGCTATATCTAAATCTGAACCGATTTCTTCCAATAGGATTCTATTCTGAGCCAAAATACATACTTGTGCCAAATTTTAAGTCGTTTGGACTAAAACTGCGACCTAGACTTTGATCACAAAAATGTGTTCACAGACAGACGGACATGGCTATATCGACTCAGGAGCCGACCATGTGTCTATCTCGTCCCCTTCTGGGTGTTGCAAACATATGCACTAACTTATAAATACCCTGTTCCACAGTGTGGCGCAGTGTATAACAAGTATATACGGCCGTAAGTTCGGCCAGGCCGAAGCTTATGTACCCTCCACCATGGATTGCGTAGAAACTTCTACTGAAGACTCCACAATCGAATTACTTGGGTTGCGGTAACACTTGCAGATGGCAAGGAATCTTAAATCTTCCTAACACCGTAATATATGCCACATAGTTCATACGTGGTATATATTAAACTAAAAAAAGCCGATTAAATACGTATATAATTAAGTTTAAAGTTTCTATAGAAATAAAATTTTGACAAAATAAAATTTTGACAACATTTTCTATAGAAGTACAATTTGGAAAAAAATTTCTATAGAAATAACATTTGGATAAAATTTTCTATAGAAATAAAATTCTGACAAAATTTTCTATAGAAATAAAATTTTGGTAGATTATTTTTGGCTCGAGTGGCAACCATGATTACGAACCGATAAGGACCAATTTTTGTATGATTAGGGATCAACTATATATAACTGTAGACCGAAAATCTGGGGATCGATTTATATGGGGGCTATATATAATTATGGACCGATATGGACCAATTTTGACATGGTTGTTAGAGACAATATACTAACACCACGTACCCAATTTCAACCGGATCGGATTAATTTTGCTCCTCTAAGAGGCTCCGGAGGTCAAATCTGGAGATCGGCTTATATGGGGGCTATATATAATTATGGACCGATATGGACCAATTTTGACATGGTTGTTAGAGACAATATACTAACACCACGGACCAAATTTCAATAGAATCGGATGACTTTTGCTCCTCCAACAGGCTACGGAGGTAAAATCTGGGGATCGGTTTATATGGGGGCTATATATAATTATAGGCCGATATGGACCAATTTTTGCATGGTCATTAGAGACCATATACTAACACCATGTACCGAATTTCAGCCGGATCGGATGAAATTTGCTTCTCTTAGAGCAATCGCAAGCCAAATTTGGGGGTCCGTTTATATGGGGGCTATACGTAAAAGTGGGCCGATATGGCCCATTTGCAATACTATCCGACCTACATCAATAACAACTACTTGTGCCAAGTTTCAAGTCGATAGCTTGTTTCGTTCGGAAGTTAGCGTGATTTCAACAGACGGATGGACGGACGGACATGCTCAGATCGACTCAGAATTTCACCACGACCCAGAATATATATACTTTATGGGGTTTTAGAGCAATATTACGATGTGTTACAAACGGAATGACAAAGTATAAAAAAATATGTAAAATCAAATAATTCCTTCTACATTGTTTGTATTGCAAAAAAAGGTGGTAAGAATTAAAAACCTCGTGAAAGTGAGAAAGATATGAGGGAAATGCAAATAACCAAAGATATACTTTTCTTCCAAATAAACTTCCTTACAGCGAAAAGAAAATGGGAAACGATATTTGTCTAAAATTTCGTTTGGGAGGAAACAATTATTTTTTGCATGTAGCTTTAAATATGGGATCCATAAAGGTAATATTACACTCAAAAAAATAAATCCTCAAGGGAATTAAAGCCAAATCAACCCTATTTTATTTCATGGAAATTATTATGCTTCACCATAAATTTCATCGCATTGGAGAAATTTGCTTGACTTTTTCTAAGGAACGAAATTTAAAAGAAACTAAAAAAGTTTTTTGTCCTTGGTCTAAAATTTCGTTCAGGTGGAAAGTATTTTTCCTTTGTGTGTATGTTTAGCTTCACCCTTCTCTCTTGACGGCGGTGACCTATCACAGGACTGGTAACAGTGCCCCAGTTTGTTGCAATTTTTAAATGATATTAAAATCTACACACTTACTGAAATACAATTATTAGAATAATCTATTGTTCACATATTTAAAACATTTTTCCAGTCCTTTCTGATGCGATTCCAATGATCAAACTGAAACAGGTTCCTAACTATGGAGTAGTCCTACTAAATGTGTCCTTTGGAATGTGTCCAAGTCATGCCCTGAAGAGCAAATTTAATCCGTCAAACCCATGTTAAAGTAACCGATCCCATTCATACGGTTTGACCAAAACTTTACAGAAACAAGTAAGAATTTGTAGAACTACCATTGCAAATACATGGATTTATGAGTTCACATCCAGACAAAAATTTTTATATAATGGTTACAATGGCATTTATAACTTGTTATTCCTTCTATGACAGCGCTTTTTATACTATCCTCTATCTCACATAGTCTATTTCGTAATATTGTCCATAGAGAACAACAACGATAATTAACCATCCTGCTCTGGGTTTTGGCCTTAATTTAGTTTGAAGAAAATGTATACCTGTATGAAATTCGTCAAAACAATGGTGGCATGGCATGCATTTCTCCCTATTACCTATGGGATTGTAAAGGGTGATTCTTTTGAGGTTAGGATTTTCATGCATTAGTATTTGACAGATCACGTGGGATTTCAGACATGGTGTCAAAGAGAAAGATGCTCAGTATGCTTTGACATTTCATCATGAATAGACTTACTAACGAGCCACAACGTCGAATTTTCAGTGAATGGGCCCTAGAAAAGTTGGCAGAAAATCCGCTTTTTTATCGACAAATTTTGTTCAGCGATGAGGCTCATTTCTGGTTGAATGGCTACGTAAATAAGCAAAATTGCCGCATTTGGAGTGAAGAGCAACCAGAAGCCGTTCAAGAACTGCCCATGCATCCCGAAAAATGCACTGTTTGGTGTGGTTTGTACGCTGGTGGAATCATTGGACCGTATTTTTTCAAAGATGCTGTTGGACGCAACGTTACGGTGAATGGCGATCGCTATCGTTCGATGCTAACAAACTTTTTGTTGCCAAAAATGGAAGAACTGAACTTGGTTGACATGTGGTTTCAACAAGATGGCGCTACATGCCACACAGCTCGCGATTCTATGGCCATTTTGAGGGAAAACTTCGGAGAACAATTCATCTCAAGAAATGGACCGGTAAGTTGGCCACCAAGATCATGCGATTTGACGCCTTTAGACTATTTTTTGTGGGGCTACGTCAAGTCTAAAGTCTACAGAAATAAGCCAGCAACTATTCCAGCTTTGGAAGACAACATTTCCGAAGAAATTCGGGCTATTCCGGCCGAAATGCTCGAAAAAGTTGCCCAAAATTGGACTTTCCGAATGGACCACCTAAGACGCAGCCGCGGTCAACATTTAAATGAAATTATCTTCAAAAAGTAAATGTCATGGACCAATCTAACGTTTCAAATAAAGAACCGATGAGATTTTGCAAACTTTATGCGTTTTTTTTGTAAAAAAAGTTATCAAGTTCTTAACAAATCACCCTTTATAACAACACAAGAAGAAAAAAAAAAGAAATATACACCGGCATCTGTAGACGACAATTCCTTCATTCTCTTTTGACTTAGTTGCAGGTACAGAAGTATCCGAAAGGAAGAAGCCTCACAAATGTTCTGCATGACTTCCTTTAACGTCTTTTCCAAAACATTTGAGTGTGGGGAGGAAACATATGAACGGGCAGTCATCCAAGCAGGCTAAAATGTCTTTTGTCTCTCGAATATAAACCGTCCATCCATTGTCATCCTCCAAGTTAAGAGCATTGTAGCTATGGTATATGTTTGTGTCAAATTTAATTATTTTCTTAAAAACAAAAACACATAGCACAGAACATTGTAAGAAGGTTATACTTAATCCAGGGAAAACTATAGATGATGATTATCTTCTTCTGCACTATACAGGGTGTCAATGTGAGTCATGCGATGAATATGTGTTTTTTTTTAATATCTCATTATGGACAAAGTTAAAAATTACTGAGTCGATGAATACAATTTCCATTTTTTTATTTTGGGGATTTCTGGCGGCAGTGAAAAAATTAACACTGCCAGCCAACATAACCCAAATTTTTGGATACCATTTTTACTGGTAACACTGGGTCAGATTATAATTTTTTAAATCCTTAAGACTTGGGTTAAAGTAGCAGCCTCAGGCTCACTTAGACTATTCAGTCGCTTGTGATTCAAACTTAAGGTTTTATTTAATTTGAACTATAAGCCATATCAATTATAATACAAATTCAAATGTAGCAACTTCAAATGATTGCAATAACCTCAAAATATATTTCCGATTCCCATATACTCATAACCTTTGGCAGCACATTCTTCAACCGCACCCAGTACAAGAAGACAGTCATCTTACATTCATTCGTGACAGAAAAGTTTTTCCTCCAGTAAAGGGGTTATTCCAACATCTGGCGTTTCTATTCACTAATGCCATCATTAGAGCAATCATCGTTGATAAATGAATTGGACCAATACATTTTCCAAGTCATATATTCAGATAGAACAACATTTTCTTGTTTAAAGGCATCTGTCGATGGGGGCATTTTAGTTAGATGACATGCGACAGTTGTTTGTCAGTAATGATGGCAGCAGTACAAGCATCACCAGTATCATATATTGAATAATCATTAAAATTACAGAGAATTTTATATAGGATTTTACTGACAGAAAGTAAATTTCAAATGTTTTCTCTAACCTAGCACTTACGCAACCTCATTAGAATGGAGTTAAATAAGTTAAAAAAAATTTTCGTTGTTATTTATATCATGGAGTAATTGGATAGTTGAAGTAAATATGCTCCTCTTGCTTTTTATCCATATAAGGCCATTAAACGTATTTGTTTACTTACCTCCTTGAGTTAATTAAGCGAGCATGAATACATAACTTCTTCGGATAACTACCCAAAAAGTTGGAGGTTTTGGACAAGGTAATTAAGCGAGCATTACTATAAATACAAACAAAGAACCTCTTAAGTATCACTGTAAAAAGGAGAATGGTACAAAAATGCCCCTGGAAATGGTGTACCATAAAGTAGGAGAAATAAGCTTTTGATATCTTTCTACCTATGGATGTATTGGTACCAAAGAAGCTTGGAAAACTTCGAGATACACTAACCATATCATCTCCATTATGCTAGGGAAGAAAATTGTTATCATTTGGTTTTTGTTTCCTATTAATCAGCCCATAGGAAGAGATGTAACCGCAGTATCCGAAACACAATTCAACTTTAACTGCAGAAGATAATAACCATCAATTGGATGGTTAAACAATGATCTTTTCATAACAATTGTACCACAACTGCTCCATAGTGAGTGGGTTTGAGTGGCTGTGTGGATGATATCGCCTCGTTCGTGGTAGCTCTTCAGTTTTGTTTTCTGCAGCATTTTCTCTTGCTAGACCTTGACGCAGTTCAAAAACATAAACGGTTCACTGATCATTGAATGTAACAACTAAGGTAGATTCAGCATTCAACCAAAGCTCCAATCATAGTGGCAGTTTCTTTGTTCACTCACTTTTCCAAATTGAGATGGTGAATCAGTTCCGATGGATAAAAAAAGAAAAAAAAAGAACAGAAGCAAGACATAAACTCACTCGTTCTTGAGCAAGAAAAAAAACCAGCGCTTAGGCGCAAAGTGTGGCTACGATTTGCGCATGCAACTTTACCTTTATTCCCTAGTTCTTTATACTCTGAATCTACCTTTGTGTTCAATATTCAGATGTATGCCGGTTGCCAAGTCTGTAACAATTTAGTTGGTCATTTATTCAATCAGCCATGCGTATCTGGCACCACTCTATTCAAACTTTAGTCATCTCTAGGGAAGAATGCCGGTAAAAAATAGACTGCTTATTGTGCAGATGTAGATCTATCTCATGACATGCACAAATACAATCATCCATCGTATTTTATGAGGATCCAAGGGATATTTGAGAAGAGTTATACTCTGGATTCTTTGGATTAATCTCAACGTATATACAATAGGGTCCATGCCATGAGAACGGAGTGTTACGAAGAATAATTGCAAGTACTGCTCAAATAAGTCTATCAAATCAAAATTTAACTCAATTTAATTTTTTTCGGGAAATATATTTCATCATAAAGGTATACATTGGTGTTTAAGAGTCATAAATAATAATTTGCTCTAAGAAACATTTTAATTCCAAACTTTTTGTGATTTTCGAATCGATTGCCTTCTTTTCTACTAATATTAGCAAAAATGAATAATCGTTCCTCTATATGGGGTGGCTGATATGTATTGCAAATAATTTCAGTTTGCAATCATTTCTAAACCGCTCGTCTGACAACTGATAGTTAATTTTATTGTCTCCAAGCTTACAAAAACATTTTGATCAATTGCATTCGGAAATAAAGTTATTCGTTATGGAATTCAAGCGTCATAGTATAATTACCATGTCAAGGGTGGTTAAATTGTAAGGGCCGATGTTGAATATAAACCACACCTAAACGCCAAGTTTTTTCCGAATTTTATTTGACATTTCTCTATTTCAGACTTACTCAATTTGAACCATGGACGTCGTGAATGGGCAGAATGGTTCCAAGAAATGACAACAGTGGATGATCAATTTTCGAAGAAAATCATCTTCAGTGATGAGGCACATTTTCACCTCAGTGGATTCGTCAATAAACAGAATTTCCGCATTTGGGCGAATGAGAATCCAAGAGTGATTGTCGAAAAACCAATGCACCCACAAAGAGTGACTGTTTGGTGCGGTTTATGGGCTGGCGGCATCATCGGGCCGTATTTTTTCCAAAATGAGGCCGGTCAGGCAGTTACTGTGAATGGTGTTCGCTATCGTGAGATGATAACGAACTTTTTATGGCCCGAATTGGAAGATATGGATGTGGACGATATGTGGTTTCAGCAGGACGGTGCCACTTGCCACACAGCTAACGAAAGAATGGCTCTTTTGCGCAACAAATTCAATGGCCGTGTTATCTCACGTAATGGCGATGTCAATTGGCCGCCAAGATCATGTGATTTGACACCGTTGGATATTTTGTTCCATACATAATTGAGTAATAATATGTTTGAAAGCATATTGGTCTAAACAATATATGTTTGGGTAGTCTAAATTCCAAACATTTTGTATTTTTGCATCCAAATTCAATAATGTTGTCTTCCAAAAAACAATATGTTATTATGTGAACATACAATACGTTTGGAAGCATTTTGCACGCAAAAATATTATATGCCTAAAAAAAATTCTCCCAAACAATATTGTTCTCAAAATTTTATTTATTTATTTATATATTTACAATCATAATGAATTATGAAAATAAACAGGTAATATAGGTGCTAACAACATAGGTTTTCGACCTGAATGCTCAAAATTTTGTTTCTGCCCAATTGTATATTCCCCCACATCTTTCTCACTTCCACGAGATTTTTTAGTTCTTAGCACCTTTTTCTGTAATACAAACATTGTAGAAAAAATTATTCAATTGTATGATTTTTTTATTTTAATTTTACCTTTTGCCGGACGGGGATTCGAACAGCGGACCACACAGTTTGTAAGGATCAAAGAAGTAGCTGATCAATTGCCCAAGGAAAAATAAAATGTTAATTTTGTAATAACAAGCAACAACCACCAACTTAATTCAATATCGCTCCCTGTTAAATAGCGCTCCAAGCTACTAAACACATATATGTTTATAGGCTATTTCTAAATTAATATATGTTTGCATCCAAGCATATTATATTTAAAAACATTTTATGTCCCAAACATAATATGTTCTAACATATTAACATATATGTCCCAAACATGTTATGCTATTTTATGAACATTATATGCTTGCACTCAAAAATATTGTGTTTAAAAATTTGTGTTCCAAACATATAATGTTTATAGCCAAACATATGAGAAACAGTCTTTTTCATCCGTATGGAAAATATTATGTTTCGAGAAAGTTTCCTCTACTGTAATAAGTTTTTGTGTACGTTCGTTAAATGAACTAAAAAACGGAAAAAAATTTACACAAATTAAGCAAAAAGATTTACTAAAGTCGTACTTCTCACAAAATAGTTCATTTCTTTAAATTTGTAAATTTTACAAAAAAACGTCCATCATGAACTTCGTATGCCACTAAAGACATTCTTGAATTTTTGAACTCCATTTTTTTCTTCAAACTAAAAAATCTTCCTTAACAAAAAATTAATTATGTCTAATAAATTTTCTTGAATTTGTCGAGAAATACGTCCATCATGGACTTCGTATGTCACTAAAGACATTCTTGAATTTTTGAACACCATTTTTTTTTTCTTCTTCAAACTACAAAATTTTCCTTAACAAAAAATTAATTATGTCTAATAAATTTGCTTGAATTTGTCGATAAGTATTTACTTGATTTTGTGATATCTAAAAATATTCAAAATTTTCTAAAATTAACAAAAAGTTTTCTTCCTGCATTTTTTGAAGTTGCCTAAAAATGGCTTTAGATTTAAAAATTTCCCATATTTATACCCTGCGCCACACTGTGGAACAGGGTATTATAAGTTAGTGCATATGTTTGCAACACCCAGAAGGAGACGAGATAGACACATGGTGTCTTTGACAAAAATGCTTAGGGTGGGCTCCTGAGTCGATATAGCCATGTCCGTCTGTCCGTGAACACATTTTTGTAACCAAGGGATTAGGTAGTAATTTAAGCCCAATCGACTTCGAATTTGGCACAAGTATGTGTTTTGGGTCAAAATAGAACCCTATTGATTGATGATGGCCAATATTCGATGGGAAAATTGCAAGGGTTGTAACGACACCAAGCAAATATGGCCCCATTTAAACTTAAACCGCACACTAGATATGCTAGTGTTCTCAAGGCGTCAGATAGCACTCCTAATATCTGCTATAACGGGTCGCTGCCTGATAGGCGAATTTGCAAAAACTATAGGTGCGAAGTATAATGACTATTGTATAAGCTGTCATGACGTGGAGGAAAAGGAATCAATTAAACACCTCTTGTGTGAGTGTCCTGCTTTTTGTGTAAGGCGTAAGCGAATTTTAGGAGCATATAGCTTTAGATTACTGGCTGACCTGGAAAACGTTAACTTAAGCAGTTTGTTAATGTTTTTGGAGCAATCTGGTTGGTTCCACAAAAGTAAATAATAGAGAAGGTTCAGTGGTTAAGACTAGAAGTGCCCATATGTAATAGGTACTTTTAGTTAAATGTGGTATCACAATGGACTGAATAGTCTAAGTGAGCCTGAAATTTAATCGGGCTGCCACTTTAACCTAACCTAACCTAACCTATTGATTTTGGAAGAAATCGGTTCAGATTTAGATATAGCTCCCATATATATCTTTCACCCGATATGCACTTATACGGCCCTAGAAGCCTGAGTATTACCCCAATTTGGTTGAAATTTTGCACTAGGAGTACAATTGGTAGTATAGTCAAATGTGCAAAATTTTATTGAAATCGGTTCAGATTTAGATATAGCTCCCATATATATCTTTCGCCCGATATGGACTAATACGGTCCCAGAAGCCAGAGTTTTACTCCAATTTGGTTGAAATTTTGCACAGGGAGTAGAATTAGCCTTGTAGCTATGCGTGCCAAATTTAGTTGAAATCGGTTCAGATTTAGATATAGCTCCCATATATAGCTTTCGCCCGATATGGACTAATACGGTCCCAGAAGCCAGAGTTTTACTCCAATTTGGTTGAAATTTTGCACAGGGAGTAGAATTAGCATTGTAGCTATGCGTGCCAAATTTAGTTGAAATCGGTTCAGATTTAGATATAGCTCCCATATATAGTTTTCGCCCGATTTACACTCATATGACCACAGAGGCCAATTTTTAACTCCGATTTAGTTGAAATTTTGCACAGGGAGTAGAATTAGCATTGTTGCTATGCGTGCCAAATTTGGTTGAAGTCGGTTCAGATTTAGATATAGCTCCCATATATAGTTTCGCCCGATTTACACTCATATGACCACAGAGGCCAATTTTTAACTCCGATTTAGTTGAAATTTTGCACAGGGAGTAGAATTAGCATTGTTGCTATGCGTGCCAAATTTGGTTGGAATCGGTTCTGATTTAGATATAGCTCCCATATATATGTTTTTCTGATTTCGACAAAAATGGCCAAAATACCAATATTTTCCTTGTAAGATCGCCGCTTCTTAGTCGAAAAGTTGTAAAAATGACTCTAATTTTCCTAAACTTCTAATACATATATATATTGAGTGATAAATCATAAATAAATTTTTGCGAAGTTTCCTTAAAATTGCTTCAGATTTAAATGTTTCCCATATTTTTTACTAACATTGTGTTCCATCCTAGTGCATTAGCAGACTTAAATTTTGAGTCTATAAATTTTGTAGAAGTCTATCAAATTCTGTCCAGATCGAGTGATACGTAAATGTATGTATTTGGGACAAACCTTTATATATAGCCCCCAACACATTTGACGGATGTGATATGGTATCGAAAATTTAGATCTACAGAGTGGTGCAGGGTATAATATAGTTGGCCCCGCCCGACTTTAGACTTTCCTTACTTGTTTTTACTAACATTGTGTTTCCCCATGACGCATTAGCCGATTTAAATTTTAGTCTAAAAATTTTTGTAGAAGCTTACCAAATTTGGTCGAAATCGATTTTTATTAAATGCATGAAATATATGGGTATGAACCTTTTATATAAATAGCGCACAACAAATTGATTGATTCTTTATTTTCCATATCCGTACAACAAGTTTGACCTTATATTATGTGCTGTATATACTGTTGTTACATAAAATGTGTCATAAAAAAACTTAATATTAAGAATATGATATAAAATTATATAAAAATGAATACAAGATTTGCGTTTTAAATATTTTTAAAATATAGATAAAAAATTTATTGCATCAATGTAAAGTGCTTTTTCAACTTGCACTGAACAGTGAACCCACCAGGAAGACAACTTTCGGTTATTTTTAGAACATTTTTAATATTTGTAGAAAATTTTAACTAAACAGTATTACAAACGATGGCATATGTAAATATTTTTCGACAAATTCAAGAAAATTTATTAGACATAACTAAGTTTTTTCACTTGTTAAAGAAAATTTTGTAGTTTGAAGGAAAAACTTGGAGTTCAAAATTGCAAGAATGTCTTTAGTGACATACGAAGTTCATGATGGACGCATTTTTGGTAAAATTGACAAATTTAAAGAAATTCTGAACTATTTTGTGGAAGACACGAATTTAGTTAATCTTTATGCTTCATTTGAGTATATTTTTTTCCCTCGTTTTTAGTTAATTTAACTAACGTGCACACAAATTTATTAGAGTAAAGAAAACTTTCTCCAAACATAATAATTCCATGAACTAAAATAAAGTTAAATTGGCTTTAGTGAAATAGAGAGTTCACTTTTTTTTTGAGTGTGGTGATTACTTATAATTCTTAAGTGCGTAGGTAGATTATTACACAGTCGAGTTGTGTAAACAAAATTTATCAGATACCATATATCGGGTTCTTGGGGAATGATAGTTTTTGATCGGGATGAACGAGAAACGTTTTATCTTTGAAATAGATAATTAGGTTCGGCTGAATTGATTACTGCGTGTAGTAAGATTATGGAACGATAATTAAGCAGATTACTGAAGGTCATACCAAATAGTCGAGAGGAATAGTTGGATATACTTTCGTAACGTCCCACACCATAAACAAATCTGGTTATATCTTTAAATAAAATTTGCAATTTCCTTTTATGGATATAGTCACAATTTGCGTAGATCTCACAACAATAAGTAATCCTAGAAACAAAAAAATGCCTTGACAATCATCTCACGGATATTAATTGGTATGAAGTGCTGGACAGGGTTGGTCTGCCGCAAACTGTGACTTTTGCGACATACTTTTGTCGTAAGGTCAAAGATTTCATGTCCTTAAAATACGAATGCAAATTTAGCTTAGCATAGAAGACGCATTTCCTTGCCCAAAAGTCGATAAACTTTTCAATGAAGTCGTATTGTCCTTATAGTTAAGTGATTTGACTTAAAAATGCGTATCATAACATGAAAGAAAAAATGTTTGTGCTAAGGTCAACTTGACTTTAATAATTCAAAGAAATTATTTAAATTTAATGAAATTGTCTTTAAATTTGTTGTTTTTTTGTACCTTGACTACAAAGCAAAAAATCGTTCAAATATAGGACATGTTTTTCAACACTTTATTTTAAAGACGTTTTTTACTTGAAACAGCATAATTTCTACTGGAAGTCGAGTCTTAATTTAGGAAAAAAGGTTGTTAACTCGTTTTTAAAGGACTTTGATAGCATATGAAGAACAAACGCTGAAAACGCGAAAAATTAAACCCAAATTTTTCTTAAAAGTATCCTTACTTGTATTCTCCGATACTTTGGCTCGGAAATAATACCAACATTTTTAAAATAAAGACAAAATCTTTGGAACCGGGAATGCTTTTTTCAGTGTATGAGCGAGTACCGACCGTCACGTTTATTGCACCATCGAGTTTTCGTACACGCAAAAAAAAACGTTTTCCTCCCAAACGAAATTTTAGACAAACAAAGTTCGTTTCTCATTTGCTTTTCGCTGCAAGGAAGTTTATTTCGAAGAAAAGTATATACTTTTTGTGATAAACGTTTATTCTTTTCCAGGATGTAAAAACCATTTCATAAAGACTAACTCAAAAAACAATTTTTTTGCTAATTGCACTTTCCCTCACATCTTTCTCACTTCCACGAGGTTTTTTAGTTCTCAGCACCTTTTTCTGTATTACAAACTATGTAGAAGAAATTATGCGAATTTATACATTTTTTAAATTTTACCTTTTGCCTGGACGGAGAATCGAACCGCGGACCATGCAATTTGTAAGCCAGCACATTATCCACTGAGCTACGTAGCGACCACAAGCCGATTAAACAAACTTTGTTTAACAGAAACAAACATTTAGTTGGGCACCGTGGAGCGGTGGTTGCTACGTCTGCCTTGCATGCCAAAGGTCCTGGGTTCGAGCCCTGCTTCGACCGAACACCAAAAAGTTCTTTTTTCATATATTACAGACATGTTCGGAAGATTCCGAAAAGATGTTCAATACTACTCACTACTACATAAAATTTTTACTATGAAACGAATTTTTGTGGTGACAAAAGTTTAAAAATTTCGAAGAAATTCAAAAAAATTTAACAAAAGAAAAACGTTTTCGGTACACGTTTTCCAAACGTTTTTTTTCTTTGCGTGTAGTAATTTAGACTTGAAGTTTCCAATTGAAATAACTCTTTTTTTTAACTCGTTAATAATTTTATGAACATTCCAGAGAATTGGAACTTCTTCCCACATATCATCATCTTGGATATCATTCGCTATCTAGCCGAAGGGACTGATGTATTTTGAGTTTCCGACGTTTGCCACTTTTTCAACATTTACGACGTGTATGTGACGTTTACAACTTTGCGACAGTTGCAAACCTTAAAAAGTTTGATACAGACCATAGAGCTCGAAGCATACTATAAACAGTTCCTATAGTAGTCTCTATATGTTTGTTCCAAGATAAATTGCTCTCAAATATTACCCCCCAAATTCTTAGCAAATGTGGCATACTCAACATCATATCCATTAATAGTGACCGGTGGCATTACCAAAGATATTACCAAACACTTCATTTTTCTTGGGTTAAGCATTAGACCATTGTTCACCGCCCATTGATCGATTCTCATAAGACTCCAATTTATGTGGTTCACACAGTCCGTAATACTCATTTGAAATGGTGTCGAAAATGTAGATCTACAAAGTACTTTAGACTTTCCTTACTTGTTTTTTTATACCCTCCACCATAGGATGGGGGTATATTAACTATCTATCGACTTGAAACTTGGCACAAGCTATCGACTTGAAACTTGGCACAATTAGTTGTTATTGATGTAGGTCGGATGGTATTGAAAATGGGCCATATAGGTCCACTTTTACGTATAGCCCCCATATAAACGGCCCCCCAAATTTGGCTTGGGATTGCTCTAAGAGAAGCAAATTTCATCCGATCCGGCTAAAATTAGGTACATGGTGTTAGTATATGGTCCCTAACAACCATGCAAAAATTGGTCCACATCGGTCCATAATTATATATAGCCCCCATATAAACCGATCCCCAGATTTGACCTATGGAGCCTCTTAGAGGAGCAAAAGTCATCCGATCCGATTGAAATTTGGTCCGTGGTGTTACTATATTGTATCTAACAACCATGCCAAAATTGGTCCATATCGGTCCATAATTACATATATAGCCCCCATATAAGCCGCTCCCCAGGTTTGACATCCGGAGCCTCTTAGAGGAGCAAAATTCATCCGATCCGGTTGAAGTTGGGTACGTGGTGTTAGTATATGGTATCTAACAACCATGCAAGAATTGGTCCATATCGGTCCATAATTATATATAGCCCCCATATAAATCGAACCCCAGATGTTCGGTCTATAGTTATATATAGGCGATCCCCAATCACACAAAAATTGATCCTTATCGGTTCATAATCATGGTTGCCACTCGAGCCAAAAATAATCTACCAAAATTTTAGTTTTATAGAAAACATTGTCAAAATGTTATTTCTATAGAAAATTTTGTCAGAATTTTATTTCTATAGAAAATTTTATCCAAATTTTATTTCTATAGAAAATTTTTTCCAAATTTTACTTCTATAGAAAATGTTGTCAAAATTTTATTTTGTCAAAATTTTATTTCTATAGAAACTTTAAACTTAATTATATACGTATTTAATCGGCCTTTTTTAGTTTAATATATACCACGTATGGACTATGTGGTATATATTACGGTGTTAGGAAGATTTAAGATACCTTGTCATCGGCAAGTGTTACCGCAACCCAAGTAATTCGATTGTGGATGACAGTCTTCAGTAGAAGTTTCTACGCAATCCATGGTGGAGGGTACATAAGCTTCGGCCTGACCTGGCCGTATATACTTGTCTTTTTTTTAAAAGGTATTTAATATTTTAATGTTTAAGGATTTGTGCAACACAACATTCGAAACACCCTATTAAACATCACTTTACTGCTACATACTTCTTCTTATTTAGAGGTTCATCTTTTATCTGAAAAAATGTAGCAGAGGGGGAATAACACATGTAAGGTATATACTAAAATATATTTGATGTACATACGAGTATGTATAGAATGGTGTATCTATGTATGGATGATATATGTTGTTGTTTTTTATCATTATTTTCTACGGACACACGGGAGTAGTTTTCTCGTCTCTTATTCGTTCAACCATGAAGACTTTAATTCACGATCATCGTCATCATCAACAGCGACAACAGAAGTTTCCAGCTACCATCATCGGTGCCACCATTATTATCAATGAAAACGTCATTGTCGATGTTGTTGTCGTCGGCATTACCGGTACGGCACCATCATCATCATCTAAGTTTGTTGCCGGTATTGAAATTTGGCTATGCTGGGTGGATTCCAAATGATGCTTGTGACATTGCCATATTCCCCTCCATGATCTTGTTGTTGTCATTTGTTAGCTAAAATTGTTGATAACTAAATAATGATTTCAGTAAAAAACAATAAAAAAAAGTATTCGCATTTTGGAGGGAACTTCTGAAAGATGATAGAGGGTTACTCTACATATGGGGTTATAGACAAATTAGCTCGGTACCACATATAAAAGTGTAAATTAGAGAACAATTTGTTAAGTTTCAATATTACATAAAGTATTTTTTTTTCAAACATTTTTCCAAATTTTCTTATTCAGCATGTTTGCTTGCTTCGATACACTTAACATAAAATATATTTTATTGTGTATTGTTTTATCAGTCGGTCCTAATGTTAGATTAGGTTAAGTATAGTCCTAGCCCGTTAGGCTGACATAAACTATTCAGTCCATTGTGATACCACAGTGGTGAACTTCACAAAACTGTTATTGAACCCATGACCATTTGTATGCACGACGGGCATACCAATGCACCATGGTTGTTCCCAACCAATTCTAAAGAGGTGACCCAAATATAAACTAGACTGAGAACTACTATTGAGAGTTGAATGATAGTCAGGATGTACCTGATCTTACCAACAGAACCTGTGCCAGCTTGGAAGCGGAAAAGAAAAACAAATCTTCCGTAACCTCCACCATAGATTATGTATAAAAATCTACCAAAGATTGACATTTACGTTTGCACTACTTTAAAATATCCGCCGACCTACGGCAATAAAATCTACTTAAGAGCAATATTTCGATACGTAATAGACGGAATGAATATATTCCTTTTAATGATAACAAAATTTAGAACTGAAGATTTTTATTTCCGTTAAGGATTTTGATATTGATTCCGTGCCGATGATGCAATCTAGGTTCTATCAAATTAAAATTGGGAATTTGTTTTCTCTTTGTGGAATATATTAACAAAGCTATCCAATTCTTAAAAAATTGTGAACGATCCAAAAAGGAAATGGTAGGTTAGTTTTAAAAAATATTAGACATAATTATTATTAATACCCTAAACCTCATATAGGTTAGGGTATAATAACATTGATCTGCAAACAAATGTGCCTACCAAAAATATTGATTTTAGAGATAAAATATATACCGATCGACTCAGAATCAACTCCTGAGTCGGTCTAGCCCTTAGTTTAGGTTAGGTGTAGTGGCAGCCCGATGTATCAGGCTCACTTAGACTATTCAGTCCATTGTGATACCACAGTGGTGAACTTCTCTCTTATCACTGAGTTCTGCCCGCTTCCATGTTAAGCTCAATGACAAGGGATCTCCTTTTTATAGCCGAGTCCTAACGGCGTTCCACATTGCAGTGATACTTAGAGAAGTTTTGAAACACTCAGAAATGTCACCGGCATTACTGAGGTGGGATAATCCACCGCTGAAAAACTTTTTTTGGTGTTCCGTCGAAGCAGGAATCAAACCCACGATCTTGTGTATGCAGGCGGGCATGCTAACCATTGCACCACGGTGATCTAGCCCTTGGTTTCCGTCCATCCGTCTGTCCATGTATTTGTTCGCGTGTATTAATCGACACAGTAGTTTTTCTGGTACAAAGTCGACTGCTATTCAATTTGGAAAAGCTCGTATCAATTTTAGATATATACGACACCCTCAAAAATCGCTTCTATAAGATATAGTCCCAAACACATTCTGCTTCAAGCATATATATTTTCAGGATTGGTCCAAAGAAAATATTGTTTGTATTGTTCAAACATATTATGTTCCACCTTAGGCATACACTAGTAGAAAAAACTTTTAATGAAATTTCCTTTATGTTATATATCTTTAAAACTTCAATTGGTTACTTCAATTTTTTTACTTGCAGCATACTCTCTCGGCCTCTCTTTCTAGACACATATATGTTTATAAAGTTAAAGTGGTTAAAGTGGCAGCCCGATTAAATTTCAGGCTCACTTAGACTATTCAGTCCATTGTGATAATATATGTTTATAGGCAATTTCTAAATTAATATATTATAATTAAATAAGTATTATATTTAAATAAATGTCCCAAACATAATATGTTCTAAAATATTAACATATATCTCGCATACATGTTATGCTAGTTTATGAATATTATATGATTGCACCTAAAAATAATGTGCTAAAAATTTGAGTTCCAAACATATAATTTTTAACATATGAAAAACATTTTTTTCGTCCGTGATTATATATGTATGTATCTCTCAATTTCAACAAATGGGGGCTATATCCACGGTTGCCACTCGTGCCAAAAATAATTTACCAAAATTTGAAGAAAATTTTACCAAAAATTTACCAAATTAAAAACAATCTTGTTTTGAAGACTTTATCAAATTTTTGTGGTTCTTGCGAAAAAATATTTTTTTTCTTCGAAAGAAAAATTTTATTATTTTAATTTAAAAGTTTATTTGAGTATTTGCAATCATTTGCATCAGCGATAATTTTTTGGGTATATAAATAGCCCTTGAATTGTAAATGTGTCGAATTTTAAATGTTTTAACAATTTAGTTTGAAGCAACAACTTCTTTTAAAACGAGAGAACTTACTCACAATGGACTTTGACGAAATGGACCAACACGAAAATTAAAATGTTTAAAAATATTGAATATATACAAAATTTTGTCAAAATTTTATTCCTTTCATTCGTTTTGTTTTGTTATTGTTGGTTTTGTTCTTTAATCATTGTTGTTGTTTTTTTTTTTGATTTCAGCTTAAAACCATACATTGACTAAACTACAAGTGTAGCTTAACCAACAGAGGAAAATAATGTTTGTCAAATTTATTTGGGCAAAGCCCAAATGTGGTAATTCCGAAACGTGTGTCCATCCAACCATCTTGCAGTCTATAGGGCTTTGCCCAAATAAAATTTACAGACATTCTTTTCCTCTGTTGGTTAAGCTACACTTGTAGTTTAGTCAATGTATGGTTTTAAGCTGAAATCAAAAAAACAACACAAAATGTTATCCCTATAAAAATTTTGTCAATTTTTTTTTCTATAGAAAATACTGTAAAAATTTTAATTCCATAGAAAATTTTATTTCTATAGAAAATTATGTCAAAATGTTATTTCTCTAGAAAATTATGTCAAAATATTATTTCTATAGAAAAGAGTCTCTTAGTTGGAGAGGAATATTTTGAAAATTCTACCAAAACATCAAAAATTTTACTAATCTACCAAACAATAAGAAAAATCTACCATTTTTGGGAGAATTCTACTACCAACTGCGACAACCGTGGTTATAATACGCTTATTTACTGGCCGATCATTTTCAAATTTACCGCAAAGTAATTTTTCAAATGTGTAAAATTTCAACGAAATCGGTTCATATTTAGATATAGCTTCCATATATACTACATATTATTACAATATTCATTCGAGCTTATTGGACAGAAAGATTAAGTGAATTGATACTATTAAGTTGAACTGAACTGAAAAAATGCCAGATACCAATCTCGCAAACCTGACTATACATATGTTTCAGTGTTGGCTAGTACACATTTCCATAGTCTTTAGTGGGATCTGGCCCGGTGGGATATATATATTTATCACCAGATTTTCACAAATTTGGCCATTAAACCCTTATATATTAACATATCTTACCCCAAAAGGGTATAAATTACCCATTTCAATAGGTGTGGTTTAGGGTAAAGCCTATCGTAGAATTTGATTTCGTTTAAAACTAATTCACTTCATTCATTATTGGCTATAATTTTCATTATTCCATTGAAATGGAAGAAACAATAATTCCAATTCAATACATGAGAAGCATCGCCATTATTGAATATCGAACAGTCATCCACAACAACCAATACTGAGTAGAAATAAAAATGGAATCATCTCAAAAAAAAAAAAATAACCTCAACAGCATTTCGAGAGACAGAGTAAATCAGAGACCTTAAAAAGATCTACACCCAATGAACAATCATCTCGAACCATGGCTGGCATCAATGACGATACAATGAACACAGCACCCAACCATTCATCCCCCCTCCCCACCTTCCGTAAGCTAACACACAGTCATTCATATAGCGAGTGAAGCCACCAGATTTACAGTAGACAACCAAAACTGAATATGGACTATAGCAATATGGAGAAACGACAACAACAACAACAATGGTCATATAATTAATAAATTGCTGCTGAGGTTGATCACCAGCACCAACAACAATAATAATTCCACTATGGTACTGCTGCCATGGGCGACGCCAATGATCTTTTGTAGATGTGGGGGGATGTTGATGTTGGATCGTCATGCTAAAGATGATGTCTATGCCATAAATGGATGGATCCAATAAACGAACGAAAAAATCCCCACTGAGATTCAACAGCACATTCAGATGTAGTCTGGAAGTCATCGTCGTCGTCGTCGATTAGCTCGTTCTCGTTTCATCTTTTGTTGACTCGTTCTCGCATGGGATGTTGGAGTGGTTGGAACCATGGTTACAGATAGCATTATTCATCCATATGTACGTACGTATGTATGTAACCATCCATTTATGTATCTCTGTCTGTATACATATCCCTCCACAACGCCCCGCGTGAGGTGGAGCGTAAAGATTTTCGAATTCTGTTTGTGCTGCTGGGGTCCGACTGGCATTGGTGTTGATGGTTGGTCTTTGGTTTCCCTGGGTTTTGAGCTCTACTAGATGGATGATGATGATGATGATTGTCATGGATTTGTATTCTGTGTATTAAGAATCCACGAGGGGGGAAGATTGTGATGGGATGGGAGGGTAGTCGTCATTTTATCCGTATCCAGACCCAACAACATGGTCTGCTGTTTTGTTATTATGACAGCCAGAGTCATTCTGTTTGTCTGACGGTTGGCTGGTTGGGTGCTTTCAAAGTAGCCATTCCACCATCCATAGGCCATTAGGCGGTGTGATCGCCACATAGCAATACTCACTAGACCGACACGACCATCATCATCACCAACATCGTCGTCGTCGTCAAAAACAGCAGCTCTTTGGATATCCAGCATTCTATTTTTGCACAGCTTTTATCTTCTGTTCTAATGGGGTGCTGGTTTTTGGTAGTACAGTCTCCATTGAGATGAATAATGGCGATTCTGTGGGATACGATACAGGTTTGTAGAGGTGGGCCATTTAACTTGGAACTCAATGTAAAAGTAATTTAAAAAAAATGGTCGAAAGACAAAAAAATTAATGAAAAATAATGAAGTCTTTAAATCTTTTTGATTTTTTGTATCTTGATTTCAAGGTAAAAAATCTGGGAGCCACGATGGTGAAGTGGTTAGCATGCCCACCTTGCATACACAGGGTCGTGGGTTCAATCCCAGTTTCGTTTCGGGTGTTTCAAAGCTTCTCTAAGTGGTTTAACTGCAATGTTGAACGCCGTTCGGACTCGGATATAAAGAGGAGGTCCCTTGTCATTGAGCTGAAGATAGAATCGGGCAGCACTCAGTGATAAGAGAGAAGTTCACTACTGAGGTATCATCATGGATTAAATCGTCTAAGTGAGCCTGAAATATTGGTAGGAGAGTCTTTCAACATTTTATTTTTAATACGATTTTACTCGAAACGCAGCATAATTTCTACTTGAAATCTATACTGAATTTGAAAATTTAAGATGTCGTTAAGACATTTTAAAAGAACCCTGAAGAAAGAAGCCTCTTAGTATTGAGTACTCAAAACTCAAATTTAAAAGAGAAAATCCTTATCCTAATCCACGGAACCAAAATCATTAGTCTAAAGACAAACTCTTTGGAACCGGGCATGTTGGAAACCGGAAAATGAAAAAAAAGAAAAGGAATTTTTCCCAATTACTCAATAAAAAGAACGTGGCCACCGTCTAATACATTGTAATAATACATAAATGATCAGTTTTCCAAGTACACCACCTAAGAATATTTTTTTTTATTTTTTCGCCTGAGGTGAACAGGCATACGACTAAGCCTGTATTCAGCTTGGTATGCGCTCTAATACTCTCTCTTCTTTTTATAGTTGAACAGTGCATAGGCATAAGAGGGTCTCGGTGTCTGGCTCCTCGACAGTTATTTCACTCAGTTATCTGTTCTGGGTTCCCATTCTCCCAGGACCATCGCACTGGCGTCAGGTATACGTCATGGATTGTTGCGGCATTCGCCATTGCACCCACCGTCTGATCGTTTGAAGATACGTCATGTTTCGTGTTTCCGTCCATTCTTCCAACATATTTAATCCCATCGCAACCATTTCGGTTCCGATCTGACACACAAAAAATATAACCATAATTTTCCCAATTAAAATTTTAATTGAATTCTAAACAATGTTCAATTAAAAATTTAGTTGGTTTGATAATTTTTTAACTTGAAATAACAATCAATCACAGATATTAATGGTAGCAAATAAATTTTAATTGGATCAATTAATTTTTTATTTTATTTTTTTTTATAGGTCTTAAGTCCAATATCGTCCCCAAGGCTCTTCAGTGTCCAGCATGTCCGTTTGGCCCGTTGTAACATTTCTATGTTGCACTTACTCTCCATTGATATCCACCAAACTATCGACGGGTATGTCGGGATTGGCTCTTCTGCGCAGTACTCAATATCTGTAGGCTTTTTGGATCTTCCAATTCACTGGTACCACCTTGCCCAAAACAACCTCGGTTCGATCTATTGGGCAATTTTAGTCCATCTAGTAAATAGGCATAATTCTGCCTTCTCCGGGTTAAAATTCAGGCCCCTGGCTCTTGCTTGGTCCTATGTCATCCTAAGGACCCTTTCAGGGCTTCATGTTTTTATACCCTCCACCATAGGATGGGGGTATATTAACTTTTGTTTTTATACCCTCCACCATAGGATGGGGGTATATTAACTTTGTCATTCCGTTTGTAACACATCGAAATATTGCTCTAAGACCCCATAAAGTATATATATTCTGGGTCGTGGTGAAATTCTGAGTCGATCTAAGCATGTCCGTCCGTCCGTCCGTCTGTCCGTCTGTCCGGCTGTCCGTCCGTCTGTGGAAATCACGCTAACTTCCGAACGAAACAAGCTATCGACTTGAAACTTGGCACAAGTAGTTGTTATTGATGTAGGTCGGATGGTATTGAAAATGGGCCATATCGGACCACGTTTACGTATAGCCCCCATATAAACCGATCCCCAAATTTGGCTTGGGGAGCCTCCCGGAGCAGCAAAATTCATCCGATCCGGTTGAAATTTGGTACGTGGTCTTAGTATACGGTCTCTAACAACCATGCAAAAATTGGTCCATATCGGTCCATAATTATATATAGCCCCCATATAAACCGATCCCCAGATTTGACCTTCGGAGCCTCTTGGAGGGGCAAAATTCATCCGATCCGATTGAAATTTGGTACCTGATGTTAGTATATGGTCTCTAACAACCATGCAAAAATTGGTCCATATCGGTCCATAATTATATATAGCCCCCATATAAACCGATCCCCGGATTTGACCTCCGGAGACTTTTGGAGGGGCAAAATTCATCGGATCCGGTTGAAATTTGGTACCTGATGTTAGTATACGGCCTCTAACAACCATGCAAAAATTGGTCCATATCGGTCCATAATTATATATAGCTCCCATATAAACCGATCCCCAGATTTGACCACCGGAGCCTCTTGGAGGAGCAAAATTCATCCGATCCGGTTGAAATTTAGTACGTGGTGTTAGTATACGGTTTTTAACAACCATGCAAAAATTGGTCCATATCGGTCCATAATTATATATAGCCCCCATATAAACCGATCCCCAGATTTGACCTCCGGAGCCTCTTGGAGGGGCAAAATTCATCCGATCCAGTTGAAAGTTGGTACCTGATGTTAGTTTACGGCCTCTAATAACCATGCAAAAATTGGTCTATATCGGTCCATAATTATATATAGCCCCCATATAAACCGATCCCCAGATTTGACCTCCGGAGCCTATTGGAAGAGCAAAATTCATCCGATCCAGTTGAAATTTGGTACATGGTGTTAGTATATGGTCTCTAACAACCATGCAAAAATTGGTCCATATCGGTCCATAATTATATATAGCCCCCATATAAACCGATCCCCAGATTTGACCTCCGGAGCCTATTGGAAGAGCAAAATTCATCCGATCCAGTTGAAATTTGGTACATGGTGTTAGTATATGGTCTCTAACAACCATGCAAAAATTGGTCCATATCGGTCCATAATTCCCATATAAACCGTCCCCAGATTTGACGTCCGGAACCTCTTGGAGGAGCACAAGTCATCCGATACGGTTGAAATTTGGTACATTTTGTCAATATATGGCCTCTAACAGCCATGTAAAAATTGGTCCATATCGGTCTTTAGTTATATATAGCCGATGACTTATTACACAAAAATTGGTCCATATCGCCAAAAATAATCTACCAAAACATTATTTCCATAGAAAATTTTGTCAAATTTTATTACTATAGAAAATTTTGTCAAAATTTCATTTCTATAGAAAGTTTTGTCAAAAGTTTATTTCTATACAAATGTTTGTCAAAACTTTATTTCCATAGAAAATTTTGTCAAATTTTATTACTATAGAAAGTTTTGTTAAAATTTCATTTCTATAGAAAGTTTTATCAAAAGTTTATTTCTATAGAAATGTTTGTCAAAATTTTATTTCTATAGAAAATTTTGTAAAAAATTTATTTCTGTAGAAAATTTTGTCAACATTTTATTTCTATACAAAATTTTGTCAAAATTTCATTTCTATACAAAATTTTGTCAACATCTTATTTCTATAGAAATTTTTGTCAAAATTGTATTGCTATAGAAAATTTTGTCAACATTTTACTTCCATAGAAAATTTTGTCAACATTTTATTTCTATAGAAAATTTTGTCAAGTTTTTATTTCTAAAGAAAATTTTGTCAAATTTTTATTTCTATAGAAAATTTTGTCAAAATTTTATTTCTATAGAAAATTTTGTCAAGGTTTCATTTCTATAGGAAATTTTGTCAAAATTTTATTTCTATAGAAAATTTTGTCAAACTAAAACTTATATACGTATTTAATCGGCCTTTTTTTGTTTAATATATACCCCGTATGGGCTAACTTACAATTTAGAAGACAGTGTTAAAAAGTTTTACGATACCTTGCCATCGGCAAGTGTTATCGCAACCCAAGTAATTCGATTGTGGATGACAGCCTTTAGTAGAAGTTCCTACGCAATCCATGGTGGAGGGTACATAAGATTCGGCCTGGCCGAACTTACGGCCGTATATACTTGTTATTAATAGCTCTCTCGATTTTACTACCAGGTATGTAGAGTATTATCAACTCGACTTCACCTCGGAGAACTTAACTCTTTTGGCTTACTTTTTTTTATTTTCTTCCTTAACAAAAAACTCACATAAAAGCTCTAGAAGATGTTACCTCCAATGGTCGTGGCCGCCATAAATGTTTTCCGCTGGCAAAGAAAAAAAAATAAAAAGAACATTAAACATTCTGTATATTTGTCTGCCATGAATGATCTTTACGATCTTGGCTTAATGCCCGTATCTTCATTTTCGATATGGCTCTGCAGGAATACGTATCCTCTGGGACCATTTGTTGTACTGAAACACCATGAATATGGCTGGCTCACCATGTGGGTGCTTTGTATATAATTTCCCCCTTCCGGCTGCATCATTTGCGGCGCATTGTCATCAGTCGACCACTTATTCGGTTTCGGTGCAATGATCACAATGATCGTTTGCCTCTACCTATTCCCCTCATCATCATTTGCTCGTCCCTTCATTCATTCATTCAGCCATGCATTGAGTTGATTTTGCACGTGTGTCTCTGTTCTTCTCATCCTCATCTGTAGGTATGACTGGTATTAGTGTGGTTTTATGAAGCTTCTTACATTGTCCCCATCACCATGGTTTAGGGTAGGCATAGTGGTTTCATGGGTCACAAATAACGACATTTGTTGGAAACTTTTGCTTCGTCTTCAAAACAAGAGAAAATATCTTCTCTTTCAATTATGGATCTTCTTTCTGCAATTATGAATCGAATTGGCCTAAAAATTCGGCATAGTACAGCTCAACGATGGTTTTACCCTTCCCAGGTAGTAAGTACCTTGTAAATCGCTGAGTATTGTGGCCATTAATTTTCCGGTCTTTTTCGGGCCTCATCCTATGGTTGCATTCTAGTTCGCTTCAATACTCCAAACTGCTCTGAAATGGTCACATGGTCTGAGTAAGCAATCGATACAGAACAGAAAAAAACCTGCCGGAAATTCCGATAGATCGGTTTACGAGTAACAATGGCACCGCGATGATTTTTTTCTGTGATGCCCAAACCTAGAACCCACCTTACTCTCCACGCGAATTCAGTGAACATTTTGAAATCACTGTGCACAAAACAAACAAAAAATTATGTGCATTTTGATCTTGAATTTGAATGTTCGTTTCTTTTATGCGAGTGCGCACACTTTCCTCTTTGTATTTGCGCCTGCGCAAAGCCAGCGTTGAATGGACGCTTCGCACATCTTGCTCTTCCCGTGTTCTTTTGGCAATAAAGCAAAACCCATCAAAGTAAATGGCTTTTTAGCTCTGGGCGGATGTGTGTCGAACAAGCCCCCCGTTTTTAGGCTGTGACTCAATTTTATGGATTTCTGTGGCAAGAATAACTGAGAAAAATCGCATCAAAATGGGAAACTTACTCTAGAGCACAACTGGGAAATAAGGAAAATAAAGACAAAAAACAAAACTCAAGACCATTTTGAGATGGAGAACAATGGTCATGGCTCTTGGATGTTTAACTGGCAACTGATGTTCGCAATGGTGATGATCATGAAATGTTAATGTATTCGCATGTTTAAGTAAAATGTTCATAAAATTGAATTACTATGTCGTAAAGTTATGGTTGCCATGATTATAGATAGGCTTGTCCATTATCTCATGGAGCGAAAACATCTACAGATTGAATGCGATTTGGGTATTAGTTTTGGTTTGTAGTGTATCCAGAGGGTTATCATAATTCTCAGTTTAAGAAATAGTTCAAATTAAATACAGATTGTCTAAATCAAAGTATAGGGTGATTTTTTAACTCTATTAATCTTCTTGGCAAGACTGGTTTAAACAGCCGACGCACATTTCGTGTTTTGTTTCATTATCAAGAATTTTTGGATTTTATTATCAAAAAGCGGCCTTTGTTCGCTAAGTTCATCGCGCTCCAAATTTCTGTCTCAATCGAGCTCATTTTTGACTCAATGGGTATGTAAATAAGCAGAATTATCGATTTTTAAGTGAATACCAGAAAGTAGCATTGCAAAAGCTACCAATGTATCCAGAAATAATCACAGTTTGGGGCGGTTTATGGAATGGTGGCATCATTAGACCATACTTCTTCAAAGATACTGCAAATCGTAATGTAATCAATGATGCCAACTCCCGAAGGGCAAAAAGCACCAAAATATATTCGAAATTCTAACATACCAGTTCCCAATACAAAAACTACTCCAGCCAGGCGAAAGTCAATAAATATGATACTACTAAACAAAAGAAAAAACTTCCAAACCCTTGATTTCATTTGAAGTGTACTTCTTTATACTTGTTAATGCTTATTTTACACTTATTCCATTAATTTTTATCAGTAATATGTTTTTCCAGAGGAGAAAATAAATGTTAATATTTGCTGGGAGTCTATTTTTTATTTCAATTATGAGTGTTTTTGTGAATTTAATACTAACATGCCATTTTGTCAAGTTCAGAAATTCTGCACTCGTTGCTAGGCTTTTAAAAAGAACAACAATATTGATTAAAACAGGATCAACACCACCTTCATAACAATAAAAGTACATGGCAATATAATTGAGTTTCTTAAGCTTTTGACGATCTAATCAGAATTTTTGTATTAAAAGATGTCGTCAATTATACTCAATACTGTTCAAATTGGAAAAAAGTCGAGCAACATTTTTACGACTCCGACTCCAGCAAAATCTTCAGACTCCGGACGCGGGACGGTTTCGTTTACTATAAATCGGATTTTTATGACTACTACCACATAGTACATACATTTGTTGTTTATTTCTCACAAACTATATTTTTAGCTCATATCTCGTCCACTCCTAGAATTTAGCTCTTGGTAATGCTGCAGAGAATTACTTTCCTCATAGGACTTACATTTGTGAGAATATTCAAGATTTCTTTTTAATAGTAATTGACACAACGGTAATGAGCAGCGTCACCGTTGTGCCACTATAGTGCCCAATTTGCCACATTTTTTGGCCAGCTCCACTTTTTGTTTGTGACACTAAATGTGATACTGTTTACGAATTTGTGCCACTTTTCCAAAAGTTTAAATTGTATGGGAAGTTAACACCATAGAAAGATAGCAAAGAATAATTGATGACGGATCCCATGAGAGCTCAGTTAAAAAAAAAGTTTGCAATCACTCTTGGAGGGTGAGAGAGAAATTGCAAAATGCCTAGACCACGAAGCCAAATCACTAATTATTTCAGAAAACATACCTGAAATTGATGTCAAAACATCCCTGATATTAATACAGTTTATAAGGGAATATAAAAAACAAGCACTAAGTTCGGCCGGGCCGAATCTTAAATACACACCACCATGAACCAAATATTAGGGTTTCCTTTGAAATTTCAGGAGGGCTTGCGGACTTGAGGACACTTCCCGAAGATAAATTTAAAGATTTCACCTGTGAGGGCTATATCAGATTCTGGATTTATAAGAACCATTTTTGTTTGACTTTTAGAGGAATCATTAGCATCTGTTGTAAGTGTGCAAGAAAATTATAAAATAACGTCTTGATTTGAAATCTTAAATCTGTAGAAGTAAAATCTGGAAATTTTACATTGAGTTTCAAGCAATTTTCATGATCAGTGCCCCTTCTACAACCTCAAGAAGTGAAGTCGGTCTATATGGAGGCATTACCAAATGGACCGATAAAAACTTAATCCGATACACGTTTTTGTGAGCCTAAAATACCAGAATATTTACAATTTCAGGCAAATCAGATAAAAACTACGGTTTCTAGAAACCCAAGGAGTTAAATCGGGAGATCGTTCTTATGGGAGCTATACTAAAATATGGACCGATACTCACCGTTTTCGGCACACCTCTTTATGACCCGAAAATACCTCTAGATTTCCAATTTCAGGCAAATAGGATAAAAACTTCGGATTCTAGTAGCCCAAGAATTAAAATCGGAAAATCGGTCTATATGGGGGCTATACCAAAATATGGACCGATACTCACCATTTTCAGCACACCTCTTTATGGTCCTAAAATACCTCTAGATTTAAAATTTCAGACAAACTGGATAAAAACTAAGGTTTCTATAAGCCCAAAACCCCAAATCGGGAGGTCGTTTTATATGGGGACCATACCAAAACATGGACCGATACTCACAATTTTTGGCAACGTCTTTGTGGTCCTACAATACCTCTAGATTTCCAATTTCAGGTAAATTGAATAAAAACTGCGGTTTCTATAAGCCCAAGAAGTAAAATCGGGAGATCGGTCTATATGGGGGCTATACCAACACATGGACCGATACTCACCATTTTTGGCACACCTCTTTATGGTCATAAAATACCTCTAGATTTCAAACTTCAGGCAAATTGGATAAAAACTACGATTTCTATAAGCCCAAGACCCCAAATCGGGAGGTCGGTTTATATGGGGACTATATCAAAACCTGGACCGATATAGCCCATCTTCGAACTTGACCTGCCTGCAGACAAAAGACGAGTTTGTGCAAAATTTCAGCACGATTGCTTCATTATTGAAGACTGTAGCGAGATTACAACAGACAGACAGACGGACATCGTTATATCGTCTTAGAATTTCTCCCTGATCAAGAATATATATACTTTATATAGTCGGAAATCGATATTTCGATGTGTTACAAACGGAATGACAAACTTATTATACCCCCGTCACCATTCTATGGTGGTGGGTATAATAATTGTAATGAGCATTTGATTTCTATAAATTTGCAAAAAAAAAAAAATTAACTTTACCTCATAGCAGTAACAGGTTGGCTGATAAGTCCCCGGTCTGACACATAGATGGCGTCGCTAATATTAAATACATATTATTTTTATATAGTACCAACCATGGCTGAATAAGGAGGTTGAATCACGATAACAAAAACAACAAATTTCAATATATTGTTTACAATTTTAAGAAGTCAAAATCAGCTGATAAAGGAATCGTATGGCATTGGTAAAAGTGGCAATTATCTATTCTTTCAATTGTCCTGAAAAAAATATTTAAATTCCAGAGTAAAATAAGACAAATATGATATGAGACAAATAAGACTATAATACCCACCAAAGTTAAGAATGGAAGTCAGTCAAATGGATCTTCGCCATCTATTAACAAAAACAGTTATAATACAGTTTAAAAACTGATGTGCGTGGTATTTTGGGTCTGGAATATGTTATCATGATACTCAAGTCATCTTCGAACAATTCTCCAGCTATGAATGCGCAAGTTTGTTTGAGATGCATTTGCTATGCAGTGTCATTTGGAGAGCTGCAACCACCATAACCATATGATTTTGACATCTTATAATTTTGTCGAAATAAAAAAATTGTAATCATATGGGCCCATGATTTAACCTTCTTGTTCAGCCATGGTACCAACCTTCAAATGATTCGTGTCAAAATTTGACGTCTGTAAGTCAATTAGTTTGTGAGATAGAGCGTCTTTTGTGAAGCAACTTTTGTTATTGTGAAAAAAATGGAAAAAAAATTTCGTGTTTTGATAAAATACTGTTTTCTGAAGGGAAAAATACGGTGGAAGCAAAAACTTGGCTTGACATTGAGTTTCCGGACTCTGCCCCAGGGAAATCAACAATAATTGATTGGTATGCAAAATTCAAGCGTGGTGAAATGAGCACGGAGGACGGTGAACGTAGTGGACGCCCGAAAGAGGTGGTTACCGACGAAAACATCAAAAAAATCCACACAATGATTTTGAATGACCGTAAAATGAAGTTGATCGAGATAGCAGAGGCCTTAATGATATCAAAGGAACGTGTTGGTCATATCATTCATCATATTTATTTGGATATGCGGAAGCTCTGTGCAAAATGCGTGCCGCGCGAGCTCATATTTGACGAAAAACAACAACGTGTTGATGATTCTGAGCTGTGTTTGCAGCTGTTAACTCGTAATACACCCGAGTTTTTCCGTCGATACGTGACAATGGATGAAACATGGCTTCATCACTACACTCCTGAGTCCAATCGACAGTCGGCTGAGTGGACAGCGACCGGTGAACCGTCTCCGAAGCGTGCAAAGACTCAAAAGTCCGCTGGCAAAGTAATGGCTTCTTGATTTTGGGATGCGCATGGAATAATTTTTATCGATTATCTTGAGAAGGGAAAAATCATCAACAGTGACTATTATATGGTGTTATTGAAGCGTTTGAAGGTCGAAATCGGGGCAAAACGGCCCCATATGAAAAAGAAAAAAGTGTTGTTCCACCAAGACAACGCACCGTGCCACAAGTCATTGAGAACGATGGCAAAAATTCATGAATTGGGCTTCGAATTGCTTCCCCACCCACCGTATTCTCCAGATCTGGCCCTAGCGACTTTTTCTTGTTCTCAGACCTCAAGAGGATGCTCGCAGGGAAAAAATTTGGCTGCAATGAAGAGGTGATCGCCGAAACTGAGGCCTATTTTGAGGCAAAACCGAAGGAGTACTACCAAAATGGTATCAAAAAATTGGAAGGTCGTTATAATCGTTGTATCGCTCTTGAAGGGAACTATGTTGCTATGTATGCTAAACCCATTTTCTCAAAGCCTACTTCGATGGAAAATAAATTAACAAGCAGACTTAAAGTAAAAACTTGTCATTCTATTCTGACAATTCTAAATTCAGTTGCCAAGGAACTTGAGAAATGAGTTCCTCATGATGATTTCAGTACAATGTATAGAAAAGAAGGACGTTATAGGTATTACTTTCCTATATTTAACCCCAAGGCATATTAAAGAGGTAAAGTCATGCAATCAGGTGACTAATATCGACATTCATCTTGTCAAAGGCTTTGTTTACGTTTAGTATTTAACAATGTTGATGTTTTATATATGCATTCAACAATACAACAACACTACACATACACAAACACAACAACACTACACATACAAACAAAACTTGAGTGATCTTCCATTTTAGTTTGACATTATTAATGTCATGGGGGGGGTACACACGCTTGCTCGTGACTTTACCTTTAATTAATATGCATTGATTTAACCCAAATTTTAAAATGTTACTTTTTATGTTATTTTTGAGAATTATTTTCTTTTTCTTTTCTTTTCTTAACACTGTACAATTTTATTTTGTATAAGTTAATAAAAAAGAATGTGCCACTTTTCAAAAATAATTGTGGTACTCTTTTCGATGATTGCCACTTTCTGCCTGCCTCATTACCAAGAGCAATTTTTTAAGCGTCGACGTAATTTACGAGAAATACACGAAAAATCTATTTTTAAGGTTGTAGTACTCTTGAAAATCTTACATATGGTGATAGAAACCGTCGGGGTTTGAGAGTTAGTCATTATTCTCAAGCATTTTGTATTGCTGGGGTATGGCTCAAATGCTCTTGGTAAGCTGTAGCCGAATTATTTGCCAATATTTTTTGGATATGGTGACATGTCAGCAATACGGCACCTCTCATTGAAAAATTCCCATGGATATACGACATCTACTAAAACAAAATGCATGCAATGCATTGCAATTGCAAGAAAAAAATAACACGGTGGGTGTTATTTCGCCCACTTGCATTTGCATTTTGTCAAATGTTAGGACATTTACTTTCTTCCAACTGCATTATCCTTAACCATAATGAATTCATCATTGTCTTTATGTCAGGCCATGACAACTGCAACTCACACACACACATACGTACACACAGATATTGTCATATAGGACATTTTTACATTTGGATTTGCAATCTGAATTCCTTAGTCGACACCCATGAAGGGTTGGATGTGTGCACTTTTTACGTCGGATTTTAAAACTCCAAGTATTTTGCATGAAAAATCCCTTAAATACCTACCTAAACAAGAAGCAGCAACAACAACACCAAATACCAAAAATGAATTTTGAGAGACATGAGGCCACCAAATGTGGCGCCCAATGATATTCCAAACTGTTTGGCTTATTGTGCAACATTCAGATATTATAGCAGAGCAGAGCAGAGCAGAGCAGAGCAGAGTAGGAAGTAATGGCCTCAAGGATTTGGCAAAATTTCAACGTTAGAATAGAACGGAACCATTTTTATCTGCAAGGATTCATGTGAATTTCAATGAAAATGAAGCAAACTCTGAAGTGAAGAAAAATGTCAACTCGAGCCATAAATTTTCATTTTCTGCGACAATTTTCTTAGTTTCATTCTTTCGTTGTTGCCTTTTGTTGTTTTTGTTTGTTTGTACTTCTTCTTCTTCTTCAATTCTTGCTCTCGGGCCAAACTGACGGTGGCATTTCAAAGGCTCATCTATAGGAGAAGACATACCCAGCGGCGGAAATCGCTCTTCATAAGGCCTTTTAAAAGGCATTTATTTGCAGACACAAGGCATTGACTTCCCATTACATATTCATTGTATTTTTACACAGGGTGTCATAGCCGACCAAGGGCTCCGACTTCAACTTACAGCATAAGGGCTAATATAAGGTCATTATTTTAAGGCCTTTTAGGAATTGCCTCAAATAAGTTCTTTCTAATGTGTGATAAAATAAGGCCTTTTATAATGTATACATCAAAAGGATTTATGAAGCATATATAAATAGATGCCTCTTAATAGGTGTTTAAAATAATGCCAATTTAATGCCTTTTTATGAAGGCTGTTTAAAAGGCCTTGTTTACATGCCTTATAAAGGACCTACTCCAAATTTCATATATAAACAAGAAACCCAAAATGTGTGCAGAATTCTTTTTATTTTATTTTGTAAATATTTATTTTGTAATAAAATTGTACTATAAAAAATAAATCACCTTCTTCGTAGGAACTGATTTCGTATTGGACGTCTGATTTCCACATATTGAACAGATCATTGGCTTTCATGGTAGAAGTTGCCGCTAAATAAATAAGTAAAATTAATATATTAATGTAATCCAATATAGTATAATATTCGTCAATAAATATATACTTACCGCATATTTGACACTTCAGCTACTTAAAATAAAAAACAAACACAGCGACTTGCTCCAACGAAATCACAAACCCGAATGAAGAAACACGTGTTGCTTTAAATTGTGCAAAATTATTTTTATTCTTAACTTTCGGTTACTTATAAATTTACGGCATAAGGGCTTATCAAAGGTCTCTTAGATTAAAGAAGTGCGCATATGAAAACATGACTTGGTTTTTTTTAAAGCCGTTATATTGTTTGTGACTCGTTGTCGAAAAACTTATAAATTGGCTTACGGCATAAGGGCCTTTTAAAGGTCTTGTAAATTATAAGAGCTTGCTATGGGAATATGAGTTGCTTTTTAAAAATCGTTTTATTTTGCCTCGTTGCAAGAACAGATTGTAATTCACAATACCAAACAAGGCCTATTAGGAGTTCTATAAAATGTGTCTTTAAACATATGTTCCAGATAAGCCATTTCAAAAGGTCTCGACAAGTATGCTATGAGAAAAGGAATATCGATCTTAGTAAATAAAGACCTTTTTTAAGGCCTTTTGTTTGCAATGAATGATGAATGAGTATCAACTTTTTTTTGTAAAGAAGGAAGAGGTCTTACAAAAGGGATTATTTTATAAGACCTAATCGTATGAGTATTACCTCTAAAATAAGCGCTCCGTGAAGGCTTTAAATCGAAAGTGCTCTCGATTTACGCCGCTGGGTAGACCAGAGAATGCGTTTGTATGAGTGTCTTATGTAAAAGCCCCAAAGGATGTCTAGAAGTTTGTCGGTAAGTTTGGATACTGAAATGAAATGCATTACAATCATTGTTGCTTGACTAAATACATACATGGCTTGATGTGTGTGCGTTTGTGTGTGTGTGCATGTCTGTTGATGTGCGGCTGTGACTACCTTGATGGCTTGGTATGTTCCACAAGTCAGCTAGCTTGGATGGTGTTTCCTTCGTTTTTGTTTTTCTTTCCAAATGGAAAATTGCAGCAGCAATAAATTCTCAAAAGTATGTGTATCTTTGAAGTTTAGTTTTTGTTTTAGTTTTGCCTTGATGCACAGTGGTTTGGAGGGCTTAGATACATCCTGCCAAAAGGATTTGGTTGAACGGGTCAGAAAATGTGTACACTAAAAAAAATCCGTAGTTAAACTAACGCTGAATTAATTTTTTTTATTGGAAAAACATTATTTGTTGGTAGTAAAATTTTATTATTTTATGCTAAATTTTCCACACCGCAACCGAGTTACCGCTGGGAATTTTCAAACAGTGGTAAACTTCGAAAAAAGTGGCACAATTATATTTAAAAAGTGGCACACTTTTTATTAACTTATACAAAAAAACTGTAAAAATAAATACTGGTAGTAAAATTGTATTATTTTATTTTTCCACACCCCAACCGAGTTACCGCTGGGAATTTTCAAACAGTGGCACAAAAAGTGGCAAACTTCGAAAAAAGTGGCACAATTATATTTAAAAAGTGGCACATTTTTTATTAACTGTAAAAATAAATACTACTATGAGGTAAAGTTAAAATATATTCAAACAAATTGGAAAACAAATGATCTTTAAAATTATGCGTTTATAAAATCATCGGTCGTTTTAATTATATCTTCAAGTTTATATATCGTAAAGAAACTTGAAGATATAATTAATATTATAATAAATGGTTAGCATGCCCGCCTTGCCTACACATGGTCGTGGGTTCGATTCCTCCTTCGACCGAACACCAAAAAGTTTTCCAGCGGTGGATTATCCCAGTAATGCTGGTGACATTGCTGAGTGTTTCAGTGCTTCTCTAAGTGGATTCACTGCAATGTGGAACGCCGTTCGGACTCGGCTATAAAAATGAGGTCTCTTGTCATCGGGCAGCGCTCAGTGATAAGAAAGAAGTTCACCACTGTGGTAACACAATGGACTGGATTGTCTAAGTGAGCCTGATTCATCGGGCTGCCACTTAACCTAACCTAATTTATATCATCATTGATTTTTAAGTAATTCGGATCTAAGAATCTTCAATTACTCCATTTTTTCGTGATTTCAATTCGTGATGAAATTTCACCACAAATTTAGGGTAAAATTTTATATTATTAATTTTAACTCTAATAATATCAGTTTCAGGGATGTTTTCTGAAATCATTTGTGAATTGGTTTCGTGGCCTAGGTATATTTTCGTCACTTTTTGGCGATAAAGCTCAGTCCAGGACCCGCGTTTATCGATGGTCTTCAATTGAATCGAGGTCGTAGTTCACTCCAAAACTAATTTCGTGAAGGTCGGTCGAAATAAGTGATGCTGTGCACGCGATGCTTCGGAACATATCTATGAAATCGTCAAAGGTGATGAATCGTGACAGGAACCGACTGTATGGGTGTTTCAAGATTAAGCCCAATTCCCATAAAAATTGCTCTCGCACCAAGCACTTCCAAGCAAATTATTGCCTGTTTCTTCGGAAAATGTTGCAATCATATCACTCGAACAACGCAGACTATTCAATTCTGAGAGGTACACAACCATTCACAGAAAAAAATATTTCCTGTATTCAATTACGTAATTAATTGATCCATTTAATTTTTAATTGAAATGTCTTTAATCTCGGAAATGATAATATTAATCACCAACGTCAATTAAAAAATTAAATGATCCAATTAAAAAGTTAATTGATACTATTAAGTTCAATAAGGAATGTGGTAATTCCGAAACAGCTGTACATCCAACCATCTTGCAGACTATAGGGCTTTGCCCAATAGACCTGACTTGGCACCGAAAGATTTCCTTCTATTACCGTATGTAAGGAATAAAGTGAAAGATCAACGTTTTTCGACACCTAAAGAAGCGGTTGATGCGTTGCGAATGCATGGTTTGGAGATACCTTAATCATTAGTGGCAAAGGTGCTTGGACAATTGGTTCAAACGTATGCAAAAGCATATAGATGTTAATGGGTCAACTTTTGAAAAGCAATACAGCGATTTTCGATAATATTTGTGTGAGTTCTCTTAACTTTCAATAAAGGTCATGCAATCTTTCTTCTTTTGCAATTATTTGTGCAGAGAATAAAGCCGACACATTTTTTTCGACAACGGCTGACTGATTCCATAGAATTTGGTCTAGTCGGCGGCGGAATAACCTTCAATCGGCGTGGCGATTCCCGTTCAATATTTTAAATTGACTCAGACAACTTCTCCATAGCGATCGCAGAATTCATCCGCAGCTAAATAAGGCGATATATGGCGATTTCATTTGATTTTCTAAATTTGATTTGCTGATACTTGAAATATTTTCTCATGAAGGTGTGAGGGTTCGGTTTGATTGAAAAGAGGATCCAGTTGCGCTCTAAATTGTTTTCATCATTCCCTACTTTACTCTAGGAATTCGGAGTATTTAACAAACTCCGTCGTTTTTGTTGTAACAGTTTTTAATGTATTTTCATCCATTTTGTTCTATGCTTAGGTAATTCGATTAGTAGCCAGATCAAGGAACTCTGCGACAAGGATGGGGTGTGTCCAGAGTGATCTGGTCATGTGGCCCTTGATTACAGATGGGACACACGTCATCTACGCTGCTATCAATTACTGATAAAAAGGAATTGAGGCGGCTGCACTTGCCGTGGGAGATCTCTTTCCTCCGGTGCTGTGGTCGGACTCCGAGAACAGGATTAACCATGTAGCTTCTCACCGCTTCAGCTAACTCATGAATCCTGTTCAGACCTGTCTGGTTATAGCCTGATCTAGAGGCTCTCTTTTATAACGCTGGACCTCACGCTCTAGAAGACATCCTGTTGCAGTTCTAGGGACAGCGTTCTGATAGGTATGTGTCTTATTCCACTGCGTGTCGCTCGGTTTTGACTTCTTGTCCCTGAATTCCACGTACGACTGGCGTCCGCACAGATAATTCAGAACCCAAAGCTTGGTTCCTGCCGGTAGAGACGTATTCTTTATGTCCTCGAATAGTGTGGCATGGTTGACCGTATCGAATGCCTTCGATAGTGCTGAAATGGCTGTCATCATGCTACGATATGTACCTTATGGAATCCATGTTGATGGTGGGCAGCTGGAAAATTCTCCACAAGGTTGGGCAGGAGTAGTGCCACGTAGGCGGTCATGATCTCTATTATCGATAATCTTTTTATTTGATTTTGAAGAAAGAAAGGTTTTGTTTTAGTGGGGTGTCAACTTTTCGAAAAAAAACTCGCTTCGATATATCTTTCTGATGAGCCGTCATAGTTCTATCTTCTTTGATAAATTTGACTTATCATAAATTTGACTAAGATTTGGATATCGTAGGAATGGTCTGCAATAGGCCACTTCAAAGTTCAAATCACTGTGCAATGTCACAGATCCATTTCACGATTTGCACTGGCAACTTTTTTGTTTACTGCTGCTGTAAATTGTGATGTTTTTACGGAAAACTTCGACTAACATTTTGCCATAAAACCTCTAAAATGTGAATACCAAATGAAGACCTGAACGAGAACAAGAATGAGACTCCAAGAGACACAGACACACAAACAATCGAATAAAAAGGATATATCAATGGCGTGTAAGGAATGCATTTTTTGGTGCAGTGCAGCAAATGCAGAGAAGTTTTTCGAATCAAAAAAAGAAACCACCACCACCAGCACCAGGGACAACAAAAACAAAACTCTGAAAACTCAAAGAAAATAATCAGCCAATCCTTCCGACCAAGAGTTTCACGTTGCATTTGCAACATGCAGGCTGTGGTGATGGTCAGCGGCAAATAAAGCAGTCAAGGGGGGCATTCATTTCCATGTAAGTGCATATCCGCTTCATTTTCGAAATGCAAAAGAAAAAAAGGACGAAAAACAAAAGTTTTTCGTTGTTTCACATATTTGCTGATGGGGAGGTTTTTTTAAGTAGATCCATGGTTCGTTTTTGTTTTGTTGTAACAAATTTTGTTTTGGTTCTTTTGGGCCCTTTACTATTCTGCTGTCGGGTCTTCGATGTGCATACGTAATGCGAATATCCTCTTTACGTAAAATACGTAAGGACACACATGTCGCCGATTGTAAGAGTACACATGTGTATGTCTCCAGGTACATAAATTGATGTCAGTGTGTATGCATGTATGGGAGTGTGTTTAAGTCTCTCGAAGCACATATCTTTCTAGATACAGTTACACATTGAATTATAGAACGATGTGAACGAGGACATTGACGACGGCGACGATAACGACGATGAGCAGCACATATCTAAATGTACCTCGTGGTCATAAAAACAAAACAAGGACACAACTTTTAAGACCAATATGACTACAGTCTCGCCTAAAAGTATTCTAAACGTAAAGGAAATAGCAAATGAGCCATGTTTTTTTTAAATCACTATTAGAACCCGGGTGGCATAGATCATTTTCATTGTACTGAATTCGAAAAAAAAAAAACCGGCCAATAAATAGACATAATCTCCTATGTTCCAATATTCTGAATTGTAAATCGCAAGATTTTCGTTGGGTGATATTTTCTGAACCCAGATTTGGATTGCGGAGCCTCTTGGAGAACCAAATTTCATTCGATCCGGTTGAAATTTGGTACGTGGTGTTAGTATATGGTCTCTAACAATCATGCAAAAACAGGTCCATATCGGTCGGTAATTATATATAGCCCCCATATAAACCAATCCCCAGATTTGAAATCCGGAGCCTCTTGAAGGAGCAAATTTCATCCGATTCAGTTTAAATTTGGTACATTGTGATAGTATATGACCGTTGACAACCATGTCTATCTAGGTCCATATAGGTCTACACAGAAAAAAAAGTGTCTCGTAAATTTAAGAAGATTTTTACAGTAATTTATTACAAGAATTTTCCAGAATTTTAGTTCATTTTTCGTATCTTCAACGAAAATTAACTACTCGAAAGGAAATTTTACAAATTCTAAGTAGCAATCGTTTAGTTCATGGCCTACAAAATACGATGGAAATTTCCTTAAAAAATTTCTTAACTGGTAGTTCAAAATTCATTTGTCATGCTATAAAACTACTTGTGAAATGTAAAGAATTTTCTAAATAATAAGTGTAATTTACTATAAGATTTTTTTGTATGAGAAAATATTTTTTTACGAAAAATGAACTTAAAAGTGGATAGCAATTTCTTACTGACAATTCCTATGGTTAATAATTGTTGGTAAAAAATTTCCCAATGAAATATTTTTAGTTCACATGTAATTAAATTTATAGACATTTTCGTCAAAAATGGGTAGATATCATTTCATGAAGTTTTTGCTAATTTTAAGTTAAACGTTTCATCGTTCTTATACTGATATGCATTTAAGAGTATTGTTTTTAGAGTAAATTGTGGACAGATGCGATGAACTAATGCATAGTACAGAGATCTTTCTCGTCAACGTGGAATATATTTAATGTAAAGATGATGTTACTTGAAATTTTTGAGAGTGAGAGCATGCAATGCAATAATGAGAAATGGTAGCGAGTGATGGGGATGTTGTGTATATCTGAGCGTGGGGTTGTTTTTGTTCTTTCAGTGGTTTGTGTGTGTGTTTATTATTCGCGAATGGTTTATTTGTCTGGATGAGATGTTGTTTTCAATGAAGGCACATGTGTTTTTGTTGTTGTAGGAATGTTTTGGTTTTGCTTGGTTTTGTTTGGCATGCTTCAGTTGTATAGTTGGCGTTGGCGTGGGCTGTTGCATCTTTTTAGCAACTATGTAACAAGGGAATATAAAGGTATGACATATTTTGGTTCTTTTTAGACATATATTGGAGTTTGTTTATTAAAACTTTGAAATGAAAGTTGCTAATATTTTAGCGATGAGATGCACGATGGCGAAGTGATGATCGGAATCTTAGAAAAAAGTTATTAAGAATGTTCAATATTTAGGAAAAAATGCTGAAATGGAAAGTAATTAATTTTTATTATTCAATGTAACAAATAAATATTCAATTTCAGAGTAACTCCAGATGAATTTGGAAAATTGTTTGTTACACCTCAGCGTATTTTAATGATAAATAGGTAAGAGTTCTTTTTCAATGTGGTTTTCTTTTAAAAAATAATATTCTTTATGTATATTATTATTTGCTAATTATTATTATTATTTTTTTTAACAAGTTTCATGTTTCTCTTTGTTGTAAAAAATATCTAAGTTAAGAGCAACCCCAGATGGGTTCGGGCAAATTTTTACATTTCTCCTCAGCGTATAATTTAATAGAGAAATGGTAAGTTTTCTTTTAAAAATTGGCTTTCTTCTCACTAGAATATTATGTTTTAATGACATTTTTATTGTCAAAAATTACAGGTTTTAATACCTTATTTTAGTATTACTTTAATCAAATATTTATGGAAAATTTTTGTTACACCTCAGCATATAGTTTAATCATAAATTGGTAAGTATTCTTTTTAAAATGTGGTTTTCTTTTAAAAAGGATATTTTTTATTTATATCATTATTTGCTAATTATTATTATTATTATTTTGTTTTTTTTTTTTTTTTTTTAACTAGTTTAATGTTTTTCTTTGTTGTAAAAAAATATTTAATTTCAGAGCAACCTCAAGATGGATTCGGGCATATTTTTATATTCCTCCTCAGCGTATAATTTAATAGAGAAGGGGTAAGTTTTCTTTTAAAATTTGGCTTTCTTTTCACTAGAATATTTAAATTTTTATGACCTTTTTATTATCAAAATTACATGTTTTTAATACCTTATTTTAGTATTACATTAATCAAATATTTTTGGAAACCAATTTAATATTTTTATTGTAAAAAACAAATATTTAATTTCAGAATAACAATTTGGAAACATTTTTATGAATTGGTAAGCTTTCTTTAACATTCTTTTAACCAGAATATATAGTTTTTTTATGCATATTATTTCTTTAATTAGATTTTTTGGAAACCAATTTAATGTAAAAAATAAATATTTAATTTCAGAGTATCCCCAAATGAATTTCGATAACTTTTTAACCTCAGCGTACAATTTAATAGAGAATTGGTAAGTTATATATTAAAACTTTGGCTTTCTTTTGACAAGAATATTTATTGTATTATGTCCTTCACATCGATAACAACACAATTTTATGAGTTAATATAACATATTACTTAATTCATTATTTCTCTAATTGTTGGAAAAGTCAAAATGTCCAAATAGCGAGTTAAAATAAACTACTTTCTTGTTCCACGTGGTCATAATTTTTATTCACAAAAACATTGTATTAAGAAATCTCATCATAAGATTTTATAATAAAGTACTTTTGCTTCAAGAAAGTTGAATTTTAATGTATGAAAATTTTCATAATAGTAAAACGGGTTGTTGTTCCTTTAATTATTTAATTTCTCTGTACTGTGGAATGATTGATTTAAAAATAGTTTAGTCGTCGACATTTTAAAGAGACTGTTAACCACTTTTTATTATCGGGTTTCCCAAAAAATAAGCAGGTAAACCAAAATAATACTGACTTTTTAACTTGGTAGGGGTATATAAATCTTATGGTGTTGTAAAAATGAACTAAAGTACAATGTTATAGATTAACTAAAATTTAAGAGAATTATAAACTAGACAAGTTGAAAAAAATCTTAAGGGCTAAATCATGGTCAATATTACTACAGTTTAGTTCATTTTGCAATGGAAAAGGGTTCACTGTTTTTTCAGTGTATAGTTATATCTAGCCCTCAGATAAACCGATCCCAAATCACAAAAAAATTGGTCCATATCCCATATAAAGGGACCCCCATATTTCATATAGTTTAATCATAAATTGGTAAGTATTCTTTTTAAAATGTGGTTTTCTTTTAAAAAGGATATTTTTTATTTATATCATTATTTGCTAATTATTATTATTATTATTTTGTTTTTTTTTTTTAACTAGTTTAATGTTTTTCTTTGTTGTAAAAAAATATTTAATTTCAGAGCAACCCCAAGATGGATTCGGGCATATTTTTATATTCCTCCTCAGCGTATAATTTAATAGAGAAGGGGTAAGTTTTCTTTTAAAATTTGGCTTTCTTTTCACTAGAATATTTAAATTTTTATGACCTTTTTATTATCAAAATTAAAAATAGTTTAGTCGTCGACATTTTAAAGAGACTGTTAACCACTTTTTATTATCGGGTTTCCCAAAAAATAAGCAGGTAAACCAAAATAATACTGACTTTTTAACTTGGTAGGGGTATATAAATCTTATGGTGTTGTAAAAATGAACTAAAGTACAATGTTATAGATTAACTAAAATTTAAGAGAATTATAAACTAGACAAGTTGAAAAAAATCTTAAGGGCTAAATCATGGTCAATATTACTACAGTTTAGTTCATTTTGCAATGGAAAAGGGTTCACTGTTTTTTCAGTGTATAGTTATATCTAGCCCTCAGATAAACCGATCCCAAATCACAAAAAAATTGGTCCATATCCCATATAAAGGGACCCCCATATTTCAATTCTGGCTCTCTAATTACTGCGCAAAAGTCCATATCGGTTCGAAATTATTTGTAGACTTACCTATAAATACCACGTATGGAATAACTTACAATTTAGAAGACGATGTTAAGAAGTTTTAAGATACCTTGCCATCGGTAAGTATTACCACAACCAAAGTAATTCGATTGTGGATGACAGTCTTTCGTAGAAGTTTCTGCGCAATCCATGGTGGAGGATACATAAGATTCAGCCTGGCCGAGCTTACGGCCGTATATACTTGTTTTAATTAAAAACTTAATTGAGTTTTGCAATTACCATCACTTCAATTGTTACTTGAATTGAATCAAACAATTAAATGAAATTTGCTAATGAAATCAATTAATTCTTCATCAAGTGTTTTACGCTCAATTAAAACTGTGATTGTTACTACAATTTTGGTGATTGAAGATATTCCAATGTGTCAAACAGGAAAAGGATTGATTCCACATCCTTCTCAGCATAGGTTCAATATGATCAGATATCAAAGGGCGGCTGGCCAACCAGAGTCAAGAAAAATGTTCTTCAGGTAGCTAGAGGCATACCAACACATTTTAGTGACCCTGGAATCTGTCTGTTAAGTTTTGTAAACGCACTTTCTTTACAGTTACCTCGCTGAGATATTTGCTTTCGTTTATGGTTACATTGTGACGCAATATTCAACTTTTTACACCAAATAAAAAATTCCTTATCCCAGCCGAAAGTACTCGATGAGACGACAAAAATAATTTCTGGTTTTTTATTGCATTTCGTTTATTATGAACCTCGAAAAACGGAAAAATTCGGAGAAAAAGTGATCAATTTATAGACATTTTTGGGGTTTTGAGCATAACAGGTTGGCTGATAAGTCCCCGGTCTAACAAAGAAAAACACATTTTTTTGGTCAAAATTCGTTTTTATTATTCAACATAGTTCACTTCAAGAGCGATACAACGATTATAACGACCTTCCAATTTTTTGATACCATTTTGGTAGTACTCCTTCGGTTTTGCCTCAAAATAGGCCTCAGTTTCGGCGATCACCTCTTCATTGCAGCCAAATTTTTCCCTGCGAGCTTCCTTTTGAGGTCTGAGAACAAGAAAAAGTCGCTGGGGGCCAGATCTGGAGAATACGGTGGGTGGGGAAGCAATTCATGAATTTTTACCATCGTTCTCAATGACTTGTGGCACGGTGCGTTGTCTTGGTAGGACAACACTTTTTATACCCTTCACCACTACTGTGGTACAGGGTATAATAAGTTTGTGCATTTGTATGTAACGCCAAGAAGGAAAAGTCTGAGACCCATCGTTTAGTATACCGATCGTCTTAGAATTAAATTCTGAGTCGATTTAGCGATGTCCGTCTGTCTGTCTGTCCGTCTGTCTGTCTGTCTGTTGATGTATTTTTGTGTGCAAAGTACAGCTCGCAGTTTTAATCCGATTGTCCTAAAATTTGGTATAGGGTCCTGTTTCGGCTCAGAGACGATCCCTATTGATTTTGGAAAAAATCGGTTCAGATTTAGATATAGCTGCCATATATATATTTTTCACCGATCTGGTCATAATTGGCGTGTATATCAACCGATCTTCCTCAAATTCCGTACATCCGAATATTTTATGAGTCTCGAAAAATTCGCAAAATATCAGCCAAATCGGTTCAGATTTAGATATAGCTCCCATATATAGCTTTCGCCCGATTTACACTCATTTGCCTACAGAGGCCAATTTTTTGCTCCGATTTAGTTGAAATTTTGCATAGGGAGTAGAATTAGCATTGTAACTACGCGTGCCAAATTTGGTTGAAATCGGTTTAGATTTGGATATATCTCCCATATATAGCTTTTGCCCGATTTACACTAATATGACCACAGAGGCCAATTTTTTACTCCGATTTAGTTGAAATTTTGCACAGGGAATATAATTAGCATTGTAGCTGTGCGTGCCAAATTTGGTTGAAATCGGTTCAGATTTAGATATAGCTCCCATATATATGTTTTTCTGATTTAGACAAAAATGGTCAAAATACCAACATTTTCCTTGTTAAATCGCCACTGCTTAGTCGAAAAGTTGTAAAAATGACTCTAATTTTCCTAAACTTCTTACATATATTTCGAGCGATAAATCATAAATAAACTTTTGCGAAGGTTCCTTAAAATTGCTTCAGATTTAAATGTTTCCCATATTTTTTTTTTACTAAAATTGTGTTCCACCCTAGTGTATTAGCCAACTTAAATTTTGAGTCTATAGATTTTGTAAAAGTCTATCAAATTCTGTCCAAATCGAGTGATATTGAAATGTATGTATTTGGGACAAACCTTTATATATAGCACTCAACACATTTGACGGATGTGATATGGTATCGAAAATTTAGATCTACAAAGTGGTGCAGGGTATAATATAGTCGGCCCCGCCCGACGTTAGACTTTCCTTAATTGTTTCTTCTTCATATGGGGCCGTTTTGCCCCGATTTCGACCTTCAAACGCTTCAATAACACCATATAATAGTCACTGTTGATGATTTTTCCCTTCTCAAGATAATCGATAAAAATTATTCCATGCGCATCCCAAAATCAAGAAGCCATTACTTTGCCAGCGGACTTTTGAGTCTTTGCACGCTTCGGAGACGGTTCACCGGTCGCTGTCCACTCAGCCGACTGTCGATTGGACTCAGGAGTGTAGTGATGAAGCCATGTTTCATCCATTGTCACATATCGACGGAAAAACTCGGGTGTATTACGAGTTAACAGCTGCAAACACAGCTCAGAATCATCAACACGTTGTTGTTTTTCGTCAAATATGAGCTCGCGCGGCACGCATTTTGCACAGAGCTTCCGCATATCCAAATAAATATGATGAATGATATGACCAACACGTTCCTTTGATATCATTAAGGCCTCTGCTATCTCGATCAACTTCATTTTACGGTCATTCAAAATCATTGTGTGGATTTTTTTGATGTTTTCGTCGGTAACCACCTCTTTCGGGCGTCCACTACGTTCACCGTCCTCCGTGCTCATTTCACCACGCTTGAATTTTGCATACCAATCAATTATTGTTGATTTCCCTGGGGTAGAGTCCGCAAACTCATTGTCAAGCCAAGTTTTTGCTTCCACCGCATTTTTCCCCTTCGGAAAACAGTATTTTATCAAAACACGAAATTCCTTTTTTTCAATTTTTTTCACAATAACAAAAGTTGCTTCACAAAAGACGCTCTATCTCACAAACTAATTGACTTACAGACGCATTTTATATGCATTTATACTAGCGACGCCATCTATGTGTCAGACCAGGGACTTATCAGCCAACCTGTTAAAGATGAAATTTTTCTGACTTAATATATTCAGCAATAACTCTGCTGAAGACTGCAAAAAAGAAAAAATCACAGCATATTTCGAGCTATGGCCACAGGTTAGGTTAGGTTAAGTGGCAGCCCGATGTATCAGGCTCACTTAGGCTATTCAGTCCATTGTGATACCACATTGGTGAACTTCTCTCTTATCACTGAGTGCTGCCCTATTCCATGTTAAACTCAATGACAAGGGACCTCCTTTTTACAGCCGAGTCTGAACGGCGTTCCACATTGCAGTGACACCACTTATAGAAGCTTTGAAACCCTCAGAAATGTCACCAGCATTACTGAGGTGGGATAATCCACCGCTGAAAAAAATTTTGGTGTTCTGTCGAAGCAGGAATCGAACCCACGAACTTGTGTATGCAAGGCGGACATCCTAACCATTGCACCAAATCCTATTCAACCGTCGAACGGAACGGACGTGTTTTTTCAATAGCGGATAAACTCATAGTAATAGGTACCTACTACGAATTTCAAGTGTGGTGGGATATTAAGCCACCATGCAGCGAAATTCCAAGTCATCCACTGGGTTGCTAACTTCAGGGCCCAGTGGACGGGTATCGACTGGAGTTATAAATCTGGGCAATGACCAAGAGTTAGGCCCAATTAGTCGACCTGTAGACGGGTCGACAGGTGGCGACACACTGACAAGTCGAACTTTTTCTAAGGTAACGACATCAAAAGGAGGTAATCCCTCACGAAAGAGATTCAAGGAACGCAGAAATGCTTTGTTTATCCTAAAGAAGTTAGGATCAGTCGACCCAAGCACGTTGTCGGCTAAACAAAGCGATTCCTTAAAATGGGCTCAAGGAATTCTTGAGACTGGAAAAAGGGAACGATCGCCGGATGAGCTGCCATCCTCCAAAAGGGATCAAAGATCGTTTGCCTCAGTTGCTAAAGATAGCCTTGTGATGGCTATCATTAATAAAGGAGCATTGGACGGTATGGTTCCAAAGCAAAAATGGGGGGAAATTGAGAATGCTCTATCCAAATGAATGTGTATAAAAACGATCAGCTAAAGGATTCAGAAATGGACAAGCCTCTGTCTGAATCAGAAGTAAGCGGATCCTCTTGCGAAGTCGAGGGAGATACCAAAGTTGAAGACATGGATAGATACCGTATGCGTGAGGAGGCTTCTATTGCCTCAGAACTCACCAAAGTCGAACCTATGGTTATTGCGAGAGTCACCGATATCTCTGAAGAGGACATTCTTGATGACTCGATCGAAGCGGCTGATGTGACGGTTGTTGAAAATCTCGATGGTCCTACGGATCCTCCAGATAAATCTTCATCATTGTAAGGCTGCATGTGCTGCCTTAAAAGTTCTCCTGATGAAAGGGGACATAGATATAGTTCTTATTCAAGAACCATATGTTTACAAAAACAAAATATGTGAATTAAGTACTCCGGGGTTCAAACTATTGCAGTATACTGGTAATGATGTAAATCGAGCCTGTATAATTGCTAAAAACGAGCTCAATTTGTTTCTGCTTCCCTCAATGTGCAATACAGACACTGTCGTTGCAAGTTTAGAAATAGCCAAATGCAAATATTGGGTATCTTCGGTCTACATGGGACATGACAGGGAGATGCCTCCATATGCCGTTAAGACCTTAGTGGAGGAGTCACTGAAAACAAAGGCGAAACTCATTATGGGATGCGATGCGAATGCACATCATAGTATATGGGGAAGTAGTGATACTAATGCAAGGGGAGAGTCGCTAATAGAGTTTATTTTGCGTACTAATCTGGTAGTTTGCAACAAGGGAGATGTCCCAACCTTTGTCACTAAAAACAGGCAAGAGGTTTTGGACATCACCTTGGCCTCGCAAGAACTAAATGAAATGATATCTGAGTGGCAGGTTTTAAGTGAACACAGCTTCTCAGATCATCGCTACATCAGTTTCAAATTTGATGTTCATATCACCAAGATCATATTTCCGCCAAATGTTAGGAAAGCTGACTGGAATAGGTATAGGGAATCGTTCAATATGATGATACCGGAAATAACAGAGACAAATATGAGAAATGTGCAAGATATCGAACACACAGTGGAGCGGATTACTAAGGCCTTCAACATCTCACTGAAAGCTGCATGCCCTAGAGGAAAGCCAAGGGGGAAACATCGACCACCATGGTGGTCTACGGAATTAAGTAATATGAGGAAATCCTGCAGGAAGCTCTTTAACAAGGCAAAGTCCACCAGAGCCCCTGAGGACTGGGACGCTTACAAGAAGAATCTGAGAGGATACAAGCGAGAACTGAGAAAGGCTCAGCATAACTCTTGGAATGCTTACTGCAGCAGTATTGAGAATACGTCCGAGGCTTCCAGACTACGGAAGGTTCTAGCATCCACCAACTCCGCTCCAGGTTTCATTAAAACATCGGAGGGCAATTGGACAACGTCCAGTAAGGAGACGCTGGAGGTACTATTGGACACACATTTTCCTGGAAATCAGACGGTTGAACCATGTACTGGCGGTGCCACAGTTGCTCAGCGGTCGTTTCCTGTCGAGGAAATTGTATCGGAAACTAGAATAAGATGGGCGCTAAATAGCTTTGGACCATTCAAATCCCCTGGACCTGATGGAATTACTCCGGCGGAGTTACAAGCTGTAACTGACAAAATTATCCCCTGGTTGTCGGTGATATATAAAGGATGTATCAACTTATCATATATCCCAGGAAAGTGGAGGGAAACAAAAGTCGTTTTCATACCTAAAGCGGGAAAAGCCTCTCACTCGAGGGCGAAGGATTTCCGACCAATCAGCTTATCCTCATTCCTACTTAAGACTCTGGAGAGGATGATAGATATTTATCTTAGAACTAGCATCGATTCAAGTTTGTTCTCGAAACGACAGCATGCATACTCGAAGGGCAGGTCTACTGAGACCGCACTACATGAACTAGTCAGCTTTATTGAAAGCTCACTATCTGTCAAAGAATACACAATCGTGGCGTTTCTAGACATCGAAGGGGCGTTCAATAATGTCCATCCGAGCTCGATATTAAATGGACTGACAACTCTGAATGTTGATCCATGTATACTCAGGCTGTTAGACGAACTGCTAATGAAGAGACGTATTTCAGCCACACTAGGACAAGCAAACATACAAAGGTATGTGAACAGAGGCACTCCCCAAGGAGGAGTCCTATCACCTCTTCTTTGGAATGTTGCTATAAATAGCCTTCTGGTTACTCTAGAAAAAGAAAGGATAAAAGTGGTGGCATACGCAGATGATGTGGCTCTGGCAGTCAGGGGAAAATTCCCATCCACAATCAGAGCTATTATTCAGAGGGCCCTCCGGATGACTGAGAAATGGGCGAAAGACAATGGTCTTGGGGTAAATCCTGCAAAGACAGAATTAGTCATGTACTGCAACGATCGCAAAACTCCCACGGTTAGGCCTATTTCCTTAGGGGGTATTGAAATTCCCTTTGGTGAATGTGCAAAATACCTTGGCGTTATTTTGGACAGGAAGCTGAACTTTAAGCTTAATATTGAAGAAAGGGCGAGAAAGGCAACTGTAGCTTTGTACTCGTGCAAAAAGGCAATAGGTAAAAAGTGGGGACTGAAACCAAAAATTGTGCATTGGCTATACACGGCAGTGGTTAGACCTATAATGCTATATGGTGTTGTAGTCTGGTGGCCGGCACTTCAGAAACCGACTTGTTTAGATAAAGTTCAGCGTATGGCGTGTTTGTGTATTTCAGGCGCATTCAGCAAGACAGGAACAAATTCCCTTAATGTCGTGCTGCATCTATTGCCTTTAGACATTTTGGCCAAACAGTCAGCTGCAACAACGGCTGTGCGGTTGCGCGAACTATCGCTGTGGTCGGAAAAAGGTTACGGTCACAGTTCTGTCCTCAAAACAATGCCAGATGTGCCTAACGTAGTGGATTACACTTTGGCGAGTCCACTTTTCGACAAAAAGTTTGAGACTCTAATCCCCAACAGTGAGGCGTGGTGCACACAGACCCCGGGGAATAAAGAATATATAGATTTCTACACTGATGGCTCCAAATTGGATGGACAAGTGGGGTTCGGAGTATATTCTAATGATCTGGAACTTCGAATAGCGAAAAGATTACCTAATCACTGTAGTGTTTTTCAGGCTGAAATATCAGCAATAAGAGAGGTGGCGAATTGGCTGAGAAGTAATGTTCCAAAAAATGTGGGCATTAATATATACTCAGACAGTCAACCTGCAATAAAATCCTTGGACTCTGTGTTCCTCAACTCGAAAACGGCCATCGACTGCCGCAAATCTCTCAATGAGATGGCTGAGCAGTACAATATTCACCTAATATGGGTGCCTGGCCATAGGAACATACCGGGGAACTGCGAAGCGGATGAGTTGGCAAGGCTAGGGACTACCTTACATATTCCAGGGGAACTAGAATTTGTTGGTATGCCCCTAGCTACCTGCAAGCTCATGCTGCGTGAGAAGGCTGTTATGATGGCAAATGTTCGATGGGAGAATTGCAAGGGTTGTAACGACACCAAGCAAATATGGCCCCATTTCAACTTAAACCGCACACTAGATATGCTAATGTTCTCGAGACGTCAGATATCACTCCTGATATCTGCTATAACGGGTCGCTGCCTGATAGGCGATTTTGCAAAAACTATTGGCGCGAAGTATAATGACTATTGTATGAGCTGTCATGATGCGGAGGAAAAAGAATCAATTAAACACCTCTTGTGTGAGTGTCCTGCATTTTGTGTAAAGCGCAAGCAACTTTTAGGAGCATATAGCTTCAGATTACTGGCGGATCTGGAAAACGTTAACTTAAGCAGTCTGCTACTGTTTTTGGAACAATCTGGTTGGTTCAACAAAGAAAAATAATCAAGAAGGTTCAGCGGTTAAAACTAGAAGTGCCCATATGTAATAGGTACTTTTAGTTAATGTGGTATCACAATGGACTGAATAGTCTAAGTGAGCCTGAATCTTAATCGGGCTGCCACTTTAACCTAACCTAACCTAACCTAACCATTGCACCACGGTGCCTATGGCCATGCGAAAAACATAACAAATTGCAAAAAATCGAATTTGGTGAAAAAACTATAGAGGCTCATAAAAAACGAACAGCAAAAAATCTGGCAAAATCCAGAAATTACTTTTCTCCTCTCATTGAGTACTTGCAGCTGGGATAAGTGATTTTTTGTTTAGAATCTTTGTATTGTGTTGTGCTATTTCCGATTTGAGGAACACAGACTCCTAAACTATTTTACTGGTTGACGGAGTATGTAGTTGTGTTTGAAACTAAGAAAACATTTTTTGCTTTGAAGTATCTGTTATAATTGGGACTTTTAAACTAAAATTTATTTGTACATGAATACCTGTGTTGATATATAGCAAAAAGTTAACGAAAATTCGATAAATTTATCTGTATCCTAATTTTATAGAGCCTGATTTAAAGACCAAAGACCCAAATGTTTTTATTTGAAAGCATCTTTGACTCAGAATCAATACCAAATTCCTTAAGGGAAGGGTCAAATCTTTGAATTTAAATAAACCGTTTTGAGTGCAAAAGTATTGCTATCGCTACTATGTGTTATATTGGGTATATAATATCTCGTTTATATCTCTTTAATGTGGTTTCTATGGTTAATTGGGTAGAGGTATATACCAACATTTTGTGAACGAAAAAATCCAGCAGGTGAAATCCTCAGCGATTTTGGTTGTTAGTGTTCTCCACAAACACACACGCACACTCTGAAGCATATACATCCATTTAGGATGTACCCTAAAACAACAACAAAAGCACCAACGTACACACACAAAGAGCCCTAAAGTGCTCTGTTGATGTTATTATTGCTGATGTCCTTATCGTTGCTGCTGTTGTTGCTGGAAATACGTTTCCTATAAACTTTAGTACTTTTCATTCTAGTTTTCATTTCCCTTGCTCTCTAGTCCTGCGTTTCGTTCTTTTTTTTCATCCTCTGTTTTTTGTGATATTTTACCCTCAATTGGTTGCCCCCAGCAACGTTGATTTAATAGATTTTCCGTTTTAGTTACACCAAAAAAAGAGACTCGAGCGGAAAACAGACCAGAGGAATACACATTTCGGTTGATGCCATGATGAGAGAGGGGGATTTATAGCTAGAAGGACTTTAAGCAGGGTTAGGAGGGAAGAAAGAAAGGCTCCCAATGCGGAAAAAATTTAAGCAAGCAGGAATTTTATCAAGGAGCAAGAGAATGAGGGGAACTATCAGGACGAGGGTGATATTTACGAATGTATTTCAGAAATTTATTATACAGCTAACATCCTAGAAACCAATAGCCAATATGCGTTTCCATACACCTCACAGTGGCCAACGTGATTTGTTGATTTTAACTTGTGTGTGTGTGTGAGTCTGGCGGATATACATCCTGTTTAGCACAACCAAGACTTTCTGCCTCATTTTGTCTTCTGCCTTTTGCAACAATCACTGGTACTATTTTGGCTACGACCACACCCTGATGTTGATGGCTGGTGGTTTGAACGCCGTTGTCCTTTTCGTTGTGCTCTAGAAAAGATTTCATTGTATCTGGAAATCTCGAATGGTGTCACATCCACATTGACAAAGTCACGCAGCCATAATACATAAAGACACACACACACACATACTCATGCCCACACAAACCTTAATGAATCCACAACCCCCATTTTAATACAACATGCACGATATCCAATGCGAGGGTGGTATTCCGGCATAAGGACCTTCGTTACATTGGTTAAGCATTGTATGGCATTCACAATTCCATCACCCCCTGCTCCCTCGCAACGAAATGCTCTGTTTCACATCTACCCCAGATACTGAGTGGAGTTGTTATTGGCATTGTTGGTGTGAGCATTTCCTAAAAGTGTGGCATGTTGTAATGCTGAGGCAGAAAATGATACCATAGCTTAGGGACGCTGTTTCGCTCGTTTCCCTCTTGTGTTCGTTAGAGTAAAAGTAAATAAGATTAAAAATCCAAATGTAGATGTACATTTACACACATTTACATTCACCTACACATACATATAGAGTTATGTACAAACGAAAGTACGCAAATCTTTAACACACTTGGAGAAATGGAACTTAGATCTACACATTACGCCCTCGTTATTGAATCTAAAATAGTATCTTGGAGCATTCATTGATAAAAACAAAAAAACTATATTTACCATCTCTGATATCATAATAGATTGAATATCTAAATGAGTCAGGAGTAATTAACCCATTTTAATTTAACCCATCATACTGAAGCTTCAAATAATCTGGTTCCATTTGTCAAAATCTTGGGAAGGTTAGGTTAGGTTAAAGTGGCAGCCCGATTAAATTTCAGGCTCACTTAGACTATTCAGTCCATTGTGATACCACATTTAACTAAAAATACCTATTACATATGGGCACTTCTAGTCTTAACCACTGAACATTCTCTATTATTTACTTTTGTGGAACCAACCAGATTGCTCCAAAAACATTAACAAACTGCTTAAGTTAACGTTTTCCAGGTCAGCCAGTAATCTAAAGCTATATGCTCCTAAAATTCGCTTACGCCTTACACAAAAAGCAGGACACTCACACAAGAGGTGTTTAATTGATTCCTTTTCCTCCACGTCATGACAGCTTATACAATAGTCATTATACTTCGCACCTATAGTTTTTGCAAATTCGCCTATCAGGCAGCGACCCGTTATAGCAGATATTAGGAGTGCTATCTGACGCCTTGAGAACACTAGCATATCTAGTGTGCGGTTTAAGTTTAAATGGGGCCATATTTGCTTGGTGTCGTTACAACCCTTGCAATTTTCCCATCGAATATTGGCCATCATAACAGCCTTCTCACGCAGTAAGAGCTTGCAGGTGGCCAGAGGCATACCAACAGATTCTAGTTCCCCTGGAATATGTAAGGTAGTTCCTAGCCTTGCTAACACATCTGCTTCACAGTTCCCCGGTATGTTCCTATGACCAGGCACCCATATTAGGTGAATATTGTACTGCTCAGCCATCTCGTTGAGAGATTTGCGGCAGTCTATGGCCGTTTTTGAGTTAAGGAACACAGAGTCCAAGGATTTTATTGCAGGTTGACTGTCTGAGTATATATTAATGCCAATATTTGTTGGAACATTACTTCTCAGCCAATTCACCACCTCTCTTATTGCCAATATTTCAGCCTGAAAAACACTACAGTGATTAGGTAATCTTTTCGCTATTCGAATTTCCAGATCTTTAGAATATACTCCGAACCCCACTTGTCCATTCAATTTGGAGCCATCAGTATAGAAATCTATATATCTTTTATTCCCCGGGGTCTGTGTACACCACGCCTCACTGTTGGGAATTAGAGTTTCAAACTTTTTGTCGAAAAGTGGTTTTGCCAGGGTGTAATCCACTACGTTAGGCACATCTGGCATTACTTTGAGGACCGAACTATGACCGTACATTTTTTCCGACCACAGCGATAGCTCGCGCAACCGCACAGCCGTTGTTGCAGCTGACTGTTTGGCCAAAATGTCTAAAGGCAATAGATGTAGCATGACATTAAGGGAATGAACGATTATTTCTGTAAATCAAAAATATTTTCCTTTACTTTAAAGAAAATTTGTTGTACCTCAAAGACATACTATTTTAACACAAAGACACAATTTTCAAAGAGTCGTGGCCTAAATTTAAACAAAACAATTTTTAAAACTAAGATTATGGACTTTATAATTTAAAATTCTTTAATTTAAAAAAATACAGCTAATAACAACGCATTATCTTCCTTATTCGGTAAATATTTTTAGGGCTGGAGATTTATCTGGATATGCTCGCTACCCATTTGTTTGCATAGTTCATAGAGCGTGGATACTTACTCTGAAAAAATATTGTCGTAAGACTATATATTTCTTGTCCTTAAAATACGAATGCGAATTTTGCTTAGCATAGATGATGCATTTTTCTTTTATAGTTTTTTCCTTGTACAAAAGTTGAAAAAAACTTCTCAATGAAGACGTTTTGTCTTTATAGTGAAGTGATGAAATTTAAAATTAATTTAAAATTAATTAAATCTCATTTAAATTAGTTAAATTTCTGTATCTCGATTATAAAGTAAAAAAGCGTTAAAAATATGATATTTTTCAGCACTTCATTTGAACAAGTTTTTTACTCGAAATATATAATTTCTACAAGAAGTCGAAACTAAAATTTGAAATTTAAGGTGTCGTTAATAAGTTTTTACAGAGCTTGTATATCAAATGAAGAAAAACCAGAAAAAACGAATAAATTCAACTTCATTCCTTTGTATCCTTGGCTGTTATAGAACTTGGTGAACCCGCTTACCTCCAATGTTTTAATTTTCTAAAATCTACTCGTAATACTCAAATTCTAATAACATAGAGACTTTCCCACACCTTGTCTTTGAAAGATCGTTCATAATTCGTTTTGTCCAAATTATGGAATGCAATTCCCCCTATTATAAGAGCTTTTCGGTAAGTTTAAGCGCTTTTAAAAGTAAAATAATTCAGTATTTTAATAATGACATATGCGGTGTTGTGTTTTTATACCCTAAACCACATAGTGGTCAGGGTATAATAAGTTTGATCGGCCAAAAAATGTGCCTACCAGAAATATTGATTTTAGACCCCATAAAATATATACCGATCGACTCAGAATCACCTCCTGAGTCGATCTAGCGCTTGGTGTCCGTCCGTCCGTCTGTCCATGTATTTGTTGTTCACAGGATTCCGGTCGCAATTATTAACCGATTTTGATGAAATTTGGTACAGGGAGTTTTTTGGGCACAAGGACGAACGCTATTAAATTTGGAAGAAATCGGATCAAATTTAGATATAGCTCCCATATATATGTATCGCCCGATTTCGACAAATGGGGTCACGTTGCACGTTTTTTCAAACGGATCGTCACCAAATTTGGCAAAAGGTAATCTGTTCCATCGCCCTTCAAGTCTGCAAAATTTCATCCAAATCGGTTCAGATTTAGATATAGCTCTCATATATATGTATCGCCCGATTTTCCCAAATTTGGCCACAAAACCTTTATTTATCAACCGATCTTACTCAAAGTTGGCTAAATATAATCTTCTATAGCACTAACTATATGTGCAAAAAATCATCGAAATCGGTTCAGATTTAGCTATAGCTCCCATATATGTATCGCCCGATTTTGAAAAATTCGCCCGTATAACCTTATGTATGACCATACAGGCCTCATTTCGTGACTGATCTTACTCATATGATCTTACTGATATTACCCACACTAATTTAACGATTTTCTCTTTTTTAATAATGGGCTCAATATTAGTGGCATACTAACTCCGTAGGCGCAATATCAACACAGCCAGTGTTGCTAGAAGTAGGGGAAATTCCATATATGTAGGGTTTTTCTAATATTTAGCGTCTCGTAGGGACGTAGGGCCACAATGTAGGACATTTTCACTCAACACAATTTGTAATAATTTTTACATTTTGGTGGCTCTAGAGGAGGAAATTAGAAGCCGGCAAGGCTTGATCTTTAACAATGTGTGGTAAACTTTATTCCTGTAGAAAATTTTGTCAACATTTTAATTCTATAGAACATTTTGTCAAAATTGTATTTCTATAGAAATTTTTTTTCAAAATAGTATTTCTATAAAAAATTTTCTTAAAATTTTATTTCTGTGGAATTTTTTCTTAAAATTTCTATATAATTTCTATAGAATTTTTCTGTCAAAATTTTATTTCTACACCCAGAAAAAAGTGTCTTCGAAACTAAAGGAAAAAATGTTCATCAATTTAGTTTAGCCATTTTATTTCCACTCAGTTAATATTTTGTGTGAAATAATAAAATTTACTTGTTTCAGTAAAAAAATCCTAAACTGAAAGCAGTTAGGAATAGTTCATAAACTAGAATAGGGCATGGAATTTTACTAATACTGTTTTCTTCGCTGGGTATAAGAATTTATTACTGAACAAGAAAATTTTATTCACTGATAACAAAGCATTCGTAAAAATAAACAAAAACCGAACTAAAACCAAGTTTCCTCATATTTAGTAAGATTTCTTATAAAATGATAATTCTGACTTTCTTTATTATAGAAAGCTTATCATACATACGAATAACACTTGGCATAGAAAAATCTTTTAGTTCATTCGTATTTACTAATAAGTATTCAATCCTTTCAAAACTTAAGGAAACAACTTGTTAGAATATAGGAAAATTTCCTACATTTCTTTTATCTACCTGTAATCGATACCTGTCTTTGATGTAATCGATATGTTTGCGCGTGGGTTGTTTTTTTAGTTGGAATCGCGTTGTTATGGTATACGGAGAGATTGTTAAAAAATAATATAGTAAAATAATATTATAAAACACAAATAAAATATATAAAATATTTGTTATTTTAAATTAGTGAGAAAAATGTTCGTTTTTTGAAAATTGGTTTATAAAAATGAAACCACCAGCAGAATAACAACCCCTTCATTCGACTTTATTTTGGAATCTTCAATTATCAGGTAATATTCAGTGACGTAATATTCAGAAATTGGTTTTGGATTTTTTTGTTTATATTTGTAGGTATTGAAATTGTAAAAGGTGGACAAAATTGCTTGGCAGCAAATTATTCAAAGTGAAAGGTACTACAAGAAGAAAAAATGTGTTTTAATATTTCAAGGCCAGTCGATGCTGTTGATTCTAAATAAATATATTTAATATATTAATAAAACATGTCTTTTATTGAAGAAAAAATTGCTTATATAAATACATAAAATTGTATTTAAGGTAAGGTAAGCAGATCTAAATTTGAAGTAAAAGGTTTACCACAAATATGTAAGATTTGTCCAAATGAATGAAAAAAAGTTCAATAAAATCATTCCATATATGAATTCAATTCAGTTAAATTTTTTCATTCTGTAGTATAGTGGTACATAAATATAGGAAAATGTTAACTAATATACGGAATGCATTCTACCTAATTTCTACGAAAATCACATCATTCAAACAAATAAAAATGTCTTTGGCGCTATACGAAGTTCAACTTTCTTCACAATGAGTTCATTTTAACTTAAAGAAGGGGTCACTTTTTTCTGGGTGTATAGAAAAATTTCTCACAAAAATTTTTTTATAGAAACTTTTTCCAAAATTTTATTTTTATAGAGATTTAACGAAAAAGATTACTAATTTGGGTAGAATTCTACCAACTGTGGCAACCGTGGTGGTAATACAAATTTATATTCTAAGTTATATACGTTGCATATTCATGTTTTAAGACAATAAAGTACTTAGAACCATTTTTGTTTTGTAAAATTTTTTAAATTTAACGAAAAATATAGTAGGGAAAATTGTTTGGGAATGTATGGGAAAGTAGGGAACTTTTTTTGCCCTTGTAGGGTAAACCGAACATTTTCCGTGGCAACATTTACTATGAGATATAGTCAGATTGAAACAAAGCACCCATAGACATGTACCCCTTAATTTTCTTAAATATGCAACTGCGGTTTATCTCCCAGACCTATATGTTACCCCACAAATGCTTATGATTACTAATTCTGTAATGGTGGTTTAGGGTATGATATAGTCGGCCTCGCCCGACTTTCTACTTTACTTACTTGTTTTTTTTCATATTTTTTAATTATTTAGTTTTGTTGTACTTTATTTATATCAATGTATGGTCCAAGAGGGCTTAATTGATTAAATAAATGTTTGAATTGAATTAAATTGAAATTGAAAAGAGAATTGTGTCATAAAATATGCCTACTCCAACTCCGGGCAAGTTTTTTTCAACATATTCCGAATTTCATAAGGATCTGATGAAATATGTTAAGGATCTGGGGTTCGCAATGGGACCTCTATTTAATTATTATCCAATATGGATGATATGGATAAGAAGCACGGTTGCCATAGTTGGTAGAATTCTACCAAACAATGTTAGATTTTTTACTGTTTGCCACCCAAAAAAAAAAGTAGATTTCTAAAATCAAGTTTCAAATTCTTATTTTTAGCCTGAATTCGTACTTAAAATTTTAAGTACTCAAATACTAAGTTATACTCATATTAAGTACAGAATATGCTTATTTGTGCAATTCAAGTCCCTAAATTTTGATTTAATCTTGTTTTGAGTTAAAACAAGAAAATTGTTACTTAATTCGTCTGTGAGAGTTAGGTGCTGAGAGCACAAAATAGAGTTTTTTTCTCCTCGATGCTCTCATCGAACCCCCGCGCATCGTTTGTGTGTGTGTGCTTACTGTTTGATTTGCTATTTTAAGGCGACTTTGCCTTAAAATAAGAAAACTTTTCCTTGATATTCATTCATGAGCCAATTGGAATGCAAAATAAAGTTTTGCTCTCCTTGTTACTCTCACAGATGTTTAACCTCCAAAAACTGGGTTTTCGATTGCATTTTGTTTGTACTTAGAACCTAGGTGACAGTGGCAGGGAGCCACCGTGGTGCAATGGTTAGCATGCCCGCCTTGCATTCACAAGGTCGTGGGTTCGATTCCTGCTACGACCGAACACCAAAAAGTTTTTCAGCGGTGGATTATCCCACCTCAGTAATGCTGGTGACTTTTCTGAGGGTTTCAAAGCTTCTCTAAGTGGTTTCACTGGAATGTGGAACGCCGTTCGGACTCGGCTATAAAAAGGGGGTCAGTTGTCATTGAGCTTAACATGGAATCGGGCAGCACTCAGTGATAAGAGAGAAGTTCACCACTGTGGTATCACAATGGACTGAATAGTCTAAGTGAACCTGATACATCGGGCTGCCACATAACCTAACCTAACCTAACCAGGTGACAGTGAAGTATTTTTGTCTCCTCACATGAAAGTGAGGAGAACGAAATATTTAAATATTTAAAAGGTAAGTAAAAATAAAGTTTATTATTTTAAAATAATTAAATAAATATATATTTCATTTCAAATCCCTTCCCTCAGCTTTAAAGGAGTGCTTGAATTGAGCATCATTGGATTTGGCCGCCATAGTTGAATTTTATGTATTTTTCTTTTCATTATAAATGTATATATTGATTTAAAAAAAGAATAATAAAAAATATTTTAAAAATATATGAACCTATTTTTATTTTATGGGGATTAAGCGCACATTGAGATTAAAACAAGTACAAATTACACTAAAATCAAGCGCATATAAAATAATATTGAATACGGTTCGAGATTAAATCAAGAACAGATCGTTCTTGAAACAAGCACATTATATTCAAAAATAAAAAATATTGATCCAAGCCCTGATTCCGCTTAAAAAAAGGCTCAAGTTAAGTTTAAATGCGGATTGAATCATGTACAGATTAGGATTAAATAGAGCTTCACCTGGGTTGAATCAAGCACTTCCCGTACTCAAAGGAAGCACAAACAGGTTTGAAAAATTCTAAAATTAAGAAATCTGTACTTAATATTTTCGGGATTAAATTAAGAATTTTCTTCTTGGATTTAGAAAATCCGTACTTACCGCACTTTTGACACCGCTACGGCTTGAATCAAGTTAACTTTTCTCTATTATTTGTTTCGGTGTGGTTGGTTAAATTCTTGATGTTTTGATAGTATTTGCAAAATATTCTTCTCTAAATAAGAACTACTTCGTAACTAGAAATAAAATTATGAGAAAATGTTCTTTAGAAATAAAATTTTGACAAAACTTTTATAGAAATAAAATTTTGACAAAATTTTCTATAGAGATAAAATTTTGGCAAAATTTTCTATAAAAAATACAATTTTGACAAAATTTTCTATAGAGATAAAATTTTGGCAAAATTTCCTATAAAAAATACAATTTTGACAAAATTTTCTATAGAAATAAAATTTTGACAAAATTTTGCACAAAAAATAAAATTTTGACAAAATGTTCTATAGAAATATAATGTTGACAAAATTTTCTATAGAAATAACATTTTGATAAAACTTTTTATTAAAACTACAATTTTGACAAAATTTTCCATAAAATATAAAATTTTGACAAAATTTTCTATAGAAATAACATTTTGATAAAATTTTCTATAAAAATATAATTTTGAAAAAATTTTCTATAAGAAATAAAATTCTTCTATAGAAATAAAATGTTGATTTTTTTGGTAACATTTTCCCAAATTTTGGTAGATAAATTTTGGCTCGAGGGACAACCGTGATAAGAAGTCCAATCTGTAGGGGACCATTTATAATTACGTTGAAAAAAGAGCTTTCATTTCTGAGGAACGAAATATTTTGCACAGAGGGTAGAAATAACATTCTACTTCTATATATAGCTGTCATATAAATGTACGACTAATTTGACCAGATATGACCACATACATAAACTCATCTCATAGATAAAATAAGTGCATATAACTAGCACTTATTTTCTTTAGATCACACATTTTCTCAAGGGTTTCTCGAATTGTTTTTGGACATTTTTCGGAGGAAAGAATTATTTTTTTATGTGTTTGTGTGGCTTTCTCCTCCAATACAAATGTACGAAAAATATAATATTGTCGATTGGGTGTTGTAGCATGTCACATGCTGTGTATGCTGTATATCGCGTGACACTTTAACTTTACGACTTTTCTTCTTCTGACTCTGGGTTTTCTTCATTACAACAAAGCCAATATGCTTTCATGACACTCGAGAATTCCTAACAAACTAAAACCAACAAAAACTACAAGACGACAATGACGAATGAGAGTCAGACGAAAATGCAAATTAACATAATCTACGCATTAAAATGATATAGAACGTATTAAAGGAACGCAACAAAATAGACACAACTGACAACATTTGGACTACAACTAACAATAAGTTTTCTTTGTCGTCTATGCGTTTGAGTTTTATGACATATGCATTTCACGGGATATAAGCAGAGGCATGCTACCGGAGAATATTTTCTATACACTCGCCTCGAGAGAAAAAAAATTCTTTCCTCACAAACGACATTTTAGACAAACAACCATCGTTTAGCTTTTGATATTCCCTCATATATTTTCTGATTCAATCACGAAATTAATTGATCCAATTAATGTTTTGATTCAATTTTTTCAATCACGAAAATAATAGAATCAAGCATACAACTAATTAAAAAATTAATTGATCTCTGATTGATACTTTCAATGAATCAATTTTTTAGATGAGGTAATCAATTATTTATTATGTAATTGTTTATTTACGTATAATTATGTTTCCTTTAGATGAAGTATTTTCCTGATAATTTATAATTTAGAGAACAAGAGTTTACATTTTCATATGAGTTTTCCGATTGGAATTTTCTTTAAATTTGAGTCAAAATTTAGTGAACCCATGTATATTATGCAACTAATTATTTCCGAATAAAATGTGTTATTATTATTTTAATTGGAAATATTTTTTATTTAATGAAAATATTAATAGGGATAATTATTTAATATTAAAATTAATTCTACGGAACTATTTAAATAAATAATTATATAAATTAAAAAAAATGTCCAAACTTTTTCTTAATTGGCTTTATTTCTTAATTTCATTAAAAAGGTAATTGTATCAATTAATTTTTCAATTGATTACATTTTCAACTTCAATCAACTTAATTGGAAATATTTTGGTCATATTTTTTAATTCCTGTCTAGATTCGAATCGAACGTAACTAGAGATTTTCGAAGAAGTTTTTTCCACAATTTTCTTTAGATTTAAATATTTATAAATTTCTAACCAGAATTGGCTCAGGGAAGTATCGTACCATTCGTGGAACGATGTATGAATCACTACATTTCTGTGATATATTTTTACTTTTGAATAATTAAATATTCTCCAATATTATACACAATACAAAAAATTTAAGTTATACATTTAGAACTTATATTAGTAATAATTAATGTACTTGAGTACCCAATTATGGGCTATGTATGCAATTAATATTATGGACAGTGTTACCGTTGGAAATTTTGAAAAAGTCGCATACTCAAAAAAAGGTCGCACAAGTAGCATAATGATAAAAAAAGTCGCATACAATTGTGAAGTATTTTTATTACAAAAAATCTTCTATAAATCAACACAAAAACAATAAAGGAACACTCCCTTTAACATCAGGAGATATTTTAGCAACTTATTGTATCATAAAATGTAGTAAAACGTAAACTTGCAATAAATAAAAAATTGACTTTTTTTCTCCTTCCTAAAATTAGCAGAAATGTACTAGAACGCCATCAAGTTCCAATTTACTATCAGCCAATTAAACGCATTTAAATCAATTAAAAAAAAAAACAAAAATATTTATTATACCCTTCACCACTACTGTGGTACAGGGTATAATAAGTTTGTGCATTTGTATGTAACGCCAAGAAGGAGTAATCATAGACCAACCTTTTAGTATACGGATCGGCTTAGAATTAAATTCTGAGTCGATTTAGCGATGTCCGTCTGTCTGTCTGTCCGTCTGTCTGTCTGTCTGTCTGTTGATGTATTTTTGTGTGCAAAATACAGCTCGCAGTTCTAGTCCGATTGTCCTAAAATTTGGTATAGGGTCCTGTTTCGGCTCAAAGACGATCCCTATTGATTTTGGAAAAAATCGGTTCAGATTTAGATATAGCTGCCATATATATTTTTCACCGATCTGGTCATAATTGGCGTGTATATCAACCGATCTTCCTCAAATTCCGTACATCCGAATATTTTATGAGTCTCGAAAAACTTGCAAAATATCAGCAAAATCGGTTCAGATTTAGATATAGCTCCCATATATAGCTTTCGCCCGATTTACACTCATTTGCCCACAGAGGCCAATTTTTTGCTCCGATTTAGTTGAAATTTTGCATAGGGAGTAGAATTAGCGTTGTAACTATGCGTGCCAAATTTGCTTGAAATCGGTTCAGATTTGGATATATCTCCCATATAAAGCTTTCGCCCGATTTACACTCATATGACCACGGAGGCCAATTTTTAACTCCGATTGAGTTGAAATTTTGCACAGGGAGTAGAATTAGCATTGTAGCTATGCGTGTCAAATTTGGTTGAAATCGGTTCAGATTTAGATATAGCTCCCATATATATGTTTTTCTGATTTCGACAAAAATAGTCAAAATACCAACATTTTCCTTGTAAAATCGCCACTGCTTAGTCGAAAAGTTGTAAAAATGACTCTAATTTTCCTAAACTTCTAATACATATATATCGAGCGATAAATCATAAATAAACTTTTTCGAAGTTTCCTTAAAATTGCTTCAGATTTAAACGTTTCCCATATTTATACCCTTCACCACTACTGTGGTACAGGGTATAATAAGTTTGTGCATTTGTATGTAACGCCAAGAAGGAAAAGTCTGAGACCCATCGTTTAGTATACCGATCGTCTTAGAATTAAATTCTGAGTCGATTTACGATGTCCGTCTGTCTGTCTGTCTGTCTGTCTGTCTGTCCGTCTGTCTGTCTGTTGATGTATTTTTGTGTGCAACGTACAGCTCGCAGTTTTAGTCCGATTGTCCTAAAATTTGGTATAGGGTCCTGTTTCGGCTCAAAGACGATCCCTATTGATTTTGGAAAAAATCGGTTCAGATTTAGATATAGCTGCCATATATATTTTTCACCGATCTGGTCATAATTGGCGTGTATATCAACCGATCTTCCTCAAATTCCGTACATCCGAATATTTTATGAGTCTCGAAAAACTTGCAAAATATCAGCCAAATCGGTTTAGATTTAGATATATCTCCCATATATAGCTTTCGCCCGATTTACACTCATATGACCACAGAGGCCAATTTTTAACTCCAATTTTGTTGAAATTTTGCACTGGGAGTAGAATTAGCATTGTAGCTATGCGTGCCAAATTTGGTTGAAATCGGTTCAGATTTAGATATATCTCCCATATATAGCTTTCGCCCGATTTACACTCCTTTGTCCACAGAGGCCAATTTTTTGCTCCGATTTAGTTGAAATTTTGCACAGGGAGTAGAATTAGCATTATAGCTATGCGTGTCAATTTTGGTGGAAATCGGTTCAGATTTAGATATAGCTCCCATATATAGCTTTCGCCCGATTTACACTCATATGACCACAGAGGCCAATCTTTTACTCCGATTTAATTGAAATTTTGCACAGGGAGTAGAATTAGCATTGTAGCTATGCATGCCAAATTTGGTTGAAATCGGTTCAGATTTAGATATAGCTCCCATATATAGCTTTCGCCCGATTTACACTCATATGACCACAGAGGCTAATTTTTTGCTCCGATTTAGTTGAAATTTTGCACAGGGAGTAGAATTAGCATTGTTGCTATGCGTGCCAAATTTGGTTGAAATCGGTTCAGATTTAGATATAGCTCCCATATATATGTTTTTCTGATTTCGACAAAAATGGTCAAAATACCAACATTTTCCTTGTAAAATCGCCACTGCTTAGTCGAATAGTTGAAAAAATTACTCTAATTTTCTTAAACTTCTAATACATATATATCGAGCGATAAATCATAAATAAACTTTTGCGAAGTTTACTTAAGATTGCTTCAGATTTAAATGTTTCCCATATTTATACCCTTCACCACTACTGTGGTACAGGGTATAATAAGTTTGTGCATTTGTATGTAACGCCAAGAAATAGTGGTCATAGACCCATCTTTTAGTATACCGATCGGCTTAGAATTAAATTCTGAGTCGATTTAGCGATGTCCGTCTGTCTGTCTGTCCGTCCGCCTGTCTGTATATGTAATTTTGTGCACAAAGTACAGCTCGCAATTTAAGTCCGATCGTCCTCAAATTTGGCATAGGGCCGTTTCTTGGGACAGAGACAATCGCTATTGGTTTTTGAAATAATCGGTTCAGATTTAGATATAGCTGCCATATATATTTATCCCCGATTTGGTCATAGTTAGCGTATTTATCAACCGATTTTTTTGAAATACCGTATATCAAAATATTTTATGAATCTCGAAAATCTTGCAAAATATCAACCAAATCGGTTCAGGTTTAGATATAGCTCCCATATATATCTTTCGTCCGATTTAGACTCATATGACCACAGAGGCCAAAGTTTACTACCGACCTTCGTGAAATTTTGCACAGAGGGTAGAATTGACATTCCACCAATGCTTGGTAAATTTGATTGAAATCGGTTCAAATTTAGATATTGCTCCCATATATATCTTTCGTCCGATTTGAACTTATATGACCACAAAATCCAGAGTTTTGCCGTGATTTGCTTCAAATTTTGCACAAGGGGTACTTTTAACGATACTATTGTATGTGTCAAATATGGTCGAAATCGATTCAGATTTAGATATAGCTCCCATATATATCTTTCGTCCGATTTGAACTTATATGGCCACAAAAGCCAGAGTTTTGCCCTGACTTCCTTCAAATTTCGCACAAGGGGTACGTTTAATAGTATCGTTAAGTGTGTCAAATTTTGTTAAAATCGGTTCAGATTTAGATATAGCTCACATATATATCTTTCGCCCGATTTGGACTTATATGGTCTCAAAAGCCAGAGTTTTGCCCTGACTTACTTCAAATTTTGCACAAGCGGTACTTTTAACGATACTATTGTATGTGCCCAATATGGTCAAAATCGATTCAGAGTTAGATAGCTCCCATATATATCTTTCGTCCGATTTGAACTTATATGGCCTCAAAATCCAGGGTTTTGCCGAGATTTGCTTCAAATTTCGCACAAGGAGTACGTTTAGTAGTATCGGTAATTGTGCCAAATTTGGTTGAAATCGGTTCAGATTTAGATATGGCTCCCATATATATCTTCCGTCCGATTAGCAATCATATGACCAGGGGGGCAAAGTTATACTCCCATTTACGTGAAATTTCGCATAGATATCCTAACTATACATGTCAAATTTAGTCAAAATCGGTTCAGATTATATATAGCCCCCATATATACGTACACCAGAGTTGGGGAAATATGGCAGACTGTTACACATTTTATACCCATTTTTAGTGGAAGTTTCCTCCAATTAAGCCGATTTAAATTTTAATTCTAGAGATTTTGTAGAAGTAAAAAAATTGTCTCCTTTATACAGCTTCCAGCAAATGTGAAGTAGTTGAGATAGTAACACAAATTTTGGCTTACATAGTGGTGAAGGGTATAATATAGTCGGCCCCGCCCGACTTTAGACTTTACTTACTTGTTTTTTATACTACACTCCTAATTGACTCTGTGAAATATATCGCACGTATTATTTGTTTATGGCTAACTCTTGCACGATTTTTCTGGGAAAAATTCCTAGCAAAAACTTGCAACTTATCTTCCTCAAATTCCTCAAATTTCAAATTTGATCTCACTCTGGCTCTCTTTCATTGGCTTTTTGGAGTAAACGAAAGACCCCAGTAAAAATTTGTGATAATTATCAAAAATTAGTGGGTACTCAAACGGAGCTAGTGATATGCAACAAAACAACGACTTAACAAACCAGAACACCGTGTAGGGTAGGTACCGTAGGTTAGATGTCCATTGTGATACTATAAGTGATTTACTTCTCTCTTAGTTATGAGTACTTCTATATTTAGCTCAATGACAACTTGTCATTGAAACACATTTTGCTCTTTGGTCGAAACTGGGTTGGAATCCATGACCCTTTGTATACAAGGCGGGCCATTGCGGTGGCTTCGCGTAAGGCGCACGGCGATGAATTCCCACTTATAAAAATTGCTTAAAATTTAAGCACTTCCCTTTTGTGCGACTTTAGTCGCATATTTTAAAAAAGTCGCATGACGTCAAAAAGGTTGCAAAATGCGACTAAAGTCGCACAACGGTAACACTGATTATGTATACATAAATCTTTTTGTTTATTTATAGAAATAAATTTTAGAATATGAATTGAATAAAATAAACAACTGAAAAAAAATATTCTCCATATTCAATTAACATTTTTATTGAAAAATATTAGTCATATATTTTTTTTTGTGGGAGTCGTTTAACTGTTGTTGGTATTTCACCGTGGTGTCTGAATAAGATTTTATTGTATGCAGAATTTGTCTTCAAAATTTTGCCCATTTATCTCTGAAATCGCCATTGACATTTTTGCAACCCCAATTGGAACTATCTTCACAAAATATTTCACATTACCCAGCAAACCATCATCATTATTGACCACTCCCACTCCTCGCCGATTCCGCAATCTTATTGTTCACAATTACAATTCACTATTTTCTCCCCCGCCCTCTCTTCTCGTATGACAAAATTATACCCTTTCGTATTAAATGAACAATGTTCAGGGTTGGTGATTTAGACCTCTATTTGCGGTGGTGGTGATGATGATGATGATGGTCGATTACCAGAAAATGGTAGGTGGAGGACTGTGCTTGAGGGTGTTTGCATTGAAATCTCAACAATTATTCTGATGCGTCATCTGGCTTTTTCCCTCATCGTTTCAGAGCACATTCTCATTTTTACAACCCCCAATATCTCATGCGCTGCTTTGCTCTGCTCTGGTGGCATTGTCAGATTTAACCCTCGACAGAAATCTACATAGCTCTTACACAGCTTACATACATACATTGGACACATAGGGATGTATTGTACATAGGTACATTTAGTTCGTCTCACCTGTCATCTGATTTAGGCAAGTTATAATCACCCGCACCCTCCCCTCTCCTCCTCCGGCCATTCTCAAGGCCCATAGAAGTTTGCACCAGAGGCCGAGAAGAATATTCCACAGCTCGACAGTAATAATAAACCTTCGAAACATCCCCTCTGATGTTATCCTCGCCTAAACACCCACCTCATACTCTATTCCTTCTGCTTCTTCTTCTTCCATTGTCCCTGAGTTAAAGAGGGTGGCATTGATTGGGTAAAGTGGGATGGTAGATAAACTGAAATGAACTACGTGGCGTATGAGAATGAGTCAAACCAAATCCAAAGCGACCTTAGGTGAAATGAAACTTAGTTAACGGGCCGACCGACTGGCTGGCTGGCTGGATGGATGGATGACAGGGCTGAATGGAGAGCAATGCAGAGCAGAGCTATGTCATGAAATGAAAATGAACGACAGGTGAATAGTTTCCCTTTGTGCGCACATTTCTAATTGGATTTATCGTTGGTTCTGTTCTAAGAAAAAATCTATGAAAATGAATCGTAGGAACTTTTCTGTTTCAAAGCAGAGCCTTTAATTTTGTTGCTGTTGTTGTGGTTGCTATTATTATTGATGTTGCTAATGGCTTGTTGTTGCTGTTGTTCAGTCTCTTTGGTTTTAATGGCCTTCCATTCTGCTCTGTTCATTTCTGTGCTATAGAATGTAAAGCTCTTCTCAACCATAATTACGATTTCTATGGTGTCACCCTACAGCAGGCAATGTGAGCATGAAACATTTTTTATGGGAAATACGTGTGTAAGCATAGCATTTGTCAAATAGCAGAATTTTTATTGTTATCCAGTAGGAAATATTCCTTAAGACAGTTTCCTATTAAAGACAGCTATGAGATGCTATTGGAAGCAAAAGCTACCCTGCTAAAACCGGGTAAGTAGTTATGGGAACAATTGCTTACCCCCAGCAATACCGCATTCTACGGAATAATGAATTACCATCACCGTGCACTAATAGAAAAAATTGCTTTCCAAATTCGTGTAGGGACGATAACAAACTGAGACGGAAACGTTCACGAAAAATCAAAACGTTCACGTTCATTGGCGTTCACGATTTCATGAACAGCTTTCATTTTTCATTGGCTATGAAAAATCTTGAAATAATCGTTAGACGTTGTTATGACAACTCCATCTGCACCACCGATGGATGGATGTACTAGGGCGGCTGTTAACGCGCATGGACCAGACATTCCAGGTTCGAGTCACGGTAGCGGAAAAAATTCTAAATGTATAAATAGATGAATTTGTAATGTAAATTTAGTATAAACATAGAAACGTGTTAACAACAGTGTTACTGTGCAGGATTAAAAATAAAAATATATAAAATTTTATATAAAAAATTACAATAATAGAAAAAACAAGTAAGAAAAGTCTAAAGTCGGGCGGGACCGACTATATTATACCCTGTACCACATTGTAGATCTAAAAGGTTTTAGCAGGGTAGCAAAAGCTACCCTGCTAAAACCGGGTAAGTAGTTATGGGAACAATTGCTTACCCCCAGCAATACCGCATTCTACGGAATAATGAATTACCATCACCGTGCACTAATAGAAAAAATTGCTTTCCAAATTCGTGGAGGGACGATAACAAACTGAGACGGAAACGTTCACGAAAAATCAAAACGTTCACGTTCATTGGCGTTCACGATTTCATGAACAGCTTTCATTTTTCATTGGCTATGAAAAATCTTGAAATAATCGTTAGACGTTGTTATGACAACTCCATCTGCACCACCGATGGATGGATGTACTAGGGCGGCTGTTAACGCGCATGGAGCAGACATTCCAGGTTCGAGTCACGGTAGCGGAAAAAATTCTAAATGTATAAATAGATGAATTTGTAATGTAAATTTAGTATAAACATAGAAACGTGTTAACAACAGTGTTACTGTGCAGGATTAAAAATAAAAATATATAAAATTTTATATAAAAAATTACAATAATAGAAAAAACAAGTAAGAAAAGTCTAAAGTCGGGCGGGACCGACTATATTATACCCTGTACCACATTGTAGATCTAAATTTTCGATACCATATCACATCCGTCAAATGTGTTGGGTGCTATATAGAAAAGTTTGTCCCAAATACATACATTTAAATATCACTCGATCTGGACAGAATTTGATAAACTTCTACAAAATCTATAGACTCAAAATTTAAGTCGGCTAATGCACTAGGGTGGAACACAATGTTAGTAAAAAAATATGGGAAACGCTTAAATCTGAAGCAATTTTAAGGAAACTTCGAAAAAGTCTATTTATGATTTATCGCTCGATATATATGTATTAGAAGTTTAGGAAAATTAGAGTCATTTTTACAACTTTTCGACTAAGCAGTGGCGATTTTACAAGGAAAATTTTGGTATTTTGACCATTTTTGTCGAAATCAGAAAAACATATATATGGGAGCTATATCTAAATCTGAACCGATTTCAACCAAATTTGGCACGCATAGCAACAATGCTAATTCTACTCCCTGTGCAAAATTTCAACTAAATCGGAGTTAAAAATTGGCCTCTGTGATCATATGAGTGTAAATCGGGCGAAAGCTACATATGGGAGCTATATCTAAATCTGAACCGATTTACACCATATTTGGCTCGCATAGCAACAATGCTAATTCTACTCCCTGTGCAAAATTTCAACTAAATCCGAGCAAAAAATTGGCCTCTGTGGTCATATGAGTGTAAATCGGCCGAAAGCTATATATTGGAGCTATATGTAAATCTCAACCGATTTCAACCAAATTTGGCACGCATAGCTACAATGCTAATTCTACTCCCTGTGCAAAATTTCAACTAAATCCGAGCAAAAAATTGGCCTCTGTGGTCATATGAGTGTAAATCGGGCGAAAGCTATATATGGGAGCTATATCTAAATCTGAACTGATTTCAACCAAATTTGGCACGCATAGCTACAATGCTAATTCTACACCCTGTGCAAAATTTCAACCAAATTGGGGTAAAACTCTGGCTTCTGGAACCGTATTAGTCCATATCGGGCGAAAGATATATATGGGAGCTATATCTAAATCTGAACCGATTTCAATAAAATTTGGCACACTTGACTATAGTACTAATTGTTCTTCTTGTGCAAAATTTTAAGCAAATTAGGGTAAAACTCTGGCTTCTGGGGCCATATAAGTCCATATCGGTCGAAATATATATATATGGGAGCTATATCTAAATCTGAACCGATTTCTTCCAAAATCAATAGGGAGCCAAATTCTGAGCCAAAACACATACGTGTGCCAAATTTGAAGTCGATTGGACTAAAACTGCGGCCTAGACTTTGATTACAAAAATGTGTTCACGGACAGACGGACATCGCTATATCGACTCAAGAGGCCACCCTGAGCATTTTTGCCAAAGACACCATGTGTCTATCTCGTCTCCTTCTGGGTGTTGCAAACATATGCACTAACTTATAATACCCTGTTCCACAGTGTTCCCTGTTCCCTCTTGTTTGTTGGCATTAAGAGTTAATTCGTATATTCCTGACTATAAATTCGTTATAGTTGTCATATTGACATCGTCTGTACTCAATTTGACAGCTCATGTGTGTTGATTCATGTTGACCTTTTCTTTTGGTATTGATTCCAAATTTTTATTCTCTTTTTGCAATGTATTAACAAAGCTTTTCAAGTAAAAATAAATATCAGTTTAAAAAATCCAACGATGCAAACTCTTCAAAAAGCTTATTTATCTTTAATCCAAAGATTCAATATAGCAGTCAATTTAAAGATTATTTCTTTAAATCAAACAGGGTTTTCTTTATTTTAAGGTAAAATGTCCTCACTTCAAAGACTTTATCGGAGAAACGCAAATTTCAGAAATTCGCGTTCTAAATTTAAAGAAAACAATTATTAAAGCAAACATGATGAATTTTTTTTAATTTAAATTTTGTTTATTTTAAATTAATTTGTCCTTAATAATGTGTAAATCTCATATCATAAAATTAAGGTTGCATAATCTTTCAGATTAGGTCAATATATTCATCAGTGCACATTTGTTGTTTTTTTTTATTTTTATTTTCTTTGCTCGACATATTTACAAAATTATAACAAATATTATTAATTATAGCAAATACTTGATAGTATAAAATATTTTTTGTTAAGTTCAAACAACATAGCAAAGGTGAAAATTGATCAAAATGATTATTTGTCTATAGTGAAGCCTTTCATATTTTTAAAGATTCAATATTTCATTAAATTTAAAGATTACTTTTTATTAGTTAAAGAAAATTTGCCTAACATCATAGACATACGACTTTAACGGAGGGTAATTTGTTCGAAGATTCATTTAATGAAAACAATTTTAAAACAATGTTTTTTTCTTCCTTTTATTATATTTTGCTCACTTTAAAGAAATTTGTCCTTAATATTGTGTAAATTGCATATTCTAAAATGAAGGTTGCATGATCTTTTATACTAACATATACTTAGTTTTGTAATGCTGCAGAGAAGTACTTTCCACATAGACATGTCCACAAAAAATAAAATATTTTTATATCCTCCTCTGGTCTTCACAAAGCATATATTCTGAGTTGTGGTGAAATTCCAAGTCAATCTACCGATATCCGTCCATCCGTCTGTTGAAATAACGCTAATTTCCGATAGAAATAACGAAAATAACGATTTAAAATGTAAGACCTCATTTAAGTATAGCTCCCATAAAACCTAATATCCAGATTTGATTTCCAGAGCCTCTTGTGTTTCCACCGGACCTGATAAAATTTGGTACGCGATATTACCCTGCAAACATTGGTGCATATCGGTCCATAATTTTATATTGCCCCCATAACATTATCTCCAGATTTTGATAGGAACTTTTTGGAGGCAAAAATATCATCCGAGCCGTTTGAAGTTTGACCCTCTAATTGCCATTAGAAAACTGGCTCATATCGGTTCAAAATTATTTATTGGCTCCTCTATAAACCGATAAAGAACTAAGAACTAAAGATACTGCATCAAATTCGTCTTGGCCGAACTTTCGGCCGTAAACAAAATTTAAATTTTTTCAGTAAATTTACGACACGAAATTTTAAACTCGCATCTCTTTAAAGTAAGAAATATGTTCCTTAAAGTAAAGAAAAATATTATTTTAAACGAAATAACCTTCAAATTAACTTACATATTTACTGGATATTTGGATTAAAAAAAAACCCTTTAATCCTTTCGACCCTAAAGTTGCCTGTGGGCAACTTTTTGTGTGTTTGAGACTCACTGTCAGCTTTGTTTTTGTTCATAAAACTGTAACGGTATCGAAAGCTACAAGTGTTTTCTTCAAGTTGAATAAAAAAAAGCTAATTTGGTTGTCAATTAGCAAATTTTATTTTTCATTAGTACGCACGTGCCTCAAAAAAAAATATTTGCGAATTTGGAAAAAGGTTTTTATAAATGTGACTTTTTTCAAAAATTACAACAAAAATGTTAAAAGTTTTTATAAAAACGGTCTTAGTACATATCAAATAAAATATTTGTGGAAGTCAAATCGTAGAATTGCAAAAAAACAACACGTGAGAAATTTTTAAAGTTGTAAAGTTGCCTGTGGGCAACTTTGGGCCATTGTGGTAGTAAAATTTCATATTTTTGGCTATAAGAGCAAAAAGGTTTGAGAAACAATGATTTTAAACATATTTGGAACTTCGATTGGGATGTCCCAGTGACGAGGAATGCGGCGATGATGTGGAAAACATATCTGCAGTGCTAGAGAGTAATTTGAAAGGAATCGTAAAATGGAAGGAAGCCATAGATATCGGCCTTCTTGGCAACATACTGGTGGATTAAAACGAATATTGGCGCTTTATTGTACTTTGTTTTTCTTTTACACCTCCAGTTAAAATGGCATGGGTTCAAAACAAAACATCACGCGAGATTCACGAAATTTAAAATAAGTCTCGTGAATGCGCGTGAAAGGGACTGAACAAAAATGTGTCGTGCGTGAGTAAAAATCAAATTGTGTTCGTAATTGTGAGTGAGTAAAATTTCTCCGAAATCACGCTCATGGTAAAAATTCAAGTTCATGATCCAACGCACGCTCACGATAAAATTCACACACATGATAATACCGAGACACAAAAAATAATTGTGCTAATTGTTCCGTCGTGAGTTATGAATGTTAATTACTCATCAGTAATTGCAGCGAGTCATGAGTCATTTGTCATGAATCACAAGAATTTTCGTGAATGGTAATTGTTATATCACGATCATTTTCGTGAATGAAGAATATTGTCGTGAGTCGCGAGAAATTTCGTGAATTGTGAGTATATTATTGAGCCACCAAAAATTGTCATGTTCCGAAAATATTCGTAAATCGTGAATTACGAAAATTGTTGTGAATCGTGCGAGAGCGTGAGGCATAAACGTTGTTCGTGCGTGAGCGTGCGCGAATATGACTTTTCATTTCGTGAATTTGGGTGGGCGTGAATTCCTACCCACATGGCGTGCGTGAGTACAAATATTTCTTCGTGAATGTGCCTGAGCGTGAGTGCAATTTCACTCACATGTAAAAATGACAACAAACTTTAAAAAATCCAATAAAACGTAAAACGTCTATCACTACAAAGCAAACCATTTTATAGTCACAATTACCCAAAGTTGTCCACAGGCAACATTCTCTACCGCCCAAACGAATGGGCGTGGCCACCCGAAATTTTGCCCAGACGCTTCTTTAATGAGCATGCTAACCATTAGAGGTGTGCACATGAGTAATATTTTATACACGCTCACGCACACTCACGACAGAAAAATCTTACTCACGCACGATATTGTTTAGTAGGACTCACGCACACTCAAGAAAAGAAAATGTGTACTCACGCACGAAAATATCGTGAATCGCGAAAAATGTCGTGACTCACGAATAATTTTATGAGTAATTTACCTTAGGGACATGTTTGAAAACATGAGCATGATTAAAATCGAGAGCGTTTTTTAACTTTTAACATCTCAGGTTATGTCACTAAAATTGTAAATAAATTCGTAAGCGTTTTATGTGCCTGGGAGGGATTATTTTCGTGAGCGTATTTTTCCGAAATTCGTTACTCACGCACACTCTCGTGACTCACGCGTAAGTCACGAAAATTTTCGTGAGTCACGAGAATTTCTTGTCACGTGCACACCTCTACTAACCATTGCGGCTCCCGAAACCACGGTGGTTCCCGAAAGGGTTAAATGATTGGGATTATTCTGTAAACCCAGAAAGACTTTTCTTTAAATCATTACTTTCTATATACATACATACTTTTCATTGATTCATTAAATTTTGACCCAAATCGAAAGAAAAATCCAACTAAAATCACACTCAAAAAAAAAAAAAAAACAAATTTACTAAATATTTGTATACTTTTTAATTCTCCCCTTCATTTAACTAACGTACGTCAAAAAATTATTAAAGTCAAGGAAACATTCTTAAAACATAATAATTCCATAAACTAAAATAGAGTTAAATTGGCTTTAGTTCCATTGAGTGTTCAATTTATTTTTTGAATGCATAATCAGAAAATGCATAAAGTGCGAAATCATATGTAAAATTTTCTAAAATTATTTCATGTAAAGGTGAAATAATTAAAATAAAAACGTTCAATAATAATGACATGAATAATTGGTTGTCTCAACTAAAACAAGTAAGGAAAGTCGGGTGCGGTAGACTATATTATACCCTGCACGTTAAAATAAAAACGTTCAATAATAATGGCATGAATAATTGATTGTCTCAACTAAAACAAGTAAGGAAAGTCGGGTGCTGTAGACTATATTATACCCTGCACCACTTTGTAGATGCACATTCTCGATAGCATATCCAATGTGTTGGGTGCTATATATAAAGATTTATGTTCCCACACACATATATATTTAAATCTGACCATGTCTGGACAAAATTTGTCAGAGTTCTACAACATTTATAGACTTTAAATTTAAGTCGACTAATGACCAGGGGTGGAACACAATGTTAGTAAAACAAGTATATATGGCCGTAAGTTCGGCCAGGCCGAATCTTATGTACCCTCCACCATGGATGGCGTAGAAACTTCTACGAAAGTCTGTCATCCACAATCGAATTACTTGGGTTGTGCACTGAAAAAAATATTGTCGTGAGGTCAAAGATTTCGTGTCTTCAAAATACGAATGGAAATTTTGCTTAGCATAGAAGACGCATTTCTTTAATATAAAGTTTTTTTCCTTGTCCAAAAGTCGATAAACTTTTCAATGAAGTCGTATTCTCCTTATAATTAAGTGATTTGACTTAAAAATGGGTATCATAACATGAAAGAAAAAATGTTTGGGCTATGGTCAACTTGACTTTAATAATTCAGAAAAATTATTTAAATTTAATGAAATTGTCTTTAAATTTGTTGTCTTTTTGCATCTTGACTACAAAGCAAAAAATCGTTCAAATATAGGACATGTTTTTCAAAACTTTAGTTTAAAGACGTTTTTTACTTGAAACATAGCAAAATTTCTACTGGAAGTCGAGTCTTAGTTTGGAAAATAAAGTTGTCGTTAACTCGATTTTAAAGGACTTTGATATCATTTGAAGGAAAAAAGCTGAAAAACGAAAAATTAAAATTTGCTTCCTAGAAGCAAGTGCACAAAACCTAAATTTAAAAGAGGATTGTGTCTTAAAAGTATCCTTACTTGTATTCTCCGCTTCTTTGGCTCGGAATCAATACCAAAAATTTTAAAGTAAAGACAAAATCTTTGGAACCGGACATGCTTTTCTTTAGTGTGGTATCTTAAATCGTTTTCTAAATTGTGAGTTAACATAGTCCATATGGACCGATTTCGACCAATTTTTGCATGGGTGTTTGAGGCCATATATTAACACCACGTACCAAATATCAACGGAATCAGATAAATTTTGGTCTTCCAAGAAGCTCCGGAGATCAAATCTTGTAATCGGTTTATATGGGGGCTGTATATAATTATGCACCGATGTGGACCAATTTTTGCATGGTCATTAGAGACCATATACTAACACCATGTAGCAAATTTCACCCCGATCGGATGAAATTTGCTTCTCTTAGAGGCTCCGAAAGCCAAATCGGGGGATCGGTTTATATGGGGGCTATATATAATTATGGACCGATGTGGACCAATTTTTGCATGGTTGTTAGAGACCATATACTAACACCATGTACCAAATTTCCGCCGGATCAGATGAAATTTGCTTCTCTTAGAGGGTCTGCAAGCCAAATTTGGGGGTCCGTTTATATGGGGGCTATACGTAAAAGTGGACCGATATGGCCCATTTGCAATACCAACCGACCTACATCAATAACAACTACTTGTGCCAAGTTTCAAGTCGATAGCTGGTTTCGTTCGGAAGTTAGCGATTTCAACAGACGGACGGACGGACATGCTCAGATCGACTCAGAATTTCACCACGACCCAGAATATATATTTATATATACTTTATGGAGTCTTAGAGCAATATTTCGATGTGTTACAAAACGGAACGACAAAGTTAATATGCCCCCCATCCTATGGTGGATGGTATAAAAATATGGGAAACATTTAAATCTGAACCAATTTTGAGGCAACTTCGCGAAACTGTATTTATGATTTATCGGTCGATAGATATGTATTAGAAATAAGGGAAAAGTTGAGTCACTTTTACAAGTTTTCGACTTAGCAGTGGCGATTTTATAAGGAAAATGTGGGTATTTTGGCCATTTTTGCTATATCGAAATCTGAACCGATTTCTTCCAAAATCAATGGGGTTCTATTCTGACCCAAAACAGAAACACAAAATGTGTTCAGAAACAGACGGACGGACAGACGGACGGACAGACGGACATGGCTAGATCGACTCAGGGACCAATCCTGAGCATTATTGCCTTCTGGGTGTTGCAAACATATGCACTAACTTATAATAACATACCCTGTTCCACAGTGTGACGCAGGGTATAATAATAATTAATAATTAAGTTTTTCGATCAAAATCAATTACATTTTTAATTGCAAGTGTAGAAGAAATCGATTAATTTTTTAATCAAGTATATTTCTTATTTATTATTATTTCAGTGATTGATGCCACCATGATCGCGTTAGAAACAATTTCATTTAAAACATTAAATAGATCAATTAATTTCGTAATTGAATCAAAGAAAAGAAAATTTTTCTGCAATAGGGTTCTTCGCAATTCGATTATGCCCCTCTCGATGATTCCCTCTTTGGTTGCTTTAGTAGATTTGGTTTCATTTGCTGGGATGAATAAATGGTTTTCTTTTCTCCTTTTTTTGTTTTTGTGAATTCATGTTGCCTTGGCCGATTCTGTCTTATGTAGAACTCACCTGTACATAGAATCTGAGGGTGGCTTTTTGGTACCTTCATACCTAGCCAACTTATACATATGTACCTGTATACATAAACTTTTCATATACAACAACAAAAAAGTTTCAGAGTTTATTGTTGTTGCCGACAGTCTTCTGTTCTGTTCTGCTCTGAATAACAGAGTACTCTGTTGATGAGTTTTGTGATAAATTCTCCTTGGTATCCTATCCAGTTCTAGCAGAGGTAGATAGTATAGAGCAAGTTAGTGCTTTACCATTAAGTGGTGCACTAAAGCAGCTAGTGCTGCTGGTTGATGGCTGATGTGGCTGATAGAGTTCTTCCAAGCTATCGTGAGTACATTTTAGATGTTAATGGGTGAGGAGGGGGGAGTTTAGTTGATGGCTGTTTTTTTGTGTTTGTGTTCTTTAAGTTAAGTGTGTGTGGGTAGTAATCAGGGAGGTTGGCGGAAGTCCTCGCAGAATGTTTAATGGGGAAAAAGGGGGAGAGAGGTTGCTAGTGGGTGGTGGTTGTAGTTGTTGTTATATGGTATCTGTAATCATTATTTATTTTCTGTCTACTGCTTGTTGGGGTTCTGGCCTTCTTAACATCGTTGCAAAACAACCGTAGGGAGGATAAATTATTTCCAGCAGCGAGCTAAAGGAATTCTCTGATATTTATCAGCAAGGATAAATAAATTTTACGTTATGGTTGACTGACTTCATGAGTTAAAATGGTCGGTCATTAAAGAAGAAGAAGAAAAAATCAATACCAATGAAAAATCATTGTAGTCCCATAGAAATTTGTATTCAAGATGCAGGTGAAATCACAGAATTGTCCAAAGATATTCTAGGGGTATTCACCACTGTGCTATCACCGTGATCTGAAAAGTCAAAGTGAGTCCGGCACTATTTATACCTAAACTAACCTATCCTAGAAGGGCATACACATCTTTCTTTTGATTTTATATTATATGACTTTGATGTTGAAAACCGAAACTATATATCTCCCACTCTTCCTAAACCAAGTATACTTAGTTTAATGGTTATTAATTCTCATCGTCTTGTCCCTGGGGTCAAATGAAAAAACACTCACACGAAAATGTTCATGACTTTCACAATGAGTTGCCATCGATTATGGCAGTCGTCACCAAAGTATGCAAATAGAACATGGAATACCTGTTAGCTAGTAAGTCATTAGCTCGTACTTGGAATTGGGAACATAACCAATTCATTTGAGGTGGATAGGGAGAGGGATCCATCGCTTGGTTTACTTCAATTCATTTACACGTGTGGGTATTTGCACAAATGCCCCAGTGTAAACACAGGGCAATGGGAGCCATGTCTGTCGCCTTTGTAGCTCGCTAGCTTTGAAACTTCATTAATGCTCAAATTGGCGCCACATAATTATTCAAATGATGACGGACAATTATGCTTTGTAGTACTTCTAAAAAGATGTCAAAAATTAGCAAAAAATGTACCCGGATTTGTAGAAGGAAGTTATATCCAGTTTATTGCCTAATGTCGGAGACCAAACTGGTAGGTATTAGGTTAGGTTAGGTATAGTGGCAGTCCGCAGTAATGAACTAATATGTTTTTCACAGAGTGCTGCCCGACAAGTGTCCTCCTTTTTATAGTCGTGTCCAAACACCACTTACAAGAGCTTTGAAACACTCAGAAATAGCACCACCAGTACTGAGGGGGATATTCCACTGCTGAAAAACCTGTTGGTATTCGGTAGTAACCGGAAATGAACCCAAGAACTTTTGTATGAAAGGGGCACGCAGGCCAAGTTCGAAGATATACCGTTATAACCCGGTCTAGGTTTTGATATAGCTCCCATATAAACCGAACCCCCGATTTGGGTCCTAGGCTTCTAGAAACCGTAGTTTTTATTCGATTTGCCTGAAATTGGAAATCTAGAGGTATCTTAGGACCACAAATAGCCGATCGCTCGATTTTACTTCTTGAACTTCTAGAAACGGTAGTTTTTATCCGTATTTTTAACTATTCAATTAAAAATTTCAACTATTCAATTAAAAATTTAATTGATTCAACAAATTTTTTAATTGAAACAAAAAGCAATCACACAAATAATAGTATCAATTAATTCTTTAATTGGATCAATTAACTTTTTAATTGACCTACAATTAATTTTTTAATTGATACTATCATTTCTGTGATTGAAGACATTTCAATTAAAAATTAATTGGATCAATTAATTTCGCGATTGAATCAGAAAAAAATTTGTTTGTGTGTAGACACCGCAATTTTTATCCTATTTACCTGAAATAAAAAATCAAAAGTTATTTTGGGTCCACACATAACTAAGCCGAATATAGGGCGTATCGATCGATTTTAGACCAATCTCCAAATTTGACCTCGAGACACCGCAAACTGGGACCTCGAGACACCGATTTCAAAATTTTGAGGTATTTTGGGTCCGTAGATACTTGTGGCGAATATGGTGCGGATTGGTCTATGATTTGGTAGAGCTCCAATGCGTTAAGTCTCCCGATTTCCATGTTGGTACATATGTTTGCTTGGCAGAGTATTTGAAATCGATATATAGTTTCAAGTAACCTGACGAATCAATACTTCGTTAAGTAAACAACGAATATTTTTTGGTTGTTTATTTTCTCGAATGAATGAAATTTTCTGCTGATAACGGCAATGCATCAGCAGAAAATTTCATTCATGCCAAATAGTGCCTTTTATGATGTAGGTTTCATTTCAAGAAAAAAAAGGTTCTAAGCCGTTCTAAGAATTTTGTCGGGCGGAACAGCCTTGAATGGTCTTAAATAAAGGGAATTTTATATACATAGATTGAAAATATCACCCATTTTTCTCTTCCGACTAAATTAGCAAACAATCTCCAATTTTGCAAACTTTTTTGTGCTAGTTTTTCATTCCAACGATTTTTGTGGCAAAGTTGGCAAGTGCAACGTAGCTTGGGAGCCACCGCGGTGCAATGGTTAGCATACCCGCCTTGCATACACAAGGTCGTGGGTTCGATTCCTGCTTCGACCGAACACCAAACAGTTTTTCAGCGGTGGATTATCCCACCTCAGTAATGCTGGTGACATTTCTGAGGGTTTCAAAGCTTCTCTAAGTGGTTTCACTGCAATGTGGAACGCCGTTCGGACTCGGCTATAAAAAGGAGGTCTCTTGTCATTGAGCTTAACATGGAATCGGGCAGCACTCAGTCATAAGAGAGAAGCTCACCAATGTGGTATCACAATGGACTGAATAGTCTAAGTGAGCCTGATACATCGGGCTGCCACCTAACCTAACCTAACCTAGCTTAACCCTGGAAATTCATCTTTATTTGTTGTACACTAACGTCATTCTTTGTCATTTTGACTACGGCTTATTTCAAGACGCTATAATTTGCATCGTGATCAAAAACGAGAAACAAAATTGAGTTTATTTCCTTATTCATACTCGTATTGTTTTTAATTAGTATAAGACAAAAATTCTTAAAATGGTTGTATTGGTATAACTTAAATTTATCATTTCCCAATCAACCAAAATGCATTTTAAATCGAAAAAGAAATTACGCGTCGTCATTTTGACGAAGGATGACTGTCCAGGGTTAAACAACAGTTCTCAATGATTACTTGCAGAATGACCCAATCGTTAGTGCAAACAATTATTTTCGTAGCAAGAAATATAGAATCCCACTACAGATATGTTCCTTTACCCAGGCACCAATAATAGGTGCGTATTGTACCGATCAGCCATCTTGTTGAGAGATTTTTAAATGAATAAGTCATACTATATTTTGCCCACTGTTTATACAGTATTGTCTTATCAAATTTTCATTAAATATAACTAAAAACCTAATTCGAAATGTAAAAACAAAGTCAACATCATTCGACTAATGCCGAACTCTGAACTTCCATACTTCCTATTCCAAAGTACAACACACTTTTATAATGTCATCAATAGTCTGCAAATATACCCCATAAATCTGTCAGCAGATAATACTTGAGTTGTGCCTTTATAGAACATTAGATGTTGGCTCTGTTCATTTTTATAGATGTCTTCACCTCTCCCCGAAATGTGACTAAGACATTGGCTGAATGAGTGACGCAAAAAATTCAATACATATTTGTCTCAATCAATATTTGCCAAATCGTAAAATATTTATGAAATGTTACGAGGCCACAAAACACCCAGCTAGAAGGTAAAACAATAATTCTACTATAAAATATGCCATAATTTGTTCATTGTCAGAGCTAATGAAAGAGTTGGTTTTTAAAATGAAATCCGCAAAACGCATTTGTTATCCAAAAGAAGATAAAAGAGAATTTTATAAAAAAAAATGTTTAAAGCGGTTTCATAATTGCATCCAAATTTCTTCATTATTTATCTATATGGAATGAAATCAGCGAAATATGTCAGGGATGCCCCATCAAAAAAAAACTTCAAGCATATATGTTTTCAAAATATGTTCAAACACAAAATTGTTTATAGAATGTAAACATGTTATGTTTCACCCTAAACATATCTGTTTTAAGGCCCCTGTGACGATATAGAAGAGAAAATAGAAAAAACCGAATCTTAAAGAGTTTCAATGTACACTCACTCCATAGGTCCACTAGACAACAAAAATATTTTTATTCCCTGCGCCACACTGTGGAACAGGGTATGTTATTATAAGTTAGTGCATATGTTTGCAACACCCAGAAGGAGACGAGATAAACATATGGTGTCTTTGGCAATAATGCTTAGGGTTGGTCCCTGGGTCGATCTAGCCGTCTGTCTGTGAACACATTTTTGTGATCAAAGTCTAGGTCGCAGTTTTAGTCCAATCGACTTCAAACTTGGCACAAGTTTTTGTTTTGGGTCAGAATAGAGCCCTAGTGATTTTGGAAGAAATCGGTTCAGATTTAGATATAGCTCCCATATATATCTTTCGCCCGATATGCACTTATATGGACCCAGAAGCCAGAGTTTTACCCTGACTTGCTTGGAATTTTGCACAAACATAACACATGATCGTATAGTCAGGTGTGATTGAAATCGGTTCAGATTTAGATATAGCTCCCATATATATATTTCGTTCGATTTTCCGTCATATGACCACAGAGGTCAAAGTTGTAGTCCAATTTACGCAAATGAAATTTTGCACAGGGAATAGAGTTAAAATACTAATTATGCATGTCAAATTTGGTTGAAAGCGGTTCAGATTTCGATATAGCCCCCATATATATGTATATATGTTTTCCGATTTGGGCAAAAATGGCCAAAATACCCACATTTTCCTTATAAAATCGCCACTGCTAAGTCGAAAACTTGTAAAAGTGACTCAAATTTTCCCCTATTTCTAATACATATCTATCGACCGATAAATCATAAATACAGTTTCGCGAAGTTGCCTCAAAATTGGTTCAGATGTAAATGTTTTCCATATTTTTTACTAACATTGTTTTCCACCCCTGTGTTCTATAAATGTTTAGAACTCTGACAAATTTTGTCCAGATCTGGTCAGATTTAAATATATGTATGTGTATGGGAGCATAAACCTTTATATATGGCACCCAACACATTGGATATGCTATCGAGAATGTGCATCTACAAAGTGGTGCAGTGTATAATATAGTCGGCCCCACCCGACTTTAGACTTTCGGTACTTGTTTTAAATCTGGTATTCTCGTATTAACACAAAAAATGAAAGTATTCACTTTGTTATATCTATATTCAGAACTTTAGTCATTCGAATACGAATTTATTTCCAATTTATTATGGTACCCTTTGTTAGGGTCCATGGTAGTTGGTATCAGCCAACAACATTCTCCATTCTCTATTTGTTGTTCTGGACATCTTATCTCTCTGGTCGACTATATCAGTTCAAGCAGCGGCACCAGTACCAGCGCCAACAATCAAACACAGACAGCAGAAATCCCACAAGAATGGCATCGAAAACACACGGCATTCCATGAGACCATTCCAAATTTTATAATGGGGTTTTACCTGATCAATTAAAGTCAAACGGTTATCAGTTTCTAAAGCAAAAAGCAACATTATTGATTGCACCCCGCCAAATATAACTCTGACAGGCGGGCTTCTTCTAATCTAAATTGGCTCCGGCAACAGCAGCAGAGAACTGGCCCAAATGAAATGCACCCAAGCAGAATCGTAAAGAATACTTCTTAATAATCCACCCCAAAAATCGTCTTGCCTCCTCTTCTTCTTCGTGTTTGCTGCGGAAACATTATCCCAGATTGTATATCGCCCTCCTCACCTGCCACTGTGGTATGAGGAGTATGTGCTCTATATGTGAAAATGGTTGAAAAATTACGTCTTGGTTTTCATTCCACTTCTGGCCATTCGAAAGCACAAAGGCACGTGTAGTGTACTTTCAGCTTACCTAAGCATTTGCTTACCTTTAAACCAAAATAACAAAAAAAAAACTAAAAACTTTGGTGGGCCAAAGCAAAGCGGGATGAGGTGATTGAAGGTTCCTTCACAAAACAAAATAAGAAAAACAATTTGAAACTATTTTGCGAGAAACTGATACATCACGATATTCATTTCCAATGGGCGGATGGATAAGTTGTAAGTTATCTCTACCCATGCCCTACCATCGATATGTAAAGGTGTTAAGTTTATCATCGCAATAGGGATGGGTGTATTAGTGGTGTTCGGGGAAGTGAAATTTCACTCAAGAGGGAAAATGTTTACTATTGCTAAATTTAACTTATTTTTAATTGCAAACAAATTAATTGCAAAAAAAATAATAATAAAATTAAACTAAAATCATATTAGTTTAATTTTATTCACGGATGAAAAAGACTGTTTTTCATATGTTTGGCTATAAACATTATATGTTTGGAACACAAATTTTTAAACACAATATTTTTGAGTGCAAGCATATAATGTTCATAAACTAGCATAACATGTTTGGGACATATATGTTAATATGTTAGAACATATTATGTTTGGGACATAAAATGTTTGTAAATATAATATGCTTGGATGCAAACATATATTAATTTAGAAATAGCCTATATATGTGTTTAGTAGCTTGGAGCGCTATTTAACAGGGAGCAATATTGAATTAAGTTGGTGGTTGTTGCTTGTTATTACAAAATTAACATTTTATTTTTCCTTGGGCAATTGATCAGCTACTTCTTTGATCCTTACAAACTGTGTGGTCCGCTGTTCGAATCCCCGTCCGGCTAAAGGTAAAATTAAAATAAAAAAACATCATAAAATTGAATAATTTCTTCTACAATGTTTGTATTACAGAAAAAGGTGCTAAGAACTAAAAAATCTCGTGGAAGTGAGAAAGATGTGGGGGAATATACAATTGGGCAGAAACAAAATTTTGAGCATTCAGGTCGAAAACCTATGTTGTTAGCACCTACATTACCTGTTTATTTTCATAATTCATTATGATTGTAAATATATAAATAAATAAATAAAATTTTGAGCACAATATTGTTTGGGAGAATTTTTTTAAGCATATAAAATGTTTGGGTGCAAAATGCTTTTAAACATATTATATGTTCACATAATAACATATTGTTTTTTGGAAGACAACATTATTGAATTTGGATGCAAAAATACAAAATGTTTGGAACTTAGACTACCCAAACATAAATTGTTTAGACCAATATGCTTTCAAACATATTATATATTGGAAGAGATCAAACATATAAATGTTTGGGCAATACCCAAAAATGTATATGCTTGAAGTAAAATATGTTTGGGAGTATATGTTACAGAAGCGATTTTTTGTGAGGGTGTACCATTCCCCAAATAAGAGTGAGAATGAACTACCGACTACACTCAATCTCGAGATGATTATTTGTTTTACTTTTAATTCATTTTTTCTTTTATGAGTAGATATAATTTCGTAAATGGTAGGTACTTAAAAAGCGTACCACACAGTAATTAAAATTGTTGGTTTCAATCACGAAATCAACTAATTTTTAATTGAAATTAATTTGACCGTTTTTTTCACGGTTTTTAGAGGGCATATGTTAACATCCCGTACCGAATTTCAACCGGATCGGATGAAATTTGCTCTTCCAGGAGGCTCCGTAAGACAAATTTGGGGATCGGTTTTATACGAAAAGTGATCCATCCGATCTACATCAATAACAATTACTTGTGTCAATTTTCAAGCCGATAGCTTGTTTCGTCCGGAAGTTATTTTCATTTCCACAAGCGGATGTATGGACATCGCTAGATCTACTCAGAAATTCGCCAGGAGCCAGAATAGGAATGTCAATGTAAGTATACCCCGCAATTTTAAGTAAGTATACCCCGATTGCCGAAAAATTGATCGCTAACCTTTTCTAATATTTCTTGGAAATCTCCATTATTTTACGTGTCCTTGCTATGTCTTATATCCTGTAGAATTTAGAAAATTTAAAATTATTTGGAAAACTGCAAGCGAACTTCATTTGAAGCGAAAATTAAGTCCATTCTGAGATATTCAATGTATTCAGTTTTTCACCTCAACTACAAGCGAAAGTTTTACTTCAGTGGGCCTTGAAGGTTACAGCCCACTTACTATCGTCTAATGTAAACTAGTGAAAGTTATTAAAATAGGGTACAACAAATTCGACGTCAATTTACAAATATTAAAACTTTTATTTCATCCCTATTTTGTCTATTTTTCCTGACGTTTATTTAATAATGTCGTCAAGAAGTCGCGTCATTTGAGATTTTAAGCTAAATGAGTGCAGCGCCGTCGATGATACAGTACCACTTAAAGTATGTGAATAATTCTCCAGCAGATACTCGAATCCCGCACGTATTTCAATATTTCTATATTTCTTATGAGTTTTTGTTTTTATTGTTTTTTTTTTAGTTTTTTTTTTTTTTTATTTCGTCACAACATTCCAAGTATCTGAAGTTTCACAAAAAGGAAGGCAACTATCATATCATGTCCCCACCTCATCATACCTCGAAATCAATCTTGGGAAATTCTACTGTGCTTCTTCCAATCAATCACAGTATCTATATCTGTCTATCATTCCAACAAAAACCAAAAGAAATCTCTATTGAATTGTTCTCCACTCTAGGCCAAATGATTACTAAAGGTCCGAATAGGTTTTCTAATTTATTTTATTTTTGCTATACTGGCCTACGTACCCTAAAATCGAACTGATAAGATAACTTAAAAAAAATAAGTTTTGGTTAGTTTTGCTTTGAATTTTGATCCACAGCTCTCAGTAGATGTATCATGATCAACAATTTTATTTACATTGCCATGAGTGACTATTTTGTCTAGAGACATTATAAGTAGTAACCAAATAATCTAGTGATACGTAGAAAACAACTCAATTTCTGGAAGAATTAATAGAGGTATTGCCGGGAAATTTATTTTTTTAAATATTCTTTTCCATTGGGAGGCTTTGCTCTAAATAATCTCAAAATTTGTTCGCATTCATTGAAAAGTCATATTGGGATTTTTCCCTCTTTTTTGGTCTTTGTTGGTCATTCATGCAAATTGTCTTACAGATACAAACAATATGCTTGATTTGTTCTAATTCAAAAGATAGTTTCATTGAGATGAACAACGAAAGATAAACATGAGGACAAAGATTCATGAATGAAATATTTTCTTTTTTATTATTTTTGGCAGCGTAACTCATTATTAACCCTTTAAGGTTCAAAACATCAGGTTGTTATTGTTTATAACAGAATTGAAAATTTGTCGTTATTTTGACAATTCTCTAGGGCCAAAAAGTGGCAATACCCAGCAAAAAACTTAGAAGTTCTTCTCAAGTCATTACTTTTAAAGTACATTCAAAAATGCTCTTCTACACTGAAAAAAATATGTAAGTGATATTAAAGATTACTAAACCTAAATTTTAGGATGCCAAATTTACAAAGTATTGAGGACAATTTTTTTTTAAATAATGAAATTTTAATTAAAATAAAGTTTATAATCTTTGTTTTAACATTTTTTTTCATTAAATTTAGGACACAAATTTTGTAAATTTGTGTCTCTCCGTTAAAGTCACATGTCTTTGAACTAAGGCTAATTTTCTTTAAAGTAAAGAAACACATTTTTGGTTTAAAGAAATTGTCCTTAAATTAACTGAAATATTGAAACTTTAGATTTAAGATAAAAACGCTTACAATATTGGCTAAGACTTGTTTTGAGAATTTATCGTCTTTGGTTTATTTTTTTTTTTTTTTTTTTGGAATTAAGAAAATATTTTTTACTTTGAAGTGTCCGTTATAATTTAGATTTTTAAACTAAAATTTGTTTGTACGTGAGTACCTTTATTAATAAACCGTGAAAAGAGAATGAAAATTTGATATATGAGATCTGTATCCTAATTTTAATTTAATTGGTCCTAGATTTAAAGCCAGATAGATCGTTAAAAAATGTCTTTATTTTAAAGAAGCCGCATCTTTGGTTCGGAATCAATACCAAAATTCTTAAGGGAAGTTCAAAATCTTTGGATCCAAGTAAACTCGACTTCCAGTAAAAATTATGCTATGTTTGAAGTAAAAAACTTCTTTAAAATAAAGTTTTGAAAAACATGTCCTATATTTGAACGATTTTTTGCATTGTAGTCAAGATGCAAAAAGACAACAAATTTAAAGACAATTTCATTAAATTTAAAGAATTTTTTGGAATTATTAAAGTCAAGTTGACCTTAGCCTATAATTTTTTTCTTTCATGTTAAGATACCCATTTTTAAGTCAAATCACTTAATTATAAGGACAATACGACTTCATTGAAAAGTTTATCGACTTTTGGACTAGGAAAATATCTTTATTTTAGAGAAATGCGTCTTCTATGCTAGGCAAAATTTGTATTCGTATTTTTTTCAGTGCAGTTAGGATAAATAAAATAATGTCAATTTCCAAAATAATATTTGAAAATTGTAAGAGTTCATTCATTGGCAGACGTGAAATTTTCTATAAAATATTTGCAAAACCTCTTTATGTAGAAATAAAAATCGAAAAAGTTAATAAAAATTTTATTTTTAGTTTAAATGAAATGCAATGAAATATAGCATCACATCGGAGGAACTGATGCGAAATAAATGAAGCGAATGCTTGAAAACATGACTTGCGTCCTATGACAAGCCCGTGTAAAATTCATCGATTTTGAGCCAATTTTGCACCACTCTCGGATCGAAAAAGAACAATTTCATTGCTGTTTTGCGACGCATCTTTTGCTGCGTAATGTTTTGACGATTATTGCTCTGGGTTAGAGATGAAAGTGAAGTGACCCTAAAAGTTTATACTTTTCCCCCTAATCAAATTTTAATTTTGAAGCGCAAATAAAAAATGCGAGATTTTTTAAAATGTTTGAAAATTTATTCCGAAACAAAATTGCAACAAACTGATAAATCGAAGTATTGTCCATAGCTAGCCACTACATTCCGCGACCAAAACCAACTCTTTGCTTTGACTCAATCCGCGAATGGGTCCAATTTTGGGCTTCATCATAAGAAAGAAAATGTTGATCAGCTAACTGATGCTCCATCTACCGGAATATGGATCTATGCGTGGGCTGTGCGGTGGGTGGGGTTGGACTATCAATTTGAGTGTATCCAAATATGTTTTTTACGAAAATCATCTATTCGTGGCTTCTTCTAAACAAATTAAATTGCCAATTACTTAAGATATTAATCTCATATTCCATCACACTTCATTACGGATAAACATACCAACCGTTCTGCCAAGTAGTTCAACATGGGTTAAATCGAATACAGATTCCTCAAGAGAAAACCAAAGACTAAAATACATGTGAATCATTTAAATTCTATTACATTCATATTTGCCTATGTCTACTGCTAGTAGTAGAAATGATTCTGTATCATTTATTAACCAATTTCATTCACCTCTTTCGACGTAAATAAATAAATGCTCTTATAAGAAACAAAAATACATAATTATACATTTGAGCCAGTCATTTGCAATGAATAGCACCAGGATTTCCATATACTATTTCATTCACACAATTTTAATTGAACGAATGAAATTGAATTTCATTTAAAGAAGAAAAAGCTTTTACTTCTACTCTTCCATTTATTGTCATTCTTAATTTTATTATTCTTTTTTAGTATATTTGGAAATTTTGTTTTTCTCAACTCATGAATTGGATACTTATCATACCCATGATATAAAATTTTTCTATAATTATCAGAACTGACGGCTGAAAATTTTTTGGGTGTTCGTCCACAACTAAGACTAAACTCAGGATATATTCATCTTTGTACGACGATGGTTCAAACGAATATATATTAGGTTATTATTATACAAATTTTATGGAATAGATGGAAAACTTAATTGTAAGTTTCACGTCAAAGTGTCGACTAGAAGCTTTACTACCGCAATTCAGTGTAGGGTCTGATCCCAGTGATTATACTCTAGATTTATGAGTGTAAGAGGTAGAGTGGACGTGCAGTATAAGAATTTTGTCCAACGAATGTATTGTCTTAGATTAAATGCAATTCGAACCATAACAACTATAGCTTTGGAAATGATTGTGCCTCTGACCTATAGAAATATTGATCACGAACGAGGCTGTCATGTCAAACCCACAACAGTAACGACCCACACTGAAAAAAATATTGTCGTGAGGTCAAAGATTTCATGTCTTTCAAATACGAATACAAATTTTGCTTAGCATAGAAGACGCATTTCTCTAAAATAAAGTTATTTTCCTTGTCCAAAAGTCGATAAACTTTTCGTATTGTCCTTATAATTAAGTGATTTGACTTAAAAATGGATATCTTAACATGAAAGAAAAAATGTATAGGCTAAGGTCAACTTGACTTTAATAATTCAGAAAAATTCTTTAAATTTAATGAAATTTGCATCTTGACTACAAAGCAAAAAATCTTTCAAATAGAGGACATGTTTTTCAAAACTTTATTTTAAAGAAGTCCTAATTTGGAAAATAATGTTGCCGTTAACTCATTTTTAAAGGACTTTGATAGCATATGAAGAAAAAAAGCTGAGAAAGCGAAAAATTAAAATTTGCTTCCTAGAAGCAAGTACACAAAACCCAAATTTAAAAGAGAATTGTGTCTTAAAAGTATCCTTACTTGCATTCTCCGCTTCTTTGGCTCGGAATCAATACCAAATTTTTTAAAGTAAAGACAAAATCTTTGGAACCGAGTATGCTTTTTTTTCAGTGCATGGAACCGCAAACCATAATCGTACACGCGACTAATGTATAAAAGCAGATTGACGAGACGCACCCTGGAGCTCGTGAATCCAGAGCAGATACTATAAGAAAATCTTTGTTACACCTATGGATCGAAAATAGGGGAAAGCACAGGATTGCAGGCAGAAGTACACATTAAAACAAGTAAGGAAAGTCTAAAGTCGGGCGGGGCCGACTATATTATACCCTGCACCACTTTGTAGATCTAAATTTTCGATACCATATCACATCCGTCAAATGTGTTGGGGACTATATATAAAGGTTTGTCCCAAAAATATACATTTAAATATCACTCGATCTGCACAGAATTTGATAGACTTTTACAAAATCTATAGACTCAAAATTTAAGTGGGCTAATGCACTAGGGTGGAACACAATGTTAGTAAAACAGTGTAGCGCAGTGTATAAATATGGGAAACATTTAAATCTGAAGCAATTTTAAGGAAACTTCGCAAAAGTTTATTTATGATTTATTGCTCGATATATATGTATTAGAAGTTTAGGAAAATTAGAGTAATTTTTACAACTTTTCGACTAAGCAGTGGCGATTTTACAAGGAAAATGTTGGTATTTTGACCATTTTTGTCGAAATCAGAAAAACATATATATGGGAGCTATGTCTAAATCTGAACCGATTTCAGTCAAATTTGGCACACATGACTATTTTACTAATTGTACTCCTAGTGCAAACTTTCAACCAAATTGGGCCAAAACTCTGGCTTCTGGGGCCATATACAGGGTTGGCCTGTCACAAACTGTGACTTTTGCGACATACATTTGCGACGGTATAATACGTATGTCGCAAAAGTCGTAAACCTACTGTAGAAAACCTAATTTTGAATAGAAGAAATCCTGAACATTTTTAAATTTAGCATGACAGCATTCGCTGTGAGTTTCTGCAGAAATTTGTGAAAGTTTCTCCACCGTCAAGCCTATTTTCTTACGTGGTATCGAAATTCCCGTTGGTGAGTGTGCAAAATACCTTGGGGTTATATTGGACAGGAGACTGAACTTAAAGCTAAGAAAGGACGAGAAAATCCACGGTTACCCTGTACTCGTGCAAAAGGCAATAGGGAAAATGTGGGGACTAAAACCTTCTCTTCGCACATACCATCGTCTTGGATATCATCGAATCTGCTGCCTAGCTGACGCGACTGAAGTATTTTGAGTTTGCGACTTTTGTTACTTTTCCTACATTTACGACACGTATGTGACGTTTACGACGTTTACAACTTTGCGACAGTCGCAAACCTAAAAAAGTTTGATACAGACCATCTCTGGCCATATAAGTCCATATCGGGCGAAAAATATATATGGAAGCTATATCTAAATCTGTACCGATTTCAATCAAATTTGGCACACATGACTAGACTACCAATTGTACTCCTTGTGCAAAATTTCAAGCTAATCGGGATAAAACTCTGGCTTCTGGGTCAATATAAGTGCATATCGGGCGAAAGATATATATGGGAGCAATATCTAAATCTGAATCGATTTCAATCAAATTTGGCACGCATAGCTACAATTCTAAATCTACTCCCTGTGCAAAATTTCAACCAAATTGGGCGAAAACTCTGGCTTGTAGGACCATATTAGTCCATATCGGGCGAAAGATATATATGGGAGCTATATCTAAATCTGAACAGATTTCTTCCAAAATCAATAGGGTTCTATTCTGACCCAAATTAGGAACATGTGCCAAATTTGAAGGCGATTGGACTTAAATTGCGACCTAGACTTTGATCACAAAAATGTGTTCACAGACAGACGGACGGACGGACATCGCTATATCGACTCAGGGACCCACCCTGAGCATTATTGCCAAAGACACCATGTGTCTATCTCGTCTCCTTCTGGGTGTTACAAACATATGCACTAACTTATAATACCCTGTTCCACAGTGTGGCGCAGGGTATAAAAATATTTTCGTTATATTAAAGATTACGCAAAATTTTAGGATGCGGAATTTACAAAATATTAAGGACAAATTTCTTTAAAATAATGACATTTTGTTGTTGAAAACTTCTTAAAAAATTAATTGATATCATTAACTATTTAATCAAACTAGAAACTAAGTCAATTAAGTCAATGATTGAATTTTTTTAAATCTTCAATTAAAAAATTAATACAATTAACTTTTTAATCAAACTCGGAAGAATTAGACAGTTAAACAATTTTGGTTAAATTTTTTAAATTCTTAAATAAAACTTTTTTGAAACTATAAATTTTTGAATCAAAGTAAAAAGGATTAGAAATAGTTATAGAAAGTGATTGAAATATAGTATAGCGATTAAAAATAGTTTAGTTTTTAATGAAAAAAATTAATTGTGTTTGGGAATCAACATCAATTAAATCTTTAATTGAATCAATTAAAAAATTAATTGAAAATTGCAAATGTAATCAATTAATTTTTCAATCAAGTATTTTTTAAATGTCCAAATAAAAATTGTGATTGACACTATAATTTTCGTGATTGAAGGCATTTCAATTAAGAAATTAATTGGATTAATTAATTTCGCGATTGAATCAGAAAAAAATTTTTGTGTGTACACTCAAAAAAAAAGTGAAGTCTCTATTTCACTAAAGCCAATTTAACTTTATTTTAGTTCATGGAATTATTATGTTTGGAGAAAGTTTCCTTTACTCTAATATTTTTTTGTGTACGTTAGTTAAATTTATTAAAAATATACTCAAATGAAGCTTAAAGATGAACTAAATTCGTGTATTCCACAAAATATTTCAGATTTTTTTTTAAATTTGTAAATTTTACCAAAAAGGCGTCCATCATGAGCCTCGTATGTCACTAAAGACATTCTTGCAATTTTGAACTCCAAGTTTTTCCTTCAAACTACAAAATTTTCTTTAACAAGTGAAAAAACTTAGTCATGTCTAATAAATTTTCTTGAATTTGTCGAAAAATATTTACTTATTTTTATGACATCGGCGTGATGCCAACGTTTGTAATACTGTTTAGTTAAAATTTTCAACATTCAACATATTCAACATTTTTTAAAATTAACCGAAAGTTTTCTTCCTGGTGGGTTCACTGTTTTTTTTTTCAGTGTACAATAAACAAGTATATACGGCCAGAGAGATGTCAGTCAAAGATGGTATGTATTAAGCTATTTTACGTTTGCGACTGCCGCAAGGTTGTAAACATCGTAAACGTCACATACGCGTCGTAAATGTCGAAAAAATAGCAAAGGTCGCAAACTCAAAATACTTCAGTGCCTTCAGTTAGGCAGCGAATGATATCCAAGATGATGATATGTGCGAAGAAATTTCAATTCTCAGGAATGTTCATAAAGTTATTAACGAGTTTATAAAAACTTGAGAATAGAGTTATTTCTATTGCAGACTCCAAGCCGAAATTACTACTTGATGGTGCAGTAGACGTGACGGTCGGTATTCACTCATCCTTTCTTTTCAAACTTTCTGCAGAAACTGGAAGGAAGGAAAACTACTTAAGTCTTGCATAAGTGAATTTTTGTTTAGAGAGAATTTTATAAAATCACTCTTTGGCTTATTGGAGGCAATTTCCATACTAATTAAAAATTTTCAAAATTTGTTATAAACACACAAATGTTCAAAACTTTTTCAATTTATTAAACCTTTCAATTTAATTTTAATTTCAGACATATTTTCATTTTTATTAAAGTTATGTAATCATTTCATGTTGTTTTAATATATATTATTATTATCATGATTCTTTTTTGTTTTTTTTTTTTTTTTTTTTTTTTTTTTTAATTTATAACGGATATTGTTCTTTATTAAAATTCCTGTACTTTAATCATAAGACTTTAACCTTGTTGTACTGGATATGCTTAAATAAATAAAATTGTAACTAGCCATTCGGTGATTCAACTAAGACTTGGGTGGACATTATGGACCACGCAAACCAAGAATAGTTTGAAGTTGCGAATGAGAGATATAAAACTAGTAGAGTTTTGAAAAAATACAACATAAAGCATTTTTTGGATACCTTTTTGTCGTGGAACCTAACTAAATTAAATTAAGAAATATTCCCAAATTCAAAATTCAAAATTAGGTTTACGACATTTGCGACATACGTATTATACCGTCGTAAACGTACGAGTATGTCGCAAAAGTTACAGTTTCACAGAAAAAATGTTCACGAAAATTTTTCCAATTAAAATTTTAATTGAGTTTTAAAAAATATTCAATTAAAAATTTAATTGAATCGACAATTTTTTTAATTGAAACAAAAATCAATCACAATCACAAATCACAATTTTTTAATTGGATCAATTAATTTTTAATTGACCGTCAATTAATTTTTTAATTGATACTATCATTTCTGTGATTGAAGACATTCCAATTAAAAATTAATTGGATCAATTAATTTCGTGATTGAATCGGAAAAAAATTTTTTTGTGTGTTGCGACAGGCCAACCCTGTCATAAGTGCGGAAGTTAGCGTGATTTCAGAAGACGGACGGACATCATTAGATCGACTCAGAATTTCACCTTTACCCAGAATATATGTACTTTATGAGATTTGAGCCCAATATTTCGATGTGTTACAAAACGAATGACAAAGCGAATATATTCTATGGTGAAGGATATAAAAATACGTTGGAATCGATTTTAAGGGTATTGAGGAGTATAGACTAGTTTTAAGTCACTTTGACTTGAAATAAAATTGCTGGCTTAAAGGAAGGAAATCTTTATCTCAAAAACATTGGAAAATCAATGAGAACAATTATGTTTGTATCCAGTTAATTATTATTATTTTAATTTATTTATTTTTTTGTTTTTTTGTGAGTGGTATGTAACCATATTTGCGTTACGTAGTAAAACTGTCTATTACTTTTGCCATATGTCAACAACAGTAAAACAAATCAAGCAGACATTTTATTATGGCTTGATTTGTTTTTTCTTGTGTTTAGTGGGGTTTCACATTTTTTCTGGCAACAATTCCAAAGCTGGAATGAAGACTTCATTGGGAAAATGGACATGTTTAAAACACCTTGAATGACAGAAATATGGAATATGTCTCGTGCGATGCATGCGTCTGGCCAAGTTTCAAATAGTCTGTCTGAACCAGGGATGGAAAATACAATTTTTAAGAAAGTACAAAAAAGGTATTTTTTTGGGCGAAAAAGTACTTTTTACTAAATTTCAACACTGGAAGACAAAATTTTCTATAGAAATAAAATTAAAAAAAAATTCTATAAAAATAAAATTTTGACAAAATTTTCTATATAAATAAGATTTTGACAAAATATTCTATAGAAATAAAATTTTGCAAAAAAAAATTTATAGAAATAAAATGTTGCAATTTTTTTTTCCAAAAATTTCCTATAGAAATAAAATATTTACAAAATTTCCAATTGAAATAAAATTTTGCAAAAATTTCTTTTAGAAAAAAAAGTTTGCAAAAATTTTATATAGAAATAAAATATTGACAAAATTTTCTACCGAAATAAAAAATCGATAATATAGATTCGCATGCTTTTTTTTTTAAAAATCGAGAATTTCTTCCCGGATGAACTTGTCTATTTTGCCATATTTGTAAAAGACTATTAGCAAATTAGGTTGATAAAGACTTTCTCACAATATTAAAATATTTTGTCAAAGCTATTGTACCATAAATCTGATATCGACTCAAAAATGTCTACACAAAAAGTACTAAATCATTCGCGGGGGTACTACAGTACTGACCGGGGTGAAAAAGTATTGAAAAAAGTACTATAGTACTGCATTTTCCATCCCTGGTCTGAACATATTATTTGCCTCTGAACGGTGGTGTTTTCCCAAATATTTTATCATACATATGTATGTGTATATTTTATATCTCAAAATAACAGATGAATCCAAATATTTTTTTTAGTTCTTTCAAAATATTTCCGAGAAAAAGACACTGTAGAAATGTTTACCCAGGAAAGCCTGGATAAGTAGTTGTGATGAAAAACTGCTTACCAAAAGGATTTTTTGCCATACCCTCACCAATACTGCATGCTTGGGAATAATGACTTACTATTACCGGATACACGCACAGAAAAAACATGTTTGGACATGGTTGTCGCATCCATTTAATGCTTATTTAGAGTATTTAATTGTCGCGAAAACCATGTATTTTGTCTTTGTAAAAATAATTTTCGAGCGGAGAAAAATATATGTTGGCAATAAGCATTTAAATGGTTCTCAAATGCCGCAAACATGTTCTATTATTTAAATGATAGAATTTGAGACCATTATATGGTCAGGAAAATCATGTACCTGACCATTCAATTTTTTTTACTTTTTTGCAAAGAAAAAAGTATTTTTATAGTTTACGTATAGACATGTCTACAAGCATTACATGGCCATAAAGACCATGTACATTGTTTTCGTGACCATTTAATTTTTTAACTTGTTTGCAGCGAAAAGAATTTTATAAAAACATTGAGCAGGTACACACGATTTTCATTTTGCGCGTCAGTCGTGTGTTGATTGTTTCTTGGAATGGACGGAGAATACGGATTTACTGTGTTTTGTGTTAATTTATTTACATATTCAGGAGTGGCACGTGGTTTTATGTGAACACAAAAAAGGAAAGTGTAATTGACAAAATGTACCTGCTTTTTTGTTCTGCATTTTGCTATATGGTATTTATTTTTATTTGCAGTTACATGATGTCTGCGTTTGTACATTTGATGGGCACGATGTAAATATGGAATAATTAATTATTGTTGAAATTGAAATAAAATAGAGTGTGTAAAAATATATGATGTTTGCTTGAACGGCATTATAAATACAAATAAACAATGAATTAGTTTATAAATAAATAAAAACAAACAAAGAAAGTTGATTTTGTGTTTTCTTTTCTCAAGTGGCGTCCTTTTTTGACGACGAAAAAAGTTTTTTCATAAAAATCAAAACATTTTAGGTTGTGACCATGTTCTTTTAACTAGAAGAAAAACATTTTTGACGAATAACATAACATTTTAGATCGTGACCATTGTCTTTTAATGGAAACAAAATTTTTTTTTATCAACATAATAACATTTTAGATGAGGACAATTGTATTTTTCTTAGAACCATGTTCACTGAGCCAACATGGTTGCAGGTTAATATGTTACATGGTCGCCGCAAAAATAGCTGCTATCATATTATTTTGCTCTTCGAATATGATTGTGGCAATCATGTTTCTTCTCTGCGTGTAGTTACGGTTACCATGCATCAGATTTGCACCACGTAGCCAATAGATTTGCTTACAACAAAGTTCTTGGTAAGACTGCGGAGAAGTATTTTCCGTATAGAACATGTCCTTGCGAAAGTAATGGAAATTTACATTTAATAGTAAATACTTACCAATTGTATACCAGGTTACCTCCAATATATTTTTTGAAAGGTTTTGCTGGATATATATTCATTATTTTTAGGGTTACTTCAAACTTGTGTAACACTAATCATCATCGTCTGCAATCACTATGATTGATTGGGTCGCCTACAATTTTATATCCTCTTCCCCCTGTAACAAATCATCGAATTTAAATTCCAGGAATTCAGTAACATTATACTGTGTATCAGTACAGCTTTTGCTGCCATATCTTATCAAATTTCATTTCTCAGCTAAATGCTTCAAATATTCCATTGACAAATCTAACAACAACAAAAGTTTGCAAATCTCAAGATTCAAAGGGTATAAATAAAAGATATTTCTTCATTATCAGATAATAGATAAAACAAAAGTAAATTAACAAATTTGTTCACGAACAACGAAAACGATCAATTTCAAAAGCATTCATTTGGATCGAAATCAGTAAGAGTCGAAAACAACATCAACAATAATGAACATTGGAAAGAAAGAAAACAAAAAAAAAACATTTAATCTCTTCCCATTTATCATCGATTCAAGATCTAGCATTGATAAATTCATATGAACTGAACTAAAGGGTGATTCTTTTGAGGTTAGGATTTTCATGCATTAGTATTTGACAGATCACGTGGGATTTCAGACATGGTGTCAAAGAGAAAGATGCTCAGTATGCTTTGACATTTCATCATGAATAGCCGAACGATCTGCCACAACGTCGAATTTTCAGTGAATGGGCCCTAGAAAAGTTGGCAGAAAATCCGCTTTTTTATCGACAAATTTTGTTCAGCGATGAGGCTCATTTCTGGTTGAATGGCTACGTAAATAAGCAAAATTGCCGCATTTGGAGTGAAGAGCAACCAGAAGCCGTTCAAGAACTGCCCATGCATCCCGAAAAATGCACTGTTTGGTGTGGTTTGTACGCTGGTGGAATCATTCGACCGTATTTTTTCAAAGATGCTGTTGGACGCAACGTTACGGTGAATGGCGATCGCTATCGTTCGATGCTAACAAACTTTTTGTTGCCAAAAATGGAAGAACTGAACTTGGTTGACATGTGGTTTCAACAAGATGGCGCTACATGCCACACAGCTCGCGATTCTATGGCCATTTTGAGGGAAAACTTCGGAGAACAATTCATCTCAAGAAATGGACCGGTAAGTTGGCCACCAAGATCATGCGATTTGACGCCTTTAGACTATTTTTTGTGGGGCTACGTCAAGTCTAAAGTCTACAGAAATAAGGCAGCAACTATTCCAGCTTTGGAAGACAACATTTCCGAAGAAATTCGGGCTATTCCGGCCGAAATGCTCGAAAAAGTTGCCCAAAATTGGACTTTCCGAATGGACCACCTAAGACGCAGCCGCGGTCAACATTTAAATGAAATTATCTTCAAAAAGTAAATGTCATGGACCAATCTAACGTTTCAAATAAAGAACCGATGAGATTTTGCAAATTTTATGCGTTTTTTTTTAAAAAAAAGTTATCAAGCTCTTAACAAATCACCCTTTAAATATAAAAAATATTTCAAATCGTTTACCCCTTATATATTGAGATTTTTTAGTGCAAAATAGATGAAATAGACCAAATAAGTTTTATTTCAAGAACTAAATGAAGTTAAACAAATAAAATAAAAATAAATAAAAATAAAAAATAAAAATAAAAATAAAAAAAAAAAATAAAAATATTTTTTTTTTTAGAAAAATTAAATTCGATGTATTCTGTTTCTACCATTTAAACAATTAACTTACTTATCCTAAATTTTGTTTACATTAATTTAATTTAAATAAATACAATTTAACATTTTTTAATTCACATTATTAAATACTTTGATTGACTTCAATTTAATGAAAACTATAGTACTTAATTCAAATATTTCTTAAATTAAATAATTTTGTTCTACTATTTAATTTATTTAAATGAAAACACAATGCTAAATACGTCAGTTTGAAATGATTATAATACATACAAAATCCAAATTCTGTTCAATACACTAAAAAGGTTCTTAATATGCATACAAATACACTGAAAGGCGACTTTTCATTTCTGAGGAACGAAATTTTAGACAAAGTTTTCTTTTGACAATTTTGGGATTATTTGTTTGGCTTGAGGTCATGGACTAATGAAAAATGCTGGTGTTAATGTTTTTCATTACTTTTTATTGAAATATTGTTGTTCTCGGATATTTCGATAGACCATCGGTGATCATCTTCAGCGAGATATTATATTTTACAAAGTAATAGACTTTCTCCTTGCAATGCTCATGTCTTTTGACTATAAAAATTTGCTTAAAAAAACAAATAAAAAATATTACACGGATAAAAAGATTGTTTTTCATATGTTGCAGTAAATAAGGTTTAACCTCATTTAAGTCAATATGACATAATTTAATATAAATGAATTTAAATTATGAATGACTTTAATTTCTCCATGATACGCCGAAAGTGGAGTTTTCTTTTCGGATGAACGAACTTTTAGACAAAGTTATTTTGGACGCTAAAAAAATCTTTTGGAGCAAATAAAATTTATAACATATATTCGTTTCTCCGCATGATATAAATTCAGGTTTACTTCCTCTTGTCTAAAATTTAGTCTATGGAGGAATGTATTTTTCTCTGGGTGTATGTTATTGCACCTTCAATCTTTAACAATATTCGCCAGCGTATTTCCCTACAAAATAAAAATTTTAATCAATGTTTTAAATTTTATATTAAATATCTTTGACGTCAAAATGAACGAAATTGATGCCAATGACAAAAGCCTCTCAAAATAAATGACAAATATTACTACGAATCCAATTGCTCGTGTATCTCTCTTGTCCATTAGATGATAAGACGATTTGAAGTCTTTTATTAGAATCCAGCAAAAAGGGGAATTTTGGAAATAAACTCAAATGGCATAGATAAAAACCGATTAGTCACTGGCACTGGTGTGATGGTGCCTTCTTTACGATCTCACAGCAACTGAAGATTACTAATAATGGTCAAAAGTCAGAGTAGTATCCAAAAGTAATTTTCTAAAATTGGCACACTAAAAGCTGACATATGGAAGTATCTCTTTGACGTCTTTGGAAACAGGAAATTAATATTTGCAAATGCTTCCAGTTTTTTGTATAATTTGATTTTGGAAATCCCCTAGGTGATCTAAATTTTAGACTAAAATGAAAAACTTTGCGGAAAACAAAACGTATCTTAATCACAGCAGATTAAATCGAGTTAATTTTAATTAAATTATAATAAATTTTATTAAAATTAAATTAAGTTGGATTGTATTAAACCGAGTAAAATGAAATACTATATACAAAATTTAAACAAAATAAATTATATTATGGATGTTTAATGCAACAGACAGACAGAGTCGTTAGCTATTTACTCTACAGTTGGTGTATTATTTGTGTTTTTTCAAAAATTTTCCCGATGAAGTCTTTCAATGAAAAGACGAAATATTGAATAAATAAAAATTAAATATACAGACCTTTTTTCGTTTTTATCAACAATTATCAATTGGAAAAAACAATTATAATACATTAAATGAATTTGGTATAATGTTTCAGTTTTTACTTTGTTTAATAATATCTCAGAAAAAAAATTTGGAAAATCTCCCTAAGTCATTACTTTTCATGTATATTCAAAAAGATGGATTTAATTTTCACTTCATAAAAAGTTCCTTTAAGGTGATATATAATTTAAAACACAGTAAGAGCAAATAAAATAATGAAAATTCCTTAAAAAAATTTTAAAAGTATATCGATTCATATCTCGGATAACAACGGAAAGGAAGATCGTTGTTATCGAGCTAACCATCTATGGTATCACCAGTGTTGTCAGTATTTTTCCGACTCTTGTTCCAAAATTGGGACGCTTTTGTGCCCAAAAATTCCCTATTCAAATTTAAATTCCTTACAAAAATAATTATCGGTATTAACATAAAAATACAGTGAAACCTCTCAAACTATAACACACTGAAAACGTGGGTGTCCATTTTTTAGATGCTCGAGAAATGAAAATGTATTTATGAACCAACATTTATTCCAAATACTCAATAAATAAAATTGGGGTTTCGATCAATGTGAAGGTTAGGTAGAATGTTTTAAAATCGAAACCCATTCGCTGAATAATATATTGTCCCATTATAAAAGCGACCTAAATTTTAGGATACGAAATATTAAGTACAAATTTCTTTAGAATAAAGAAATTTTAATTGAGACAAAAATTGAAAAACTGTTTCCATGTAATCTAGAACACTAATCTTTGAAATTTTCGTCCCTCCATTAAAGACGGATGTCTTTGAAGTAAGGCATTTGTTTTAATTAAGAAACCCTATTTTGCTTGAAGTATTTGTTATAATATGAATTTTTAATTGGCGTTTATTTGTACATGGGTACCTTTGTTGATATAACGAAATGTGTGTCCTAATTTTAAATTTATAGAGCCTAGACTTAAAGCTAGATAGTTCCATAAAAATATCTTTATTCTAACATCATCTTTGGCTCGGAATCAATACCAAAATCCTTAAGGGAAGTTCAAAATCTTTGAACTCAGTAAACCTTTTTTGAGTGTGGGCTCGAAATCAATCTGATCTTTCTTTTAAAATTTTATCGTAATCATCGAAAAATATGTTTTTTTTTATCTTTCTGGATATCAATTATAAGAGCAGCAATAAATTCGATTACACATTCCGTAACAGTCATTGTAGATTATTTAACCATTGACTCGAAACCAAAGTCCAATTTATTTGCAAAAACCAAAGTATGAAACTAGAGAGGGATATTGCTCGCACGCACTGATTAATTGAAAATTAATGATCCCTGTCTTATAAGTGAATTTAGCAAAGTTTTAGTACTAATTTAATTATAAAGAATACTTTTAAATAAAAACATTTTATTTGTTTTTTTTTTTTTTTTAATTTAAATGGTCGACTCATTGAGAAATCATAGAGGCATTTAGTAAGGCATATAGAGATTACCCTAATGTCATATTGCATATATTGCTCTAACGTACTGAGTTGTTCTCATTATTTTTAATGAGAACAATAAAAAGTTCAATAAAGATTGTAATTGGAATAAAGAAGTTTTTACTTGATTAAACATTTTTTATTTCAAAAACTGTACAATTTTCAAGTATTATTTTAATGGGAATATTATTTAAATTTAATTGAAAAATAATTGCATCAATTAATTTCGGACTTGCAAGTCACAACTGTCTCCACTTTTTATTTTTTCCAAAACCCCATATAAGTCTACACTTGAGTTTTCATTTCTGAAGAACGAAATTTTAGACAAGTGAATTTATCTTTTGACACTTAAAATATTTTCTACAATAAATTAGAGACACTCGTTCCATCGTTTGTCATAAAAACGTATTTATTTGTTCTAAACGAACTATTCCAAGAAGATTCTTCCATAGTCTTTTGAAAATTTTTCAAATATACGTAAAATTACATTATTTCCGTTTCTTTACATCGGCTTGTGTGTTCCCAACTATCTGTTCTATAATTAGAATTACTTGGCTGTATGCATTGCTTTGATGCGTAGATACTTATACCGATTATCATCTGGTGATGACAAAAAGAGCAACATAGTCCAGTGGATAGTGTGTTCGGTTTCTAACTTATGTTCCGCAATTCGATTCTCGGTCTGGATGAATACAGGAAAAAGTGCAGTGAAGTAAATAACCCACGTAGAAGTGAGAAATGAGAGAAGATGCAATTGCCACAAAATTCCAAAAAAAAAATAATTTTTGAGTTAAGGCCAGTATTAAGTTGGCATTATAGGTGAGGACTATGTTCGTATTTTTCACCAAACACTAACATAAAAGTACAAAAATTGGTGTGAAGACGATTATATTTTTTATAAAGTCTTGTGAAATAATGAATGGAAAAGATATAAGGAATTGATTTTGAACCATTTTATATTTAAAATTTAATTAATTTAAAAAAGTAACCGTGAAAACAAGCTGGTTTTCAGCTTGAAAACTGAACATAAACCCAAAGAAATTTGTTAGTAGGGACAGCGGAAAAGTCTGCTAAAACAGCAGAAAATCTGCTGAAAAAGGGACAGCAGTCACTGTTTGCTGAAATAGCAAACATTGTCTGCTATTTTTTAAGATCGATTACACTAAAACATGTTTTATTTTGGCTAAAACAAATAAAAATGTCAACTTAGGAGCTATCCTAACATAATAAAAACAATATTTTATGAATATCTATAGTATTTGACCAAAAATCTGAATATTTCTCGAATTGAGGCATAACAGCAAACAAAATGTTTGCTGATCGTATTTAGGAGCTTGTAAGTATATTACAGTGCAAAAATATACCAAAAACTACTTTTTGTTCTTGGTCCTGCTTTGGGGAAAAATTTGAAACCTAAAAATTTTATAAATTGTTGTTCATTAGGCCCTGAAATACAAAAATATAACAGCAGACATCGACTGCTGTTTTTGGCAGACTTTTTTCTATGAGTGTATACTTAGCTTATCGTGCTAAATTTCACCGAAAATAAACATTTTAAATTTTTACATTGGATCATTCCCCATACAGTTATAATAAAATTTGCAACAAGAAGATATAATTTAATGCTGTTTTTAGTTTTGATTTTAGCGGCTAAACTCGAACTTAGTACTTACCTTTAGTCTTTAAAGGGTGATACGGTCAACATTTGGTCAAGGGAAAACGCGTGTAAATCGGTGAAATCGTTTATTTAAAAAATCAAATTAAATTTCTTTTTCAAGTTCAATTAGTATAAAATTCAGGAAAAATATTCAGTTAGGCTTTCGCTTTTCCAAATCCGAATTGCCGGGCCTCACGCTTGAAATGAATGCGGAAGCTATGAAAATGCTGCTTTTCAAGCCACAGGTACAGATGGCTTGCCAAACCAGATATTTCTTTGCGAACTTTGACAGTTTTATGTGCTTGAAAATATCTGCTACCTTTCCCCTTCCTTTTGCCGTATAAAACTCCTGTCCCGGAAGCTGCTTGACGTATGTTTCGTCGTCCATTACCACGCAGTCAAACTTCGTCAGCATCGTCGTGTACAGCCTCCGGGATCGTGCTTTGGCAGTCGTATTTTGTTTATCATCGCGATTTGGAGTCACTACCTTCTTGTAAGTCGATAGTCCGGCTCGATGCACGGTTGTAGACGATACACCCAGCTTATTTGCGGCATCTCGGAGAGAGAGGTTAGGGTTTCGCTTGAAACTACCGGCAACTCTCTTTGTAGTCTCAGCGGCTTCCGGTTTTCGATTTCCGCCCGAACCAGACTTCCTGGCTGTTGACAAACGTTCCCCAAACACTTTAATTACATTTGTAACGGTTGATTTGGCAACTTTTAGCGTGCGAGTAGCTCGGATTTTCGCGATGCGCGAGCAAAATTTTGATACGCTGCTCTTCTTGCTTGGACGGCATTTTGACAACTGAAGAGTGAATTCCAAAATCAAAATAGGACACATTCTACACACACACACCTTCAATATGAGGGGTGTTCAGGTTTTTTAAATGCAAAATTGAAAGAAATACGTCAAGTTTATTTTGACCAAATTTTGACCGTATCACCCTTTATTAACACTATACTACACTTTTTTCGAAACAAAATTCATTACAGCGAAAAGCAAATGCTAAATGACATTTGTTTGTCTGAACTTTTGTTTCGGAGGAAAGGTGTTTTTTTTTTTTTGCGTGAATGTTTTCAAATCAAGAGTCGTTTGCTTTGTATAAATTGTCTGGATGTGCTTTGTTGTAGTCCCAGCATAATCTTAAATCATCCATCTTTTATCATATAATTTATATTGTATCACAATTTTTACCCACCACCATGGAATGGTGACGGGGGTAAAATAAGTTGGTCATTCCGTTTGTAACACATCGAAATATCGATTTCCGACTATATGAAGTATATATATTCTTGATCAGGGAGAAATTCTAAGACGATATAAGCATGTCCGTCTGTCTATCTGTTGTAATCTCTCTACAGCCTTCAATAATGGTGCTATCGTCCTGAAATTTGGCACTTATTCGTCTTTAGTTTTCAGGCAGGTAAGTTCGAAGATTAGCTATATCGGTCCAAGTTTTGATATAGTCCCCATATAAACCGACCTCTCGATTTCGTGTCTTGGGCTTATAAAAACTGTACTTTTTATCCAATTTACCTGAAATTGGAAATCTAGAGGTATTTTAGGACCATCAAAAAGTGTACCGAAAATGGTGCCTATCGGTCCATGTTTTGGTATAGCCCCCATATGGACCGATTTCCCGATTTTGCGTCTTGGACGTCTAGAAAGTGTATTTTCTATCCGATTTGGGATGAAAATCCACAGATTTACATCTATCTAGCGTACTGTTTGAACTGATCTGCTCGGGAAAATATCTGTCATCAAACACCCCTGACATTTTCAAAGGAAACTATAATATTTGATTCATGGTGGTGGGTATTTAAGATTCGGCCCGGCCAAACTTACTGCTGTATATACTTGTTTTTTACTAAACCACTATTCATAAAGTATAAAATATCTTAAATACACTTTTAAGTCTTTCATACAGATTTATTGGTTTTAACGGTAATCTTATATACTTAACTCATAAATCAAACGCTAATCGTCACAGTATTTGTATTATTGATAAAAAAAAACCCGTAGTTTTTTTTTTTTGTTTTTTGTACAAATATGAATGTTGCATACCCTATATGTATGTGTATTTTTGTCAGTGTAACTCCTATCTCCATAAGATCTTGTGTGACAGATTGTTTCTGAGACATATGATGTTTGAATTTAATGTCAATTAAAATCGACTAAAACCTTTTCTTCTACATTTAACACTTAAATAAACATATATCGCAGTACGTGTGCGAAAATTTGAAATCCCAAAAAAAAAAAATTGTTGCACTAATGGATCGCGGGAAAATACTATGAGTCGATATAGAGCTCGTGTCTTCGCATGGCAATAGCATGAACAAGTTAACCAGTCAGTCAATAGCATCAAATGATAAATTTTATCTCACTCGACAATTGAGTATTAACGCATTTAGTCATTGCCCCGTTTTTTGGGAAAAAAGGTCGAAAATAAACATTAGGTGAGACAATAAAACCTGAGACACATGTCTTAAAGACAATAGATAGACAGATAGATCTGGATATAAGTAGCTTTGACTTTAAAGTTCCACAGAATATAATGAATATTGATGCAGCTTTGCTAAATGACAATGATGTCTGGTGAAAATATGTGAAATATTTGTTGAGGACTTTGGCCACGTCCAGAGGTATGTATTGGGCTATTTATTAGATTAATCTTCACACAGGCAAACAAATGAAACGTTTGAAAATGGTTATAGCAAACATAGTTCTTTTGATACAGTTGTTTATCTCCTCACCAAGAACAAATGCTTTGTTACAAAATGTTTGCCCTTAATAAAAAAGTGTTATGGTTGATGACAGATATTCTTCCAACCAGTAGCCTTCCCAAAGAAAAATTGAATGATTCTACCTATGAAGACTAGGTCATATTCTGGATTTATAAGAAACAATTTTAGTGGAATTTTAAAGGAACCATAAACATCTCGTGTAGGTGTGCAATAAAATGAAATTAAGCCTTGATTTTTAAATCTAAAATCTATCGCCATTATTTAAATGATTACCAGAAGTAAAATCTGGAAATTTTACTTTCAAGAAGTGAAATCGTCTATATGCACGCAAAGAAAAAAACATTTGGAAAACGTGTACCGAAAACGTTTTTCTTTTGTTAGAGTTTTTTGAATTGCTTTGAAAAGTATACACTTTTATCACCAAAAAATTCGTTTGTTACAAAATTTTTATTTTTTCGATAAAAAAGTTATTTTTGAACCAACAACACAGTCCATTTCGTTTATATCAAACACTGTTCTTTTCTGACTTTAGGTTTTAATAAGACACATTTTACAGTTCATAGTAAAAATTTAATATAGTAGAATGTAATGTTGAAAATTTTTTCGGAATCTTCCGATCATATCTGGAATATATGTATAAAAAAACACTGTGGTTGAAGCAGGGATCGAACCCACGACCCTTGGCATGCAAGTCGGACGTAGCAACCACTGCTCCACGGTGCCCAACTAAATGTATTTTTCTGTTAAATAAACTTTGTTTAATCGGCTCGTGGGCGCCGCAAGCTATGCTATATAAATATAACTTATATGGGTAAAAGTTAAAAAAATTTTTAAAATTTTATAAAATCGTATAATTTCTTCTACATTGTTTGTATTACAGAAAAAGGTGCTAAGAGCTAAAAAACTTCGTGGAAGTGAGAAAGATGTGAGGGAAAATGCAATTAGCCAGAAAAAAATTTTTTTTTTTGAGTTAGTCTTTATGAAATTGTCTTTACATCCTGGAAAAGAATAAACGTTTATCACAAAAAGTATATACTTTTCTTCCAAATACACTTCCTTTCAACGAAAAGCAAATGAGAAACGAACTTTGTTTGTCTAAAATTTCGTTTTAGAGGAAAGAATCATTTTTTGCGTGTTGAGGATTTAAAAAGTAAATCCGATACAAGTTTTTGAGGATCTAAAATATCAGTATGTTTACAATTTCAGGCAAATCGGAAAACCAAAGAATGCGGTTGCTGTATAAGATGACCCTTTTTTTGGATGACTATAATTACAAATTAGTTTGACATTTAAACTGGTGAAACTAATATTTAATTTTCAGCAAACTATTGATGTCATGTACGTTGGCCTGGAGAATACGTATTTTTCAGACTTGTTCAAAAAGATGGAACATTGCTCGCCATATCGGCGACTTAAGAGGCGACTAAATTGAAAAGCAAATCGCTACTTTTCCAAAATATTTTGAAAACTCAATTCCAATTTCTTCGATTTGCTTAAAATTAGAATCACGTTTTTTGAGATTTCAACAAGTTTTTGAGGCATACTTGGAATAAAGAAAATTTCTTAAAAATAAATTAATTATATCATCAGCTCAAGAACGGACATTTTTTCTGTATAGGTGTAGTTTTTTCGAAATCTTGTATACACAAATGTTGTGAACTTCGAGTCTAATTTCATAAAACTCCATCATATAACTTGTAACTAAACGTAAAGAAAATGACTCAAAATTGTAGAATTACATTCATTAAAAAATTGTTCTTAGCGTCGTTTGATCCACAATATTAGGTGACAAATATTTATCATTTAAAAAAGTAAATATGTATCGATGTAAATTGTTTACTCAAATTGATGAGAATAACGATGGCTTTTGTTTGTGTTTGTATCTGTCTTATCTATGCTTACACAATATTCATGCAATTTCATCGCTGCGCATGCGCAATGCAATGATGCATTCTATTTACCCAACGCATCCGGGCATCATTGTTCCCGCATGTGTGCACAATCTTCATGTCATGTTCCCATTTAAGTATCTTTCGTTGTACATACAAGGAAATTATGGGTTCCTTTATGATATGGGATGCCGATCTGATGATTATCGATCAACGAGAACCACACCATCACAACAGTCTTGTGTTCCATGTTGAATGTGCAAATATTTTATGATTTTTCATAGTGGGTTCTAGTCTCTACGAGAATATTGATATCTATATATATTTATCTGTAGTGGATGGGACTTGGTCGCTTCTCGGATTCTCCACATCTTCTCTTTATTTGTCCATAAAACATGGACTGTTTGCGTCTGGTTATGTAAATAAAAACTAACGTGGATCATAATTTTGGTTGGTGTACTGATTTTTATTGGAATATGATGTACAGTGGCATAACGATATACACTCACAAAATATTTCAGTGAAATTGGCTTTAGTGACACCTTTCTAAGTGTTCCTCCATCGTTCAGAGATTATGAAATAGCTAGATTTAGTCATTGGTTAAGTACCTTAAGCCCAACAAAAGGTCCGATATTAAACCTTTCTTCCTATATTCATCCATCTATTGATTCTCGATATTTGCGAAAGTTTACTACAGTCCTTTGTATCATGGATTTTGTATGAATACAATAAGTTTTTATTGATATGTTATTATTGTTTACTTGGAATTCTTATTGGATGTACCAGTACCGCATCATCTTCTCCATTATTACCCAAGCTATTGACGATGATCACTGTTGTTGTCAGAATATGAGGTTAGGGGGAGCGCTCATTCAACATCTCTAGAATGCCGTCACCTTAAACAATTCGAATAGTTTCTGCTCGTGCCGTCAATATTCGATTGCTTACACTTTGAACACCCCCACTTCTTGGACGTTTAGAACTGGAGACAACGTCGATGGTGTTATTGTTATTTCTCACTTGTTGTTGTTACTCTTACTGATGTTATTATTTGTTTGCATACTCAAACGTCTGATAAGAATATTTGCGAAAGGTTAGTACGAATGAATATCGCAATCTTATTTTAAGTAAATCTTTTGTCACTTCAATAAATTGCGCAAAAATGTTGTCAAGTCGGATGAAGAAAATTTCTAAAACTCTGAAGTACATAGAATTAATTCATAGAAATCTGATATGAGCAATTTCCCCGCAAAAAGGCACAACTTTAGATCTTCCAAAAATGACCTCCCAAAGATGTTTTCATTTTAACTACACAGTAAGTTCTTTTAATTCATTTTTTTAGAAACCAACTAGTTTCATATTTTTATTGGGTCATTTTTAATTTTTGCTTAAATAGGTTAAAAACAGAGTAAGAATTAATAAAATTGTACAAATTATTTATTCTAGAAAAATTGCGACTTAGATCTGAGGCTATGGACAAGCTATTATTATATTCGCGTTTTAATTGCATAAAAATGTCTCAATGATTGAACTCCAAAACTAAAACAAAAGTTCTCTAATTCAATCACGACCATTATTAGTTCAATAAATTTTTTAATTGAAAAAGCTTTATCCACCAAAATGGCAGCCGATTTCTTCAGCATATTTCAATAATTCTGTTATTTGATTCAATTTTAGTTAATTTTTTTAGGTAGGGTGGGTAAAAACACCTTTACGCATCTGACAAGGAACGTCTCCCGTCGTATGCTGGACCTCGATCGATGTATATCGATAATACCGGCTAAAAAACTTGACCCTTACTGCTCCTGGAGTTTTACTCCATCTCGATACCGTTTCCCCATGTGGGTGCTCGACCCCTTCGTCTACCGTGTCTGTGTCCAGACCGTAGCTTCTCTATGTCTCCACTCCCCCTGTGGTCATTCCGTATCACTCTTGTGTTGTCAAGGCCTATCTTCTTCTTCCTCAACACAATACTTCGCGATGAAGTTCCAATGCTATTCGTCTGCCATCATTTTATCTATCAGTTTCCACTCATCTATTTCGCCTATTTGTCCCTCTAGTTTCGATCTTTTGGTTCCCCATCTTATGCACCTGAAAAACGTGTGATGCGCATCATCGATGACATTCCGTTCCTCGTAGAGGCAATATGGGCTATCACATCCCAGCAAAAAAAGAGCTTCCAAAAAAGTAGTTTGGATCCCCAACCTGTGATCCGGAAGTAGTGCAAACTTAGATCATCTCCAATGAATTTTACATGGGCTTGTCATAGGACGGAAGTACTCCCTTTTTGGATCCTTTGCATTGCTTTAAAAGTTGTGCCCTGGAAGTTAATTTGAATGAGGAAATTTAAAACGCGAAAAAAATTTTTTTTCAACCAATTTAATTTTTTTTCAACCATGTTTTTTATTACACTATTATTTTCCTATTACCTAATTTTTTACAATTTGAAAAATTTTTCGCTCCGACCAGGGGTTGAACCTGGGTTTAATGGCACCATAACAGAACGCCTTAGCACACTCAGCCACAAACGCCATTGAACATAAAGCGTCGAAAGGTCAATTAAAATGTTTTTGATATGATCGTAATTTTTTTTAATTTTCTATTTTTTTTTTTTGGTGAAATTTAATTGTCAAAAATTTGCACTTAAAATAGCCTGATTGCCCAAGATTTGCTTTAGAAGAAATGATTGTAGACTTGTCCAAAAGGACTGCACCGGGAGTGGAATAAAATCATTGGGGGATCCCACGATGCGCTTTAGAAGAAATGTTTGTGGACTTGTCCAAAAGGACTGCATCGGAAGTTGAAAAAAATCGATGGGGGATTCTGGGATGGGCTTTAAAAGAAATGTTTGTGGAACAACTTCCAATTTTTTTTTGCTGGGATTCGGAAGTGTCCGTGTCCAGATAGCATCTGCGTTAGTAATAGTTCACGTGCCGTCGGTTTGTTCACTTCTCTATCTCGAGGATAAGTTTTGCTGTCCACCTGCCGTTATATCGCAGTTCCATCGATCTTGCCATTGTTGCATGGTCTCTCGTTTTACCTCCTCTAACTTGTTTGTGCTAAGTCTGTTCTTTAGATCAAAAACCCTCTTCCTTTCTTCAGCTTGTAGATCTACTGGGGTCATGCCGGCTGCGATCAATACCGCGCAGCTGATACATTGCGATATATGGATTTTACACGTAAAGCGGCCATACGTCGTACTGCCCAGAGCGATCGCGCCATATTTGCATGTCTCAGCGCTTGCCCATATCTCCCTTCCGTAAAGTAGAACACTAGTACAGGCTTCCATCAGGAGCATTCGTTTTTTTGCCAGCGGGCCGCCTAAGTTTGAGTTGCTTACCTCTACTATATTTACATGTAGGTAGTATATAACATGAATTAATTGAACATATTCCAATATTGGATTCTGGACAAAATTCTTACTATGTGGCAACTACATATGTGCAAAAAAAAATATTTTATGATCTCTCAAATAAAATAAAATATTTCTCGCAGAATGGATGTTGTTTTTTCCTCTTTGTTTAGAATAGCTCATTAAATATTCATGCCTGATCTTTTGTATGAATTGTTCTATGTGAGAACACAGTCATCTATTCTACAATTCTTAGACAGTTACACTTGTACAAATAATCCCCTCGAGAAAACAAAAAGGTATTAGATACACAGCATGTTTTTCTCGGTATATGGCACCCCCATACTTCATCTCACTGAATTAAATACAAACAACTCACCTCTAATTTCTGATTAAGAATACCAAGGTCACCAGATTAGAAATTCACTAATTCGAATATATTCCGAAATTCTATCTTCAAATTGGATAACTCTGACTTTGGGATTTCCCATTTTACCCACCTACATTAGTGTTGCTTCAGCTGACTATGGATGTCGGCAGATTAAAGTCTCCTTAAGTTTGTCATCACTTCAGATGTTTCATCTCAATTTGTTTATTTTGTTTTATTGTTGATGTTCTCTTTTATTTCTCGCCATTTTTTTTATCTAAATTCAAATTGAAAAATACCGAGAATCATAAACCATAAACAAATGTAGTAAAAACTTATAGTACAACAAAAAAAAAAACAAAACGCTATAGTAATGAACTCCAAATAAAATAACAATGAATCTTGTATTGGCAATTTAAATAGCTGCCTGAAATGGGAAAACTTTGGTACAAAGTGCGTTCATTCAATATTGAAAAAAAGATTTCTATAAAATAAATAGTAGTTTTAATATATTTACTACTAAGTGTGTAAACACAACCATGACGAATAACGGTGGGTGAAAAATTGCACTGACAATTTTTTCTGATTCAATCCCGAAATTAATTGATCCAATTAATTTATTAATTGCAATGTTTTCTATCACTAAAATGATAGTATCAATCACAGTTTTAATTGGGCATAAAAAATACTTGATTAAATCATTAATTGATTTCATGAGCAAATTTCAATTTAATTGATTCTATTAAAAATTTAATTGATTCGATTGAAAATTAAATTGTCTTTGATTGTAAAACTCAATAATTTTTTTAATTATAAACGTAATTATTTTCAATTAGTTTCTTAACTAACTTTGCGTTTTTAGTTTGTTTGAAATAAAATTTTAATTAAAAAGAAAAAAATTACATCACCATTCATAACTGACATACTGGCTGTTCGTGGAATTTTCGTTCGCCTCGAGACGAACGATTCGTCAAAAATCCCATATTGATATCTCGAAAATCAGAGTCTGTAGAATCCCAATTGTTTCGGTGTTCGATAGTAAATGATAATTCGATTCGTCTCAACTAGTCTTCCGAGTTTGATTAAAAACTTAATTGTATAAATTCATTTTTTAATTGAAAACTTAAAAAAATTCAATCATTGACTTAATTAACACAATGTTTCTACCTTAATTAATTGTATCAATTAATTGAAAAAGTTTGCAACTTCAATCATTTGATTTGAAAATTTTAGTGATATTTTTTCTCACTTATAAATTAGCGCTACCCGATTCAATGTTTTTTGTTCCACGTGGCTTTAGCCATTGTTATAAACCAATGGCAATACTATATAATTTTTTGCAAAGAATTACTATCAATTTATACGCATGGTAATGCTTTTCTGGACATATCCCAGATGTTGGCCGCACCAAAATTTATTTATTTATTTATTCTTAGTGTTTGACTACACTGTACAATTTTTTTACAAACACAGACATTTCGTACGGATAAACTGATAATATGAATGGCACATTAGAATGGATTTCATTTGAGCGACACTCGCTGGGCGTCGCAGATTTCTGTTTTGTTTTTTTTTTTTTTTTTTTTTTTTGGATTCCCATAAAAATATATTTAAACATTCAACCGTCGTAATCTTCAAATAATCGAATTCAAATCTTATTGAAAATCTACTCAACTCGGTTTTTAATGTTGTCCAAAGTCAACATTTCCAAATCTTGAAAATGTCGAAAAGTTGACTTTACCAAATTTACTTTACCAGATGAATATATGGTAACGCAGTAGGGAGCCAACGTGGTGCAATGGTTAGCATGCCCGCCTTGCATACACAAGGTCGTGGGTTCGATTCCTGCTACGACCGAACACCAAAAAGTTTTTCAGCGGTGGATTATCCCACCTCAGTAATGCTGGTGACATTTCTGAGGGTTTCAAAGCTTCTCTAAGTGATTTCACTGGAATGTGGAACGCCGTTCGGACTCGGCTATAAAAAGGAGGTTGCTTGTCATTGAGCTTAACATGGAATCGGGCAGCACTCAGCGATAAGAGAGAAGTTCACCACTGTGGTATCACAATGGACTGAATAGTCTAAGTGAGCCTGATACTTCGGGTTGCCACATAACCTAACCTAACCTAACGCTGTTTATACATTGTTTAAGTCAAAGCCTATTTTCCGTTAGCACTGGATAGTGAAGCCATGATGGAGTAAATGAATATACGACAACAAATTTAAGTGCAAAATATCCTACCTGCCACTAAAATATGTAAATAAAACCTATATAAGGTATTAAAATTTCAATTTAGGTTGGTCTCCCACACGAATTTAGTAATTTTTTATGATTCATTTGTGTATAATTTTTCCGCATGTTTAATATTTTTAATTAGAATTAAATTGGCTTTAGTGCCATATAGAGTTAGTTTTTTTCTTAATGTATATATATATATATATATATATATATATATATATATATATATATATATATATATATATATATATATATATATATATATATATATATATATATATATATATATATATATATTTTTTTTTTTTTGACGGGTTCTGGCGATATTATTATAATTTTTATTTTTAACCCATTTTCAATGTAATCAACTTTATTTTAGTTCCATTTAAAGTAATTAAACTTTCCTTATTTTAAATTAATTTAAATCTTTCCAAATTAAATTAATTTGAATCACCTAATGACAGATATACACAAAATTGAATCCATGTACTTTAAATTAATTCCTTTTTTAGCTTACATTTAATTTAACCAAAAGTACTATTACTAAATCCACGTTTTGGGTTGAACACCTCAGTATGATAACATCTGGGAGATAGACACCCATTAACGACAGAATTGAGATATCAAAACGACATTTTCGACATCATATGGTAATGCAGCGCATCATCGTGATGCATGAACATCATCTCATTCAGTTATTAAAACAGCAGCAACCACATCACATCATGTCTCACGATAGCATCCAAGACACTTTGGAAAACAAATCTTATACTTTAATATAATTTATCATCTAGTAGTTGATGGGTGGAAAAAAAGGATTTTCTTCTCTTTGATGAACAAAATGAGTTTGTTAAGTCTTACGTGTGAAAAAAAAAAAAACAATTCTGACGATCTAAAGACTAAATGGAACGAATTATTGCATCAATTTAGTGTTATACGAATATTCAACACATACACAGAAAAAAATTTCACGAAAATTTTTCCAATTAAAATCTTAATTGAGTTTTAAAAAATATTCAATTAAAAATTTAATTGATTCAACAAATTTTTTAATTGAAATAAAAATCAATCACACAAATTAATAGTATCAATTAAATATTTAATTGGATCAATTAATTTTTTAATTGACTGTCAATTAATTTTTTAATTGATACTATCAATTCTGTGATTGAAGACATTTCAATTAAAAAATTAATTGGATCAATTAATTTCGTGATTGAATCAGAAAAAATTTTTTTTGTGTGTAATTTCGTGTATCAGTTCTATGGTAAGAAATAAGCAATAATGTTATTATAGTACTAAAATAAAAGTAAAGAGAAAATGGGGAAATATTTCAGTCTTCAATATTCTCCAAAAATTTCCAATAGTGAATGGACACGATAAAATTTTATTCGCCATAAGAACAATCTTTAAATTTGCAAAACCCAGAATTATGAATTGAAAAAAGCTAAAAAAATTAATCACCAAACACATACATTGTCAGAGAGAATAAAAACACAAGAGGACGAATATTTCTCTTCTACAAAAACAACAAATGTCAACCGTATAGATGTCGCACAATGCCTGCTGAAAATTTCAGAAATTCTGCATTTTTCTGAATTACATAAAATCCTACATTTCAAATACGACTCTATATATTTGCAAAATTCTCTTTTCGATTTTACATTTCAAATACGACTCAATATATTTGCAAAATTCTCTTTTTGATTTTTCAATTTTGATTTTTGAATAAAGCATTTATATATTAAGTATAGATCACCAGCAAGATAAATCAAATTGTAGGAAAGTTGGTTATCTTTCAGGAACAAAAAAGAAATATTGGTATTCCGTTGTGTTTTTTGATTTAATTTAAAAAAATTAATTGTATCGGATAAATTTTTATATGAAAACGCTAATTATAATTTTAATTTAATATATTTTTTATAAAAAAGAAAAAACAGATGATTAATAATTTAATAAAATTAAAAAAAATAATTTAAAAAAATGGACAAAGCCGACTATCAAAAACCTTTTTCGGGAGGTTCAAGTGTAATTCACTTTGGGTTTAGTGAATTATCCGATTTTTTTCTGATAATTGGTTGATAATTTGCTGATGAGGAATGTGGTAATTCCGAAACGGACCTCCATCCAACCGTCTCGCAGTCTACAGAGCATTGTCCAAATAAATTTGTCAAGCGTACACGCAGAGTAGGAATATGATCACCTCAAACATGTTTCAAGAGCAAAATGTTATTTTTGTATGGTGACCATGTAACATGTTTGTCACTAAAATGTTATTTTATCGTCAACTATAACCTGCTTGCCGAAATCAGATACATGATTTCCGAGAAAATAACATGGTTGCGAAAACCATGTTACATGGTCACCATCCAAAAAAAACATTTTGCTCTTAAAACATGTTTGAGGGGATCATATTCCCTCTCTGGGTGTAATTTAATAAAAACCTTATAATAATAATAATTTTATTATGTAATTTGATTAAAAATTAATAATACCAATGATTTTTTAATTAAACATGTTTTCTGATTCAATCACGTTTTTATTTATTAAATGTTCTTAGAGAGGATTCCATTTTTATCAATTTCCACAAAATTATTACGATCGATTCCGACCCACAAATGAGGTTTTTCTGCTCATTACTTTAAAACCATTTAGCATACAACGAAGTAAATGTAGTGATATTTTAGTATATATACATTACATTAAGGTGCGTGACAATGGCCCATTAAAAATAGAACGAAAACAAAAGACTAAAAACACAAACTTGTTTATTCAACTCTTGGGTTAGAGTCGTTAAGAACGTCTGCCATAGACGAAATCTCATTTGAAAGTAAAATTTTTATACTGCTAACAAACCAGCATGTAGAAGCAATTATAGAAATCTAAGTAAAGCAAATTGAAATTAAAACGGTTTCGATTTCAATGGTGATTAATTGAAAATGTGGTAAAATGGAGACGCAAATTTTGTATTTCATTATTCACATGGTACACTCAGTACACAAATGGACGTGACAGAATTGAAACGAAATTGACTCCCCCACTGGAAATACAACAAGAACTTTGCTTCGAATATATCACACCATATATTCTTTTTTGGTAATAAAATTCAAAACAATAAATTAAATAATTTTGAAATAATATAAGTTATCTTCCTCTCCTTCTTCTTCGAGCAATTTAATACAACTTCTTGAAACTCGATAAAAAAAAAACGAAACTCGAAATACACTCCCACTCAATGAAGCCACATGTTGGATTTATTTTATAACCAATATGTCATGCCATCATAACACCTTATAGGAGTACTTCTTCCGAGTGCCATGGCATGCAATCGTATTTCTTTACTACTTGCCTGACTTTGAAATAACAGCAAACAATTGAACAAAAAATTCACACATTTCTGCCAACTCCATGACACCACTTCGACAGTGCATAACAATTTTTGCTAAATGGATTTAAGCTCGTGTGTCAAGTTCAAAAAGCTAAACACTTGAGAGCTACAACTTGCAATTAATTTGATTTTTTTTTTTTTGCACATTAATTACTGATTTGTTCATACATTGTAAGCTGGAACGCCATAGTAGTAGGTGTCAAGATGTTTTATTTTTTTTTTTCAAGAGATGAGAATTTATGTAAATAAATAATCATACAAATATAAATAATTCGATTTTTCATTTTAATTTCATTTCAAATGAAACCATTTTCAAATCTAATGATTTTTTTTTTCATTTCAAATTAAACCTTTTCAAGCTAAACGTTTTCCAATTCAAATGGAGGCTTGAGAAATATAGTTTGCTTTGATTTCGAATTTAGCTTCTTTTAGTTTCTTTTTTTATTGGCTTAAATTACCATTATTACCTTCTTAAAATTGTCTTCTAAATTGTATGTTAGTCCATATGGAGTCTATGTTAGTGAAAAAGTAGTGAAAATGTTCTTTTTGGATCCGGAAATTGGGGCAGAAGCGATGAATTTAACACGTGCTTGTCATAGGACGGATGTCCACCATTTCAACAGCCGTTGCACTGAATTTGAATCACTTTTTAGGGTGTGCTATGAATTCAGTGTTTTTGGATGATAATTAAAAAATGTTGTGATAATTAATTAATAATTTTTATAATTTTTTATAATTTTAATGAATTCTAACGCTTGTCTAACGTTTGACTTCAAATATTTTAAAAAATATAAAAAGATAAAATTACCCATTAAAAATATAAAAAAAGTTGATTTAAAAGTACTTCCTGTTAAGTTAAAATAAGGAATATCTTTGGGAGGACATTTTGGGAAGTGCTTCTAAAGTTGTGCCTTTTTTTGCTGGGAAGTATATACGGCCGTAAGTTCGGCCAGGCCGAATCTTATGTACTCTCCAATATGGATTGCGTAGAAACTTCTGCTATATACTGTCATCCACAATCGAATTACTTGTAAGTTAGTCCATATGTTACGTGGTATATATTAGACAAAAACAAGTAAGGAAAGTCTAAATTCGAGCGGGCCGACTATATTATATCCTGCGCCACTTTGTAGATCTAAATTTTCGATGCCATATCACATCCGTCAAATGTGTTTGGGGCTATATATAAAGGTTTGTCCCAAATACATGCATTTAAATATCACTCGATCTGGAATTTGATAGACTTCTACAAAATCTATAGACTCAAAATTTAAGTCGGCTAATGCACTAGGGTGGAACGCAATGTTAGTAAAAAAATATGGGAAACATTTAAATCTGAAGCAATTTTAAGGAAATTTCGCAAAAGTTTATTTATGATTTATCGCTCGATATATATGTATTAGAAGTTTAGGAAAATTAGAGTCATTTTCACCACTTTTCGACTAAGCAGTGGCGATTTTACAAGGAAAATGTTGGTATTTTGACCATTTTTGTCGAAATCAGAAAAACATATATATCTTAATCTGAACCGATTTCAACCAAATTTGGCACGCATAGCTACAATGCTAATTCTACTCCCTGTACAAAATTTCAATAAAATCGGAGTAAAAGATTGGCCGCTGTGGTCATATGAGTGTAAATCGGGCGAACGATATATATGGGAGCTATATCTAAATCTGAACCGATTTCAACCAAATTTGGCACGCATAGCTACAATGCTAATTCTACTCCCTGTACAAAATTTCAATAAAATCGGAGTAAAAGATTGGCCACTGTGGTCATATGAGTGTAAATCGGGCGAACGATATATATGGGAGCTATATCTAAATCTGAACCGATTTCAATAAAATTTGGCACACTTTACTACGCTACTAATTCTACTCCCTGTGCAAAATTTCAACCAAATTAGGGTAAAACTCTGGCTTCTGGGACCGTATTAGTGCATATCGAGCGAAAGATATATATGGGAGCTATATCTAAATCTGAACCGATTCCAATGAAATTTGGCACACTTGACTATAGTACTAATTGTTCTTCTTGTGCAAAATTTTAAGCAAATTAGGGTAAAACTCTGGCTTCTGGAGCCATATAAGTCCATATCGGGCGAAATATATATGGGAGCTATATCTAAATCTGAACCGATTTCTTCCAAAATCAATAGGGATCTATTCTGAGCCAAAACACATACTTGTGCCAAATTTGAAGTCGATTGGACTAAAACTGCGACCTAGACTTTGATTACAAAAATGTGTTCACGGACAGACGGACATGGCTATATCGACTCAGGAGCCCACCCTGAGCATTTTTGCCAAAGACACCATGTGTCTATCTCCCCTTCTGCAAAATCACTAGGGTTCTATTCTGAGCCAAAACACATACACGCACAGAAAAACCATGTTTGGACATGGTTGCCGCATCCATTTAATGCTTATCTAGAGCATGTAATTGTCGCGAAAACCATGTATTTTGTCTTTGTAAAAATAGTTTTCGAGCGGAGAAAAATGTATGGTGGCAATAAGCATTTAAATGGTTCTCAAATACCGCAAGCATGTTCTATCATTTAAATGATAGAATTTGAGACCATTAAATGGTAGGGAAAATCATGTACCTGACCGTTCAATTTTTATACTTTTTTACAGGGGAAAAAGTATTTTTATAGGTTAAGAATAGACATGTCTAGACCATTTACATTTTTTTCGTGACCATTTAATTTTTTAACTTTTTTGCAGAGAAAAGAATTTTATAAAAACATTGAGCAGGTACACACGGTTTTCATTTTGCGCGTCAGTCGTGTGTTGATTGTTCCTTGGAATGGACGGAGAGTACGGATTTACTGTGTTTTGTGTTAATTTATTTATTCAGAAGTGGCACGTGGTTTTATGTGAACACAAAAAAGGAAAGTGTAATTATGTATCTGTTTTTTGTTCTGCATTTTGCTATATGGATTATTTATTTTTATTTGCAGTTGCATGCTGTCTGCGTTTGTACATTTGATGGGCACGATGTAAATATGGAATAATTACTTATTGTTGAAATTGAAAAAAAAGAGTATGTAAAAATATATGATGTTTGCTTGAACGGCATTATAAATACAAATAAACAATGAATTAATTTATAAATAAATAAAATCAAACAAATAAGGTTAATTTTGTGTTTTCTTTTCTCAAGTGGCGTCCTTTTTTCGACGATGAAAAAAGTTTTTTCATAAAGATCAAAACATTTTAGGTTGTGACCATGTTCTTTTAACTAGGAGAAAAACATTTTTAATGAATACAATAGCATTTTAAATCGTGACCATTGTCTTTTCATTCAAACAAAATTCTTTTTATCAATATAATAACGTTTTAGATGAGGACAATTATATTTTTCTTTCTTGCAGGTTAAAATGTTACATGGTCGCCGCAAAAATAGCTCCTATCATATTATTTTGCTCTTCGAATATAATTGTGACAATCATGTTTTTCTCTGCGTGTACTTGTGCCAAATTTGACGTCGATTGGACTAAAACTGCGACCTAGACTTTGATTACAAAAATGTGCAGGGTATAATGTGCAGGGTATAAACATAGATTATATACGTATATAATTCAGTTATTGACCGCTAGTCTACAAATAATTACAACCCGATATGAACTTTTGAGCGTTAATTAAAGAGCCAGAATTGAAATATGGGTGTCGCCTTTAATGAGAGCTACACTCAAAAAAAGTTTACTTGGATCCAAAGATTGTGGCCTTCCCTTAAGGATTTTGGTATTGATTCTGACCCAAAGATGCGGCTTCTTTAAAATAAATTACGAGGTATACTAATAAAGCTCTTCACGTACAAGCAAATGTCAGTTTAAAAATCCAAACTATAACGGATACTTCAAAGAAAAGAATGTTTTCTTAATTCCAAAAAACTTTAAACCAAACACGCTAAATCCTCAAAATAAATACTAGCCTATATTCGAAGCGTTTTTATCTTAAATCCAAAGTTTCAATATTTCAGTTAATTTAAGGACAATTTCTTTAACCAAAAAAAATATGCTTATTTACTTTAAGGAAAATTAGCCTTAGTTCAAAGACATGCGACTTTAACGGAGGGACGCAAATTTACAAATTTTGTGTCCTAAATTTAATGAAAAATAATTTTGAAGCAAAGATTATAAACTTTATTTTAATTAAAATATCATTATTTTAAAGAAATTTGTCCTTAATATTTTGTAAATTTCGCATCCTAAAATTTAGGTTGCATAATCTTTAATATCACGTAAATATCCGAATCTAACGACATTTGCCCCTACTATACCCTTCACCACTTTGTAGACCAAAATTGTTGATACGATCTCATACCCATTCAGGCTGAACTCAAAAGGTCAGGAATTTTATTGTGGTGGATATGATCTCACCTAGTCCTGCTGAGATCCCCTTGTAAAATGACATATCTGCGATGGTTGTTCTCTGAACCCTCAAATATTCAGATTATACCAATTAATTTACGGTCGTCCAATTTCTTCAATCACTGATAAAATTCTGCCACAATCATAAAATCTGCTTGTCTGCTCGCCTTGCGTTTCAATACAAAAGGAATTCAGCCGCAATGGTTTTTGAACTTAGCCGTTGCAAAACACGTGTAACCACTTTTATAACCTACCATTGATTTCGAATAAAGGGAATAAATCAATTATATATTGCACAAAGTGTAAAAACTGCCTCCATAGGTCCATATCAGGCTTTTATTAATGCATATTTCCTGTAGGTATGAAGCAGGTCTTTACCTTCTTCTTATCTAAGCACAATATCAAAATCTCATCCATTTTTGATAACTGTGTGGTGCATTCAACTTGAACAAAAATAAAATTTTTAAGATATTCTTAAACTGTATCGATTAAAATTTTTCGTACTAATTTCGAAATGAATGATATGGATTGTCGAAAGAAGAGATTCCATGGGGCAATGGATGAAGTATTGAAACAAGTTCAGGATCTCTTTGAAGCATATATTTTTCTCAAATCCGAATATTCAATATATTAGTTAATTTAAAGACAATTTCTTTAAATCAAAAATGATTTTCATAACTTTTGGGAAATGTTGCCTTAGTTCAAAGACATACGACTTTAAAGGAGGGACGAAAATACGTATTTCCCGTATAAATCTTTATTTTTCAATTGTGTACAATTTCCCCCTTATTTTTGGTTGATTTAACTGACGTACACAAAAAATTATTAATTCCAAGGAAACCTTATCATAATGGAGGAATTGTAATTAACCCTTGTGTATGTGATAACACTGGAAGCGATACCAGCGTGATGAGGTCCCGTGGGACCTACAGTAAAAAAAAAGATAGTAGAGAGGTTATCCCTACGATATTTTTCGATCATTTACTGTAGGTGGACTCTTCTATAATGCACAAATTGCATATATAAACATTTGGTTGTAAATATAGAGTTTTATTTAATTTTTAATAGGATACAGATAATGTTAAAATTTTTGATTAGTACACTAGTGGCCCTGATGTTTGACGCAGGCGTGGTACCTATAAGTATCCTTATACGTACCAAGCAACAATATATTGTTTTTATAGTTGATTGTTCTTAACAAACTGGATTTTTGAAGGAAAAACAATACGATTTTTTTTAGTGGCGTTCGTTTTGCTCGCAGTATTATATAAAAACATATTTCGACCACGATTTCCATGAAGTTCAAATAACTTTTTTTGCACTTTTACTCTCACTATATTGGATATATCAACGGAAGACATAAAATTATGTACTACCAAGCAACGAAACCAATGGAAACTTCAAAAATGACAAATTCTTCCAAATAACGGTATTTTCTGAAAGGATGTTAGTGTTATTAATTGTTCCAAATACGAAAATCGCAATATCTTTACACTACTTTTTAAACTGTGCTAAAACCACTAATGTAATTAGTAATAGGTCCCATTGGACCTCATCACGCAGAATCGCACTAAACTTTTTCAAATAGCTACACAGAAAAAAAGTGTCTCGTAAATTTAAGAAGATTTTTACAATAATTTATTACAAGAATTTTCCAGAATTTTAGTTCATTTTTCGTATCTTCAACGAAAATTAACTACTCGAAAGGAAATTTTACAAATTCTAAGTAGCAAACGTTTAGTTCATGGCCTACAAAATACGATGGAAATTTCCTTAAAAATTTTCTTAACTGGTAGTTAAAAATTCGTTTGCCATGCTATAAAACTACTTGTGAAATGTAAAGTATTTTCTAAATAATAAGTGCAATTTACTAAAAGATTTTTTTGTATGAGAAAATATTTTTTTACGAAAAATGAACTTGAAAGTGGATAGCAATTTCTTACTGACAATTCCTATAGTTAATAATTGTTGGTAAAAAATTACCCAATGAAATATTTTTAGTTCACATGTAATTAAATTTATAGACATTTTCGTCAAAAATGGAAGATAACATTTCATGAAAATTTTGCAAATTTTAAGTTAAACGTTTCATCGTTCATAAACTGGTGTGCCTTTACGAATATTATTCTTAGAGTAAATTGTCAGCAGATGCGATGAACTAATGCATAGTACAGAGATCTTTATCGGCATAGTGGAATGTGATTAATGTAAAGATGATGTTACTTGAGTTTTGTTGTGTATACATGAGCGTAGGGTTGTTTTTATTCATTTAGTGGTTTGTGTGTGTGTTTGTTATTCGCGGATGGTTTATTTGGCTGGATGAGGTGTTGTTTTCAATAAAGGCACATGTGTTTTTGTTGTTGTAGGAATGTTTTGGTTTTGCTTGGTTTTGTTTGGCATGCTTCAGTTGTATAGTTGGCGTTGGCGTGGGCTGTTGCATATTTTAAGCAAGTATGCCACAAGGGAATATAAAGGCATGGAATATTTTAGATTTTTGAGACATATATTGGTGTTTGTTTATTAAACCTTTTAAATGAAAGTTATTAATATTTTATCGGTAGTTTAGAAAAAAGCTATTAAGAATATTTAGGAAAATATATTGAAATTGAAAGTGTATTGCATTTTTTATTATTCAATGTAAAAAGGTAATATTCAATTCCAGATGAATTTGGAAAATTTTTGTTATATCTCAGCGTATAGTTTAGTCATAAATTGGTAAGTATTTTTTTAATATGGCTTTCTTTTAAAAATAATATTTTTTATGTATATTATATTTGTTAATAAATGTTTTTGGATACCAGTTAATGTTTTTCTTTGTTGAAAAAGCAATATTTAATTTCAGAGCAACTCCAAATGGGTTCGAACAAATTTAAAAAATAGAGAATTGGTAAGTTTTCTTTTATAATTTGGCTTTCTTTCAACTATAATATTTGCGTTTTTATGACCTTTTTATCATCAAAACTACAGGTTTTTAAAACTTTATTTTAGTATTTCTTTAATCAATTTTTTGGAAACCAATGTAATATTTTTAATGTAAAAAAAAACAAATATTTAATTTCAGAATAGCCCCTTAAAAATTTGAAAAAATTTTAGTACTCCTTTGCTTGTAATTTAATAGTGAATTGGTAAGGATTCTTTAACTTTCTTTTAACCATAAAATTTGTTTTTTATGCATAATATTATTATACCCTCCATCATAGGATGGGGGTATATTAACTTTGTCATTCCGTTTGTAACACATCGAAATATTGCTCTAAGACCCCATAAAGTATATATATTCTGGGTCGTGATGAAATTCTGAGTCGATCTAAGCATGTCCGTCCGTCCGTCCGTCCGTCCGTCCGTCCGTCCGTCCGTCCGTCCGTCCGTCCGTCTGTTGAAATCACGCTAACTTCCGAACGAAATAAGCTATAGACTTGAAACTTGGCACAAGTAGTTGTTATCGATGTAGGTCGGATGGTATTGAAAATGGGCCATATCGGTCCACTTTTACGTATAGCCCCCATATAAAGGGACCCTCAGATTTGGCTTGTAGAGCCTCTAACAGAAGCATATTTCATCCGATCCGGCTGAAATTTGGTATATTATGTTGGTATATGTTCTCTAACAACCATGCAAAAATTGGTCCATATCGGTCCACTTTTACGTATAGCCCCCATATTAACGGACCCCCAAATTTGGCTTGCGATTGCTCTAAAAGAAGCAAATTTCATCCGATCAGGCTGAAATTTGGTACATGGTGTTGGTATATGGTCTCTAATAACCATGCGAAAATTGGTCCACATCGGTCCATAATTATATATAGCCCCCATTTAAACCGATCCCCAGATTTGGCTTGCGGAGCCTAAAAGAGAAGCAAATTTCATCCGATCCGGCTGAAATTTGGTACATGATGTTGGTATATGGTCTCTAACAACCATGCAAAAATTGGTCCATATCGGTCCATAATTATATATAGCCCCCATATAAACCGATCCCCAGATTTGGTTTGCGGAGCCTAAAAGAGAAGCAAATTTCATCCGATCCGGCTGAAATTTGGTACATGATGTTGGTATATGATCTCTAACAACCATGCAAAAATTGGTCCATATCGGTCCATAATTATATATAGCCCCCATATAAACCGATCCCCAGATTTGACTTGTGGAGCCTCTAAGAGAAGCATATTTCATCCGATCCAGCTGAAATTTGGTACATGGTGTTGGTATATGGTCTCTAATAACCGTGCAAAAATTGGTCCACATCGGTCCATAATTGTATATAGCCCCCATATAAGCCGATCCCCAGATTTGGCTTGCGGAGCCTAAAAGAGAAGCAAATTTCATCCGATCCGGCTGAAATTTGGTACATGATGTTGGTATATGGTCTCTAACAATCCATATCGGTCCTTAATTATATATAGCCCCCATGTAAACCGATCCCCAGATTTGCCTTGCGGAGCCTCTAACAGAAGCATATTTCATCCGATCCGGCTGAAATTTGGTATATGGTGTTGGTATATGGTCTCTAACAACCATGCAAAAATTGATCCACATCGGTTCATAATTATATATAGCCCCCATATAAACCGATCTCCAGATTTGGCTTGCAAAGCCTCAAAGAGAAGCAAATTGCATCCGATCCGGCTGAAATTTGGTACATGGTATTGGTATATGATCTTTAACAACCGTGCCAGAATTGGTCCATATCGGTCCATAATTATATATAGCCCCCATATAAAGCGTTCTCCAGATTTGACCTCCGGAGCTTCTTGGAGGAGCAAAATTCATCCGATCCGGTTCAAATTAGGAACGTGGTGTTAGTATATGGTCGCTAACAACCATACCAAAATTGGTCCAATCACACAAAAATTGGTCCATATCGGTCCATAATCATGGTTGCCACTAGAGCCAAAAATAATCTACCAAAATTTTTTTCTATAGAAAATTTTGTCAAAATTTTATTTCTATAGAAAATTTTGTCAAAATTTTATTTCTAGAGAAAATTTTGTTAAAATATTATTCGGTTCATAATAAAATTTTCATCATTGTCAAAATTTTATTTCTATAGAAAATTTTGTCAAAATTTTATTTCTATAGAAAATTTTGTTCAAATTTTTTTCGGTTCATAATCATGGTTGCCACTCGAGCCAAAAATAATCTACCAAGATTTTATTTCTATAGAAAATTTTGTCAAAAGTTTATTTCTATAGAAAATTTTGTTAAAATTTTCTTTCTATTTAGAAGAAGTTTCTACGCAATCCATGATGGAGGGTACATAAGCTTCGGCCTAGCCGAACTTACGGCCGTATATACTTGTTTTTTTATTAGATTTTTTGGAAACCTATTTAATAATTTTATTTAAAGTAAAAAATAAATATTTAATTTCAGAGTACCAAATTTAATTAAGTTGTCCAAATGAATTTGGACAACTTTTTATATTTCCCCTCAGCGTACAATTTAATAGAGAATTGGTAAGTTTTATATTAAAACTTTGGCTTTCATTCAACTAGAATATTTATTTTATTATATCCTTCACATCGATAACAACACAGTTTATATAGAATATATAAACTGAGTTTATATAGAATACTTCATTATTTCTCTAATTGTTTCAGGTACAAATTTTATGAGATACGATTTCCAAATAAAAGTTGAATTCCTTACACCATTTGATAAAATGCCCCCACATATGGTAAGTTACAAGCTAAAATAAAGAATTAAAAAATTATATTTTATTACATGGTGTTAATTTTTAACAATTTCCATTATTGCTTCCATTTTTTTCAGCAAGATATGTGAAAAATTTACCTACGATGAATAAAAAACGGATAACTACGTTCTTGTTCCACGTTGTCATAATTTTTATTCACAAAAAACATTGTATTAAGAACTTTCATCATAAGTTTTTATAATAAAGTACTTTTGCTTAAAGAAAGTTTAATTTTAACGTATGAAAATTTTCATAATAGTAAAACGGTTTGTTGTTCCTTTAATTATTTAATATCTCTGTACTGTGGAATGATTGATTTAAAAATAGTTTAGTCGTCGACATTTTAAAGAGACTGATAACCAATTTTTATTATCAGGTTTCCCTAAAAATAAGCAAGTAAACCAAAATAATACTGACTTTTTAACTTGGTAGGGGTATATAAATCTTATGGTGTTGTAAAAATGAACTAAACTACAATGTTATAGATGAACTACTATTTAAGAGAATTATAAACTAGACAAGTTGAAAACAATCTTAAGGGCTAAATCATGGTCAATATTACTACAGATTAGTTCATTTTGCAATGGAAAAGTGTTCACTGTTTTTTCAGTGTATAAAAACCGATTTAATGATTCAATCACATAAAAATTTAAAGTTTTCAACTTAAAACACTTCAGTACAAGAAGTCATAAACCATCAAGCTGAAATTCATATAAAAGATAAAGTTATGTATGAATAAAAATCAAAAAGGTCCTTAAAGATGTAGAAATAGTATAAAATTATAATTTTTCTTGCCAAATTCTATTATAACATGGAAAAGTCAATGCAGCATTTCAGCATTTCTTTTCTAAAGAATTATTGAAGAGCTGTATTCGCTATTTTGATGCAACAATGCTAACTTAGCACCGACCGACCGATAATAAGATTATTTTTAAGTGAACCTGACAACATGAACATCCTATCAATGCTCATTCAAATTACTCTTCCCAATAAGATAATTTAGCTATTACAACACATGTTTAACATCCATAACAAATCACACAATTTGTCTGTCCATAGGGATGAGAACTGCGTGGGTGATTAATGGTAGAAAAAACGGACCGTCCATCAAGCAACATTTAATTCCAGGCACATTAGAAAAGTCAATTTGGCTGAAACCCAACCAAAATAAACCAGGGAAATATCCTTTTCTTAAGCAGGTATGAATAATCGGGTGTTAATTGTTTGTTAATTTAGTTTAGAACACACGCATACACAAACTCTTGGTCACAGGGATAAATCAGATGGACGGACACAGTGAAGGCTTTCTACCAAGCCGGTCCAATGATCTTAAAAAAGATTTGCACATTATCCTATGGTTACCAGAAGTGTCTGCCTTCCAAAATAATTAAGGAAGACAACAAACTCCAGGACATTCTGTTGTTGCCACATTTCTCTTAAAATGCCTGAGCCAAGTTAACTTCATTGTAATGGGAATACTCGAAAAGCAGAACTATCTCTGGGACACACTAATTCAGAAGTTGTTGAACAACAATGTGGTGGCGAGTCATATCGCCAATAAGGACATCATGTAATTGAGTATTGTTCGAGTTATTAGTCTATCGGCTAGGGATTTTTGAGATCCATTGAGTGAAAGTGTTTCACAGCCAGGTAGACAGATTGAAATGGACAGTGTATGGGTATGTGCTTAAGAAGCAATTTGTTGATCTTTGGTTTTAAAGGTAATCGATTTATGACCACGGTTGTTTACGTTCTTCTTTCCATATGATTGGGAAATAACTACAACCATAATCGTGGAGATATCCAGATAAAGAGATTTGAATTTTCAACACATTTTCCCTCTCAATAAGAATATTATTTCCGGTTATCGCGAAGGGTTTTTCTTGGCTGGTAATGGAATTTTTCTACATCGATTTTCTTATTGTCAATTTGTCTATCGGAAACGATGCACAGTGGCTACGCATGTATAAAATTGGAAATTTCACATACACCCTCAAAAAAATCGCTTCTCTAACATATGTTCCAAACATATTTTGCAGGAAGGATATATATTATTGGATAGTGTCGAAACATTAATATGTTTGTTTTATGTGAACATATTGTATGTTTGCAAGCATTTTGAGTCCAAAAATATTATATGCTTGGAAGAATTTTCCCCAAAGAAGATTGTGCTCATTCCCTCACATAATTTTCATTTCCACGAAATTTTTTAGTTCTTGGCACCTTTTTCTGTAATACAAATAATGTTGAAGAAATTATTCACTTTTATCAATTTTTTAAATGTTACCTTTCTCCTGGACGGAGAATCGAACCGAGGGCCATACAGTTTGTAAGCCATCACACTATCCACTGGGCTACGTAGCTGTTATGGCCATCAATAGACAATTATCGTTATAAGTTATATTTATGTAGCATAGTTTGCAGCACCCACGAGCCGATGCAAACAAAACATTATTTAACAGAAACATACATTTGTTTGCCACGTGGAGCAATGGTTAGGATGTCCGCTTTTCATGCAAAGGGTCGTGGGTTCAATCCCTGCTCCGACCGAACACCAATTTTAATTTACACATATTTATACTATATTAAATTTTTATAATGAAACTTCGAAATGTGGGTTATTGAAGATTTACAGTCAGAAACAGTGCTTGATATAAACGAAATGGACTGAGCTTTTGGATAAAATATTATTTTTTTTATTGGAAAAATTACAATTTTTTAATAAAAAACTGGTTTTGGTATAAAAGTTTGAAATTTTGGAAGGAATTCAAAAACTCTAACAAAAGAAGAACGTGGAGTCGAGTATAAACATACATAAATAATTTTATAATATACACATAAATTTATTTAGGCGTGTACAGTTTTTTACTAGCATTTAACACCATTTTAAATGCATTTAAAACTTATCGTGTTTTGTACTTAATTTCATTTTTACCTTTAAGGCCGGTTTAAGTTGGCAATATCGCTCTAAAATGACCCTGTTTTGCCTTTTATTTTTCTTTAATAATTCATTTTAAAGAAAATAAACTTTTTCAATTGTTGTAGCTGCAAAACTCGAACTTAATGCCCGCTTTTATATTTGAAGGTGTCCGTCAAGTCCTCTTGGACTACTTATTAATAAAGGGAACTAAACTTTATTTTTATACATTTTACTGTTTAATTTTTCACTGTTTCCTCCTTTTTTTCATTTTACTGTCCCAACTCTAAAAAGAGTATAGTGCCCTTTCGTTATTTTTATGAAGATCCCTTTGTAATTTTTGTGTATTTTCCACCGTTTCTTTTTAATTCCCTCTGCCTGAATATTTTGACTTACTCCTCGTACGTTCCGATTTCTTTTAACGAACCAAGAAAAAAATTGTGCCCATAATGCCAAAATGATAAACAAAACACATGTCCACACATACATAAAATGCTGCTCTCAAGGCGAATACACATGCTGTTTTTTTTTCAAATGTCTATTCTCTTGGTTCCGAATGTCTATTCCCTTTACTCCGAATACTCATTCTAATATTCAAATTAAATAATATTTAGACTTAAGCATATCAAATTTTTGGCCTTATCATAAAACAGTTTTCCGAAACAACATACAAGCGATTTCACAGAAGTTGCTCTCTTTTGATTCTCTCGCTGTGTTATGTTGATATCTTTCGTCAACCCTCCCGGTTTCCATCTCTATTTCTTTCTCTATACTCTCTCTCTCTCTGTCGCTCTCTGAATAAAATATCACAATGTTTACTCGAAATTTGTAAATGTATATATGTTTACATTCGCACATATTATTTTTATGAAACATTCATGCCCCAAACATAATATATTCTAACATACTAACATATGTGTCCTAAACATTTAGAGTTTGTTTAGGAACATTACATGTTTGCACTTAAATATATTGTGTTTAAAAATTGTGCCCGAAACACATTTTGTTTATATCGGAACATATGAAAAACATATTTTTCTAACAGTGTACATACTACTACTACTACCGACACAGAAAAAATATTTACGTCATATTAAAGATTACGCAACCTCAATTTTAGGATGCGCAATTTACACACTATTAAAGACAAATTTCTTTAAAATAATGAAATTTTCATTAAAAGAAAGTTTATAATCTTTGCTTCAAAATGTTTTTCATTAAATTTAGGACACACATTTTGAAAATTTGCGTCCCTTCGTTAAAGTTGCATGTCTTTAAACTAAGGAAAATTTTCCTTAAAGTAAAGAAACACATTTTTGATTTAAAGAAATCGTCCCTAAATTAACTGAAATATTGAATCTTTAGATTTAAGATAAAAACACTTCAAATATAAGCTAAGACTTATTTTGAGGATTTAGCATCTTTGGTTTAAAGTTTTTTTGGAATTAAGAAAATGATTTTTACTTCGAAGTATCCGTCTTAGTTTGGATTTTTAAAGTGGCATTTGTTTGTACGTTAATAGCTTTATTAATATACTGGAAACATAGAATGAAACTTCTATAAATGATCTTAGATTTAAAGCCAGATAGGTCGCAAAGAAAATTCCTTAAAGGAAGGTTAAAATCTTTGATCCAAGTAAACATTTTTTTTTTTGAGTGTAAGAGAGAGTACGTCAAAATAAGTGTAACATATACCAAAAAACAGCTTGGCTAGGTCCAAAGATTTTGTCTTTACACTAATAATTTTTGGTTTTGAATCCGAGCCAAAAAAAAACGGAGAATTGAATTAAGGATATCTTTAAGACATAATTCTCTGATACTTTTTGAATTTATCCTGTTTCCTGATCGAGTACTATCAAAGTCCTTTAAAAGCGTGCTAACGACACCTTAAAATTCAAAATTTGGACTGGACTTCAAGTAGAAATTATGCAAGTAAAAAAGCCTTTAAAGTGTTGAAAGACATATCCAAGTTTGGAACGTTTTTTTTCTTTTTTAGTCAAGATAGTTGAAAAAAGTTGTCTGAATTCTTAAAGCCAAGTTGACCTTCGTCAAACAAACTTTTTTTCATATTAAGATACCCATTTTTAAGTCAAATCACTTAATTGTAATGACAAAACGACTTCATTGAAAAGTTTTTCGACTTGTCTTCTATGCTAAGCAAAATTCGCGTTCGTATTTTAAAAACAGAAATCTTGGGCCTCACGACAATATTTTTTGCACATTTGTTGAAATAGTGAAAATTAGGCAAATTTTAGACATGTTTAGCTAAACTACAATGCAATATTGCAAACGTCGTTATGATAAACATAAGCAAATGTTTTTCGACAAATTCAAGAAGGTTTGTTAGACATAATTATTTTTTTCTTGTTAAAGAACATTTTGTAGAAAAAATGGAGTTAGATTTTATAAAGATTATCCCAATCCCGCATTTTTATGGAGCTATCTAGCTATAAATCCAGGCTATAAAAATTTAAAATTACACTCAAAATCGAACGATTTTGACTTTCCAAAGATGCGGCTTCTTGAAGATAAAAGCATTTGTTGGGACTTACCTTGCTGTAAATCCAGGATCAATAAAATAAAAGTTAGGATACAAATCTCATTTATAGAATTTTCATTCTCTTTTTGGACATATTAATAGAGCTATTCACGTACAAAGAAATTCTACTGTAAAAATTCTAATTATTACAGATACTTCAAAGTAAAAAAAAACGATACCAAATCCTCAAAATACGAGTAAGTGTTAGCTTATATTTGAAGGGTTTTTATCTTAAATCTAAAGATTTTATATTTCAGTTAATTTTGTTCAAAGACACTTTAACAGAGGGGCAAAAATTTCCAAAATTTGAGTCCCAAATTTATTTAAAAAAATGTTTTGAAGCTATGATTATAACTTACTTTCAATTAAAATTTCATTATTTTAAAGAAATTATAAATATTATAAAGAAATTTGTCCTTAATATTGTGTAAATTACGCATCCTAAAATTTAAGTTGCGTAATCTTTAATATCACTTAAATATTTTTTCAGTGTAGGATACAGATTTCATTTATTGATTTTTGGTTCTCTTTTTGTGATATACGTCAGTTTGAATATCCGAATTATAACAAAAATTTCAAAGCAAACACACATTTTCTTAATTGCAAAAGCAAATTCAACCAAAGATTAAAAATCTTCAAAATAAATATTAGATTCAATATCGATTTAATTTAAAGATTATTTCTTTAAATGAAAAATGTATTTCTTTATTTTAAGGAAAAATTGAACTATGACTTTAACAGAGGAACGCTAATTTCAAAGATTCTTGTCCTAAATTTATTGCAACAAATTTTTAAAGCCGACAATATGAACCTTCTTTTAATAAAATTTTCTTGATTTTAAAGAACATTTTCCCTAATATTGTATAAATTGGGTATATTCAATTTTAAGCTTCATTTTTATTCATATTAGGTCAATATGTTTGTTTTTTGGATAAAAGTGAAGGAATCGCAAAGAATCCTCTGCATGGAAAGAAACGATTTTTGGTACCACAAAAAGACAATAAAATTCCAATTTACCAATAAAAGAATAGTTCATTGGTAAAAGTTTTTTTCGTATATAAATAATTTGAATTCCTTCTAATTTTTCAGCACATTTGGCTCTTATTTGTTACATCCCAGCAAAAAAATTGAAGTTGTTCTAAAGACACAACTTTAAAAGCACTTCCAAAAATATCCTCCCGCAGGTGTTCTTTGTTTTAACTACATAGGAAGTTATTTTAATTAAATTTCTTATCACTCGCTTTTTTTCATATTTTTAACAGGTAATTTTAACTTTTTTTCATCAAGTAGGTTAAGGACGGCGTAAGAATTAATGAGATAGTTAAAATTATTTAAATTTTGTCGAATAAATGTTAAATCATTTTTAAAAAAATTGCGAACTTTTTAAAATATTTGAGGTAAAACGTTTCAGACAAGCGTTAAAATGCATTTGTTTTCAATTGTCCATTACAATTTTTCATCAATATAACGTAGCACAAGTTTATATAAGATTTAATTCTTTTTTGTGTTAGAATGTCATTAATAAATAAATAAAAATAAAAAAAAACTTTATATTAGAGAAATGCGTCTTCTATGCTAAGCAAAATTTGCATTCGTATTTTAAAGACATGGAATCTTTGACCTCATGACAATATTTTTTTCAGTGTACCCATGCAAGAAAGGAAATTCCCCTTTACCAAGATGTAAAAGTGAAAATAAAAATATTGTCTTTTTGCCGGTATTTCTGTTGGGCACATTTTCATGCAGTTATTGTTGTAACCGGACCAAGTAGTGGGAAGGGTATAGAAATAATTGTCGACATACAACTGATGTTTAGGGCACAAGAAGCACAATTCACAATTCCTTACACCAAAACCTCTCTCTCGTGGCAAATTGCATTTTTTCCATCAAAGCAATATTTTTGTGTCCCTATTAACGCATTCAAATATAACCTCCTGTCTACTCCCTCAAATTGCGGAGACAATCATTAACATGCAATAAGTACAGCCATTGTGGCCGACTGACTGGCTGCCGTACACTATTGTCTTGTGTCCTCCTTCTCCTTCTTGCCTAATTTTTCTTTGATAAGTAAACAGAAGAAAATTCTGAAATGTCGTAAGGCGCGACCCCTATTCATGCAATTCTTTATAATCAGTTGTTGTTCTTGGAAGTCATCGTGTGTCTTGTCCACTTTACAGAGATGCACACAACAGGCGACCTAGTCTGACTTGTCCGTTTCGTCTAAAATATTTTATGCTGGATCTTTGCCAGAGTTTTCCACTTTTCTTTGTATACGAATGCATTTTTCTTTGTGACAACGATAACAAAAACAATAATAATAAAATTGATGAACTTCCAAATATCATCATCATCATCGTCGTCGTCATCATAGTCACCACCACCATCGTCGGTCATTTTAAACAAACAACAACGATAAGATTATCATCAAGATTGTCACCGTCATCATCATTCACCTCTGCTACCATCATTACACATGAACGGCAATGGCGCGTTAGTCTTTTTGGGGTCTTCAACTAAACCACCAGAAATAAAAACAACATTTTACAAAAGCTATTACTGCACAGTGGTTAATTCTACTGCTCTTCGAAAAAAATCGCTTCTGTTCTCCAACTCCCAAACACATTCAAAACAAATTGAAACAAAATATTCTTTGTACAGTGCAAACATTTTATGTTTCAACCTAAATATATCTATTTTGGAGGCCCCAAATAGTTACTTCCAGTTTCCAAACTTTAGTTTACTTGCATCAAGTACTCTTAGCGAAATTCTAATAAACATTTATGCTTAATTTTTGTATGACTTTTTTCGTTCGTGCAAATAAAGTAAAACAAAAAAAGCTCTTTTATTGGAGCTTTAATAATTTTTGTTTGTAAAATATAATAATTTATATGAACTAAAATAAAGTTAAATTGGCTTTAGCGCCCTCTTTTCCGAATGTGAGAATAAATGGAAAAACGATTTTAATTTACCTCATTAAGAATTTTGTATTCTCTACCAGGGCTGTGGAGTCGGAGTCGGAGTCGGAGTCTTGGAGTCGGAGTCTGAAGATTTTGCTGGAGTCGGAGTCGGAGTCGTAAAAATTTTGCTCGACTCCGACTCCGGCTAAATCAAATTTTTTAAAACACTTCACATTTTTTTAACTAAGCAAGTTTTTAAGCAAATTAGTTTCCATTGCTCCATTCATTCGATCAATGTACAGCATGATTGTAAATGAAAATCAACTTCCAATTACGGCTATCTTTTTATGTTTCCTAGAATGTTAGACTAGCAGATGGGCTGGATCGATCCATTTTAATGCTCATATCAATTTATTTGAAATATTTCGAACAATCGAAATTATTTTTTTTTTAATTTTATTTTAAGGCCATATACGTATGTGGAATATTGACAGAAAATTTTTTCAAAGTTGTTTTTATAGAAAATGCTGTCAAAATTTTATTTCTATAGCACATTTTGTCAAAATTTTATTTCTATAAAAAATTTATTCAAAATTTTATTACTATAGAAATATTTTTTTCTATAGAAAATTTTGTCAAAATTGTATTTCTATAGAAAATTGAGTCAAATTTTTTTTCTATAGAATATTTTGCACAATTTTATTTCTATAGAAAATTTTGCCAAAATTTTATAGTAATAGATTTTTTTATTAGAAAATTTGGTCAAAATTGTATTACTATAGAAAATTTAGTCAAAATTTTGTTTCTGTAGAATATTTTGCAGAATTTTATTTACTACACAAAAATTTTTCTAAAATTGTACTTTTATTGATACTTTTTTCAAAATTTTATTTCTATAAGAAAAATTTTTATTTCTATAGCAAAATTTCTCAATTTTTTTCTTACTGATGCTCACTGATACTCACTGCTATAACAAATGTATTCAGAATTGTATTGCTATAGAAATATTTTTTATACCCTGCGCCACACTGTGGAACAGGGTATTATAAGTTAGTGCATATGTTTGTAACACCCAGAAGGAGACGAGATAGACACATGGTGTCTTTGGCAATAATGCTCAGGGTGGGTCCCTGAGTCGATATAACCATGTCCGTCTGTCCGTCCGTCCGTCTGTCTGTGAACACATTTTTGTGATCAAAGTCTAGGTCGCAATTTAAGTCCAATCGCCTTCAAATTTGGCACATGTTTCTAATTTGGTCAGAATAGAACCCTATTGATTTTGGAAGAAATCGGTTCATATTTTGATATAGCTCCCATATATATCTTTCGCCCGATATGCACTAATATGGACCCAGCAGCCAGAGTTTTATACCGATTTGTTTGAAATTTTGTACAAACATAACACTTAGTCGTATAGTCAAGTGTGCAAAATTTGATTGAAATCGGTTCAGATTTAGATATAGCTCCCATATATATCTTTCGCCCGATATGGACTAATATGGTCCTAGAAGCCAGAGTTTTGGCCAAATTTGGTTGAAATTTTGCACTAGGAGTACAATTAGTAATATAGTCATGTGTACCAAATTTGATTGAAGTCGGTTCAGATTTAGATATAGCTCCCATATATATGTTTTTCTGATTTCGACAAAAATGGTCAAAATACCAACATTTTCCTTGTAAAATCGCCACTGCTTAGTCGAAAAGTTGTAAAAATGACTCTAATTTTCCTAAACTTCTAATACATATATATCGAGTGATATATCATAAATAAACTTTTGCGAAGTTTCCTTAAAATTGCTTCAGATTTAAATGTTTCCCATATTATTTTTTACTAACATTGTGTTCCACCCTAGTGCATTTGCCGACTTAAATTTTGAGTCTACAGATTTTTTAGAAGTCTATCAAATTCTGTCCAGATCGAGTGATATTTAAATGTATGTATTTGGGACAAACCTTTATATATAGCCCCCAACATTTGACGGATGTGATATGGTATCGAAAATTTAGATCTACAAAGTGGTGCAGGGTATAAGATAGTCGGCCCCGCCCGACTTTAGACTTTCCTCACTTGTTTCTATATAAAATTTAGTCAAAATTTTATTTCTATAGAAAATTTAGTCAAAATTTTGTTTCTATAGAATATTTTGCAAAATTTTATTTCTATAGAAAATTTTGCAAAATTTTGTTCGCTACACAATTTTTTTTAAATTGTATTTCTATTGATAATTTTTTCAAACTTTTATTCCTATAAAAAATGTTGCCAAATTTTATTTCTATAAAAATGTTATTCAAAATTTTATTTCTATATATTTGGTCAAAATTTGATTTCTATAGAAAATTTTGCCAAAATTTTATTTCTATGGAAAATTTAGTCAAAATTTTGTTTCTGTAGAAAATTTAGTCAAAATTTTATTTACTAGACAAAAATTTTTCCAAAATTGTATGCTCACTGATACTCATTGCTAAGTCGAAAACTTGTAGAAATGACTCAAATTTTAAAATTTTTCAATGAATGAATCATAAATGCATTTTTGCGAAATTGTCTAAACAATTATAAATATTTCCCAAATATTGCCCGAGTTTTGTAGAAGTCTGATTTGAGATTTTATCAAAATGTAGATCTAAATACAAAGTTGTGCAGAGTATATTATAGAGTATATTACATTTTTAGTTTTTGTTAAAATTGTGTTACGTCCCATAACGTTAGATTTAAATTTTAAGTACATAGATTTTGTAGAAGTATATACAATTTTGTCTAAATCGATTCAGATTCAAATTCATGCATATGGGAATATAAACCTTTATATAACTCGCAACAAATTTAAAGGATTTGAGATAGTATCAATAATTTGGTCCACAAATACATATACTGTTGGTATCTTCTCATATTATGATGGGTATTTATATCATTATTTTATTTATTAAACATTGCCCTAAATTTGAAATATAGAGTTCAATTGGCATCTAATGTGAAATTAAGACCTTTTTTTTGCACACATAAATAAATATGATACTTTATATCGATCTACTTACAGTACCCCCACAATAGAACTACAAATTAGTGGTATTAAAATGAGATTTAGTTATATTACCCGGAGTCGACTCCGGAGTCGGAGTCGGAGTCGAGCTGATGAAAAATGCTGGAGTCGGAGTCGGAGTCGTGCAAAATTGGCTCGACTCCACAGCCCTGTTCTCTACTAGATTTTATCTGATTTGTTATATTTTGTTTATTCACTATCGCATATCAAAAAAATATACAGTACATTTTTTTTTATTTTTTAAATATGTCACTTTAAAATTCTATTTTAAATTTCTATTTGACCAAATTCTGATCGGACCAAAATGACAACGCTATTTGTAATACCAAAAATGATAATACCAACAGTGAACCAACCATAAAGGATTTTATTTTCTTTTTAATTTTAGAAAATTTTAACTAAACTGTATTACAAACGCAGATGTCAAGGCGACTTCGCAAAAATAAGTAAATATTTTTCGACAAATTCAAGAAAAATTATTTTATTTTTTTTCAATTCAATATTTCGTTATTTTCACATTTTGCTATAAAACATACATTAAATTAAAAGAAAGAACATTTATTAGACATAATTATTTTTTTTTTTCACTTGCACCCAGAGAAGGAATATGATCACCTCAAACATGTTTTAAGAGCAAAATGTTATTTTTGGGTGGTGACCATGTAACATGGTTTTCGCAACCATGTTATTTTCTCGGATATCATGTATCTGATTTCGGCAAGCAGGTTATATTTGACTATAAAATAACATTTTAGTGACAAACATGTTACATGATCACCACACAAAAATAACATTTTGCTCTTGAAACATGTTTGAGGTGATCATTTTCCTTCTCTGCGTGTGATTAAGACATTTTGAAGTTTGAAGGAAAAAATTGGTGTTCAAAATTGCAAAAATGTCTTTAGCACCATCAAAGTTCATGATGGGCGCATTATTGGTAAAATTTTACAAAATTGAAGAAATTCTGATCTATATAGTGGGAAACACGATATAATTGTTCCTCCTGTTTTAGTTAATTTAAGTAACGTACACAAAAAATTAATAAAGTTAAGGAAACTTTCTCAAAATATAACAATTTCATGAACTAAAATAGAATTAAATTGACTTTACTGTCATATAGAGTTCACTTTTTTTTTTGTATTGTCTATATATGAATAAAGCTATTGACGAACAAACAAATGCAAGTTAAAAATCCAAATTATAACTGATACTTCAAGGTAAACATATTTTCTTATATCGAGAAAATTTTTAAACCAATGATACAAAATCCTCAAAATAAGCCTTAGCCTAAATTTATCTTAAAACTTTATTTTAAATCTTGAATCTTTCACTATATTAGTTAATTTAAAGGCGATTTCTTTAGGTCACAGACATACTTTAAGGGTGGGATGCAAATTTTCAAGATTCGTGTCCTAAATTTTATGACTAAAATTTTTTGGAGCAAAGATTATAAACTTTCTTTTAATTAAAATTTTTTACTTCAAGGCAATTTTGCCTTAGTTCATAGACATTCCACTTTAAGGGTGGGATGCAAATTTCCAAGTTTCGTGTCCTAAATTTTATGACAAAAATTTTTTGAAGCAAAGATTATAAACTTTCTTTTAATTGAAATTTCATTATTTTAAAGAAATTTAGGTTGCATAATCTTTCATATATTATTTCTTATGCATTAGTTAACATTGAACTTATTTGTACGGTCATTGAAATTTATACCCACATTTACAGCCTCTCATGCCAATTTTAACCCACATTTCGTTCATAACAGATTTGAGACATACTTGGGATAAAGAAAATTTCATTGGGAATTAAAAAAAATAATGAAATTTAACTACAGACAAATATTTGTTTGCAATAAAAATAAGTTTAAAGAAATATTAGTTTAACTATGGATTTTTTTCTGTATAGCCCCACTACATGGTGGATGGTATAAAAAATGCATTTTTCAAAAATAGACTAAATCGACTTAGCCTAAAATAATATTTTCATATCGATTTATGTATTGGTGAAGCGGATAGATCGAAAATATTTGTATGTGTTTACAGTTTTCATTGTTTCATAGCATACGTTTTGGTTGCTCATTTATTCTATGTTCATGTTTTATAACGATCGTCAAGAAGACGCGTCACAGTTGACCGCTTTGATCGTTTCTTCTTCTTTATTTCATTGTCACTTTTTTTAGGTTTCATTCAGTGACTATCTTCCTTCCTTCCTTTCTTCGTATTTTCAAGAGAGGCCAAGCAACGACACGGCGGCTAAATAGGCAAGGTGTGTGCACACCTTTACGACATTCATTTTTTATTATTGTATTTGTTGGTGTTGTTGTGGC